>NW_006288633.1:617802-628881 GCF_000327345.1 Myotis davidii
TTATTGAAATTGTCCTAAATGCTTTAAATAACCTGGTAAAATCTCATTTACTTATGAGGGAGGGATCCTCACAGTATGTGGTTCTGCAGGTTGTATGCTGCATAAACTGTAGGAAATATTCAGTGGTGGTCACTGTAGATTTGTATATACAGTTGTGAGTATATAAAACAGTTAATAGAGCTATTGTAATAATCCTAACCTGCATTTCTTTTTCTATATGAACAACTGTAAACATACTTTTGTTCACTTCTTTATACACATATATATAGTGTCCCCCCAAAAATGTATACACATTTTACCAGCTGATAACTCAATTTTGAAAATGAAATTATTTTAATAAATACTAACTTCATAATTATTCAAAGTGTGTGTATACATTTGGGGGCTACATCCTATGTATCTACATATAATGACAATGTTCTAGCAGATAATAGAGAACTTTGAGGAAGGAGCAGGTTTTTTATATAGGCCCCAATGAGTTTGTAGTGGGGCTAGAGGTAGGTGCTACTATTTTTCCCTTTATAACCTAGAGAAGCTAAGCTATGTGTCCAGGATCACATAACTAATGAGCAGTTGGCATGCAAATTTTCACTGGTTGACTCTATATTTTCTACTCCTAATTATGGTTTACTGATTTGACAGGAAGCACTCTGAATTCAAGAAGAGAGGAATACCACATAATTGTTTTATCATAGTATTTGTGATTTTGAAAATTTCTCTAACTTCTGAAGACCCTCATGTAGGAAATACATCTGAAGAATATCTCTACTTTTAGCCTAAGTGTTCATTAGGAATCATTTTTCATATGTTATATCTGGTGGTCAGTATACTTATGGTGGAAACTCAAACTTGTCCAGGTGAAACCTTGTGTTTTCATAATAATTATAGAAATTTGGACAGTGACAGCAATATTAATAAAATACAACTGAATATATATATTAATATTTTTCTTTATTGATTAAGGTATTATATATGTGTCCTTATCTCCCCATTGCCCCCCCCCAGCTCATGCCCTCACCCCCCTGTTGTCTGTGTCCATTGGTTAGGCCTATATGCATGCATATAAGTCTTTTGGTTGATCTGTCCCCCTTACCTCCACCTACCCCTCCCTTCCCTCTGAGGTTAGACGGTTTGATTGATGCTTCTCTGTTTCTGTTTTTAAAAACAGGCTTTCAATATTGCTCAGAAGGGGACCCAGGGCTTGTGAGAAATTCATTAATATATACAAAATGGGAAATATTGAGATAATGGTAGGAAAGTGGTGATATTGGAGTCTATACTTCTTATTTTTCTATTTGCAAAGCATTGTTGACCCAGTTAGATAATTGGCACTTTGAGTTTTATGGAAATGAGATTCTTGAGAAGTAGACAACTGAAGATAGGAGAGGGGTTTGGGTTAAATCAGGAAAGTAATAAACTCTCAGATGCCGGAGGGACAACTTGAGGTCATTAAATATGCTGTGGACCTTGGGGAAAACTATGCTTGCTTCACAGTTTGAGTTTTCCTGCCTTTGAAAGATGTCTCACGAAGAAGAAAACTCCCAATTCTTATCATTTAAGATTAATTCACTATTTCAACTGTTTTCTATTCAACAAGCAGGTACTGAGTGCTACAAATGTTCAAAACATTGTGCTTCACCCTGGGGGATACAAGGTATTCAATAATAGTCATCCAGTATGTGTGGAGTGCTTTAGAGTTTGTACATTCATTTCTCAGACATCTTTTCATTTAAAACCTTGGGAAGTAACTGTTGTAGCTATTCCCATTTGCAGAGGAGAAAACTGAGGCTAAGGGACTTGCCTAAGTTTTTGTAATACATGAAAAGTGTCATATATGATATTCCAAATCAAGTCTTTCAATTTTGGAATTTATTCTAATTCCATTATGCCAGATTCCCTGACCTGAACAACTTTGCACTTTAACATGAGAGAAATATACATAGTCACACATGTGACAAGAATGTAATTGAAAAATAAAATGTTGTCTCAGTAGTATGGTTTACCGAAACATTATACCAGTAAACTCTAGAAGACAGTCTCAAATTGGGTTACAAATTCTCATAGTGTGGCTTTTATATTTTAGGAGCTTTGTATTTTGCCTTTTAGAAGTTGGGGTCCTGTTTTCTCAGTAGGTTTACAGAAACCATATTATGTTAGCTTTATATACTTGGGGATTGGACTTCTTTTTCTTTCTCAGGAATAGACAGCTTAGCACTCAACAAGTAGAGTGCTTAAAAGAAATCTGCAGTAAGTTCTTTTTGACCTTTTCAATCTATTTCCATGGGTCCTCTCACTGGTAGCATATTAGATTTTTTGGCTGTCTGAAGTTTGATACAAGTTTTGTTGATAGTCTTAAATAGAGCCTATTAAATAAAGTATAATCGATATATGTAAACTCATAAAAATGAACAGTCCTGTGGGGACCAGTGACTATAAGCCCTTAAGTTACAGAAGAGATTCTTAGCAGATATCTATCAAGGCTGCTCTGATTCAAGTATATATTACAGGTAAGCACTGTAGTGGTAAAGATTTAAGCAATTTCATCTCCAAACAGAGACTGAAATTACTTGAACTGGTAGAATTCCATAACCCACCTGCTGCTTTTGAAAGGTTGAAAAATAGGTTTTTTACAGGCATATTTTTCAATGAATTTTGTGTGTGATGAGCATTTCCTACCTTACTTGACTACCCATGATACACTTATTTTTGATACAATGCAAATCATATAACAATTATTCTTTACTATTTCCAAAATCAGCCATTTTCTTCATTAACATGACATGTGTTGGAGAAGGATGAATTGGAAAGTTTGAATTCATTGTACAATTTAATAGCCTTTTCTGAATAGTATTTTGTGATTTCCTATCAGTAGTCCTTCTGATGTGCATGTGAAAAAGTACTTGAGAATAGAAAAGTTAGAATAAACAGCAGGTGCTTATAAAAATTGTTGGGGACAGTCATCGCAGGAACTGTTGTCCATTCAGGGATTGTGCAATCAGTGCACTGTGATGGGAACATCCCCCCGTATGGAGTCTGGATACCAAGCTATTGCCTGGTCCCAGACTCTTGTTGTTATGAACTTCTTATACTGCTTAAGCGTGTTAGCCACAGGCACCTGCCCAGCCCCACTCTACTTTCTTCTGCAGCCCAAGAGGGATGTATACAGTTCATCACCCTGCCTGGGCTATTGGGAGAGACTCCCTTAGGCATGAGAGACAGATGCATACTACCGACCCTGATCTTGCTGTATCTCTTCCTTTAAGTGAGTAAAGCATTATTCCAACTAGTGTCTTGTGTGGTGAGTTCTTGGGGACTCACAACCTGTAGAAAATGTGTAGGCCCATGTCTGTGGGCTCTTGTTTCTGGTGGTTGGCATTGTTAACATGCTTCGCCATCCTCCAAGCAGTGGAAATACTCACCTGGGATTGGTAGCTGGATTTTTCTGTTTGACAAAAATGAGAACTAGTTGTTTTTTTTAATTTAAAAAAATTCTAGTCTAGAATTTTTTTTAAAATAGTCATGAACACCTGGCAGTAATGCAAAACGTACTGAAAATACCTCCTCACAAATGTGAAACATATTATTAAGAAACTTGTGATAAATCCTTATGTTAATACAAGTTTTAATGTAATTTGTACATTCAATTTGTGGTTGGGAGTAGGGATAGATAAAGATGTCAGGTGTGTGGTGGCTATTGTCCTGCTTTCACATGATTCTTTTGACTTTTAAGAAGTTAGTCACCATCATCACGATGATTGCTCCTTTCTCTTTTAGAAGCTCGTTGTACATACACAATCACCAAGTAGGTTTTTCCAAAATATATTGTGAATTTGTTCACTTTCTTTCATCTTTCATCTCCACTGTTACTATTCTGGGAAGGGACACCATTATCTTTCACTTGGTTTATTGCAACAATAATCCTCCTATGATTCATCTGCCACCTCACAGTCCAATTAATCTGTTTAAATTATTAATCAAATGTTGTTTACCATCACACTTGGCATGAACCTCAAAGTACTTTTCTTGGTCTAAGGCATAAACTCTATCGTTTAAAAATATATATTTTTATTGATTCAGAGAGGAAGGAAGAGGGAGAGAGAGATAGAAACATTAATCATGAGAGACAATCATTGGTAGGCTGCCTCCCACACACTCTACACTGGGGATTGAGCCCGCAACCCAGGCATGTGCCCTGACTGGGAATCGAACCATGACCTCCTGTTCATAGGTCAACAGTCAACTACTGAGCCACGCTGGCTGGGCATAGTCTTTATTTTATACAAATTGTTCTGGAAACTAGCAAAAGAGGAAAAGCTGCCAAACTCATTTTATGAAGTAAAACCTACTACCACATTGAGGTACCTTGTTTTATTGCACTTTGCTTTATTGCACTTCACAGGTGTTGTATTGTTTTAAAATTGAAAATGACCCACCACCAGCAAGAAAATTAAGACATGCTTTATTGTGATGAGCTGAAACTGAACCCACAATATCTCTGAGGTATGTCTGGACAAGTGTTGGAAAGTTGTTGTCAAGAAAAGATTTACAGGCCAATATCACTCATGGACATAGATATAAAAATCTATTCATAAAGAATGTTAGCTAATTAAATCTTACATTGTGTTAAAAACTGATATGTCATGATTGAGTACTTTTCATTCCAGGAATAATATCATTGTTCAAAATCAGAAAATCTACTCATTTATTTTATCAAATTGGAAAACTTTTTAGTTCTTTAATATCATGACTTCCAAGATTTTACATCTAGTTCAGAGGTTTCCTCTAACATGCAGAATTTCTATATCAATCTGCCTAATTGACATTGTATTTAAATGTTTTATAAGCATTCTCAAAATTAACATATCCAAAACAAAATTGCTGAAATTTCTTCCAAACCCTTCTCCTCCCTCTAACTCAGCAAATAGCTACCCCTTTCTTCCCTCCATTCTATTCAGAAGCTGACCAGTTCTCAGTACCTCTAGTGCTACCATGCTAGTCCTAGTTGCATCATTTCACCTGGAACAGTCTATTGGCTGGTTTTCCTGTTGTCAACTTTGCTCCCAGCCCAACCCTTCTCAGTCCATTTTTAACAGAGTAATCCTGTTAAAACATAAGTTAGATCATGTCTCCCTTTGACTCAAAACCCTCCATTGGCTTTCCCCATCCCTTCAGAGTAAGAGCAAGTTGTGACAATGGCCTCTATGGCCTAATAGTCTGTCTTTTCCCCTCTCAGGCTTCTTGTCTTACCACTCTCTCTTCCTCCCTTCTTTTGGCTCCAGCTCCACACTTGCTTTGCTCTTCTCCCAGGTATCCACATGACAAACTCATTTTGTTTCTCTTGGTCTTTATTTAAGTGTTACCAGTTAGTGAAGCCACCCTGGATCCCTTCTTTGAAATTGCCAACCCTTCCTTTCTTGCCCCCTTTTAATGTTTTTGCTCCATATACTAATATCTTTAAAAAAAAACATGTTTTTTAGTTTTGAAATCTTGGTCTGTCTGTCCTAATATTTCTCCTTATAATGATATCCATATCGCAGTACATTGAATTAGTTGTGCTCAACAGTCTTGTTTTTTTGTCTTGTTTCGTGAGTCCATTTTCCCCTGTGAGCACCAGGTACGCTTTTAGGAAATTAAAATAGAGGAAGGCCAGAAGACCCTTGTCAAGGTCAGCTCCAAAGAGTTCAGTGTGTATTTAAGAGAGGGAGAGAGAGAAAGAGAGAGAGGGAGGAAGAGAGAGAGAGATATAGAGGAAGAGAACATGTGTGATGGTGTGTGTGACATTTGGGTTGAAGAGTCCAGGCACCAGAAAATCATAGCCTACCAAAAAATTCCTTAATTCAGATCTTTGCACCCCAAGGAGAGCAGCTATAAGGTAAGACATGAATAGATTGTAACTCATCATCCTTGGATGTTTGGAGGAACAAGGGTGAGAAGATACTTATCTGAGGTTAGTTAGTTCTTACCTGTTTCTGTAAGCATCTCACAAGTACAAGACTTTTGTTATGTCCTGATTTATCCTCTGAGAACACCAGCACCCGAAGGCTGAGTTGCACAGGTACCAGAATGATAGCAATGCATCATAAACTGGAGTGTGCAATAACTAAATCCTATGCACTGGAGGTTTAAAATAAAGTAAGAATATGGGGATGGGATTGATAGCTTTAGTTTCAGAGATAGTATTAGGATTCCTAGAACTTCTGTCCCTGGACTGCTGCATGATCTCTATACTAAATGGAGATGGAGATTTCTAGGATTCAACTATTACAAAGTATTATTTTGTAATGCTAACAGTGGTTGTAGTGATTGCGGGCAAGGGAACAGACAGTCTGTTAGCTAGATTGTGCCACAGACAGTTTTTCTCCAATAATTCTATTTCACTAAATTGCTGTACCCATCTGATTGCAAGAACTGAAGAAAACCTTCACATGGGGGTCTTAGGCTAAAACACCACACCAACAGAGATTCTTGCCAAGTACAATGTAAGCCAGTGAATATGAAAAATTGAATTAGACAGAGCTCTGTCTTTAAAAGCACACATTCTATTGGGGCAGACAGAAACATAAATAGATAATTAAAATAATATGGTATAGGCAATTTTAGATGTCAATTGGAATTAAAAAACAATGTTTGATATTCAAACTTTCCTTATCAGTCCTTGAATGATATAGAATGACTCAATCATACTCATATTGATGAACCTAAAAGGTACGCATAGATGAAGAAGAAACAGGAAAAAACCCACCCCAATCTTTGGTTTCCTTTTTAATTATGTAAAACCAATGTTTCCACAAATGTCTGAGGAAAATGGTTTTACACATGAATAGAATGCAGATACATACAGTAGTCACCAAAATAAATAAGAAAAATTTATGTCTCAGATGCACTAGAGTAGGAGGCAAACCCATTGTAGCCTTAACACAATGGTGTAATATGTAAGTCACTTTCCCAGATAACTTTTTATTTGAAGGTATGTATGCAAGTTCAATAAACAAATAATAATAAAAAAACAGTTCTGTATGCTAAAGTGGCAAGGCTAAACTATTAGCATGGATATTGGGGTAGACATTTGATAATTTGTTTTAACGTGCCAGTTAAATTATTTTCACAGTTAATGACATTTTAAATACAGAATTCAATTTTCTTCAAGTTTTGTTGATAGTATCAATGCTGGACTAGCACTGCTTTCCTCCCCTCTTGGCGTTGATTCATGCCAGTGTCTGAAAAGACAATCAGGAACTTCATCTGCAAGCTGTGGCTCATTTATATTTGTAAGCACTTACTTCTTGCTTGGAAATGGGAAAAAAGCTTATGTCACTATCTTTGGAAGATAGAGAAAATTAGTGTGGAGGGTGCTGAGATGTCCCAGACCTGGAAAGACTATAGTCAACCACAAGGAAAAGCCAAGCCCTTGCTTGTAAGATTGTGGTTTGATACAGTTAACACTGAAAGAAATAAAACACTTATTATTACAATCTCTACCAGACTTCTATTTTATTTTTAAATACCATCCTCTGTTTCCTCCTCTCAGAGCCATATGTTCACACATACCTAACTCTTGCATGTTAGAGTGGATTTATCATGTGAGGTCTGCTCATCTGCCTTAGAAGGGTGCAGAGGATACACCTTGCACCACCACTGTGAGAAATACATTTGTGAAGGAGCCCCAGTATCCTTGAAGAGTCTGTGGTCACTCTTCTTGGTAGGTGAGAGATTACAGTGGGAATGGCTCCTGCTGGATTGGACAACTAAATGGAAAGGGGAAAACTGAGTCCTGGAATGTCAGGGGCCATGTGGTGGCACTTCATTGCCACAAACAAGGTGGGCATGGTTATTATAATGGACAACAGAGTCAAAGCATTAGTTAGAACAGTCTTGACTTGCACAGATCTGTGACATCAGCTAGGTGATTATGGCATCCTCCCTAGCAGTGAACTAGATGGACAGTTTACTAAATTTGTGCTTGGTCTGTGAAAGTGGGAGAGTACTATGTCAAGTGAATACAGTCTAAGTGGAATCATTCTTTTGTAGTTAACAAGGGTATGCAAAATATAACAAACTGGCAAAATAGAAAAACAAGTGAGGTAAAATGGAGCTAGGAATAAGGTTCTAATGATAGCATGACAGAGGGACAGGGGCGTGGGGCAAGTACAGATTTGTTCCTAAGCTTTCTATGACAAAAACTGGCTCACAGTTTCCATGAAATAGACATTTTTGGCATTGGATTAGATTTGAGTTGCTTCAGAGTGAAAAATGAGTTAAGGTAAATTAAATTAGTTATTTAATGGCTTAACTAATTTGATTAAATCTTTTCAACCAACTTTTCTGATGTTCTAGCATAGTGAGAAAAGCCTAAGTTCTGAAGCCAAACCTACTTGGTTTGGAATTCTGGTTATTTATTATTATTATTTTTTTTGCTGCTTGTATGATCTAGGGTCAGTTACTTAACGTTTCTGGGCTTTGTTTTCCTCATTTGTAACATAGGTGCAGTTATACCTCTCTCTTAGGAGGTTCTGAGAATAAATGTATATAAAGCTCCTTGTACTATACTTAATCCCCCTTTTCTTCCCTTCTCTCTTGGAGAATGTGGTATTTAGTTATAATGCAAACACATTACTTTTCAGTTGAAACCTGTAAGTGGCCACAGATTGCATAATTATTGGTACAGGTAATATTAACACCAGCTGACTTCTGCTGAATACATGCTTAGGATAAAATAACTACTTGTTTAAAAATACACACATTCAAACAAAGACATGCACTTGCATGTGTACACACACACACACACACACACACACACACAGCCAGCCTACTATATCTTATGTGAAGGTCAGTCTCATATATTTGATTCTTTAACAAATTGGCTGACATTCCTATTTTCTGAAATATAAGTCTTTAGATACATATGTCTTAGATATTATGATCTCAAGAAAGTAACTCTGTGCAGCACTGCAGTTAGGTAGAGAACATTCTCTTTCTGTAGTGCCATCGTGACCAGTAAGCTAAGGCTTCAGAGAGCTCTTCCTCAAGAACTGTTATGAAATAATTTTTTCATAATGTTAAAAATGTAATAGGTCATTCATTTAAGAAGTGTTGTCTAACAATAGGGCGGTGAAGACCTGGGGTGAGGGGTGGGGGGAGGCTAGAAGGGGTCACTTGGGGGGAAGGGAGACAACTGTAATACTTTAAACAATAAAGATTTAAAATAAAAGTAGAGAAAAAAAGAATTCAAAAATATGAAGATAAAGTAAGGAGCCTCTAGGACAACTATAAGTGTAGGGAGCGGCTCTAGAGTTAAGCCTTGGATTGACCTGTGGCAGAGCCACAAACAAGTCCCAGCTTAGAGGGCAGAGCCCTCTTAGCATAATTAAGCTTGACCTTATGGATGCCCCCTAGATCCTTCCTGGGTAGCTAATGGGCTGTGGGAGGTGCAGCAAGTGCTGCCAAAACAAGTGAAACTCACAAGAACATGGTAACTATGTTGACCACTACCTTGTTTTTCTCTGACTATAAAATAAAGCCTCAGCTTGCTAGCTGGATCCCTCTCTGTGGCCTCATCCAGGCACAGGAGATCCACTGAGCCCCAGCTATATTCTCTTTGTCTTTCTTTTCTTTAATCCTTCACTGCCCCTCCTCAGGCTCACCAAACCCTTGGCTGTGCTGGCAAAGCACATACAAGCATACCAACATTTGCATTATGGGGGTACCAGAAAGAGAAGAGAGAGAGAAAGATATTGAAAACCTATTTAATGAAATATGACAGAAAACTTCCCCTACCTCGTGAAAAAAATAGACTTACAAGTCCAAGGAATCCAGAGAGTCCCCCCAAAAAGGAACCCAAAGAGACCCACACCAAGATACATCATAATTAAAACGCCAAGAGTTAAAGACAAGAAAATCTTTAAAAAAGCAAGAGAAAAATCAGTTACTTACCAATAAGGGAGTGCCCATACAACTGTCAGCTGATTTCTCAAAAGAACTTTGCAGGCCAGAAGGGAATGGCAAGAAATATTCAAAGTGATGAATAGCAAGGACCTACAACCAAGATTACTCTACCCAGCAAAGCTATCATTTAAAATTGAAAGCCTGATAAAGAGCTTCACAGACAAGAAAGGGCTAAAGGAGTTCATCACCACCATAGTGGGTTTGGATATATGCCCTGGATAATGGTGGTAGTGGACTTGAGTTACCTCATTACGTGAATAGAATCTTGAGATCTCTTCCAGTCCAAAGTGGTAGAACCAGATCTTTCTGCCCTTACGACAGCCTTCCTGAATACTGCACTTGCCCTTGGGGGTGGTTGGCCTATTTGCTGTACCCCAGGCAAGGGTGATGCTAAGGAAGGAGGCCAAACTAACCCACTCCACCGCCCATCATTGTTATAGGATGTACTGCTGTGGTCAACTTGAACAGCTATAGTTTGTTGACCTGTAACCATTAACAGGATATCTTTTTAAAAGTGTTTTTATTAATTTTAGAGAGAGAGGAAGGGAGAGGCACAGAGAGATGGAAACATCAATGAGAGAGAAACATCCATCAGCTGTCTTCTGCATACTCCCTACTGGGGATTGGACCTGCAACCAGGGCATGGCCCTGATGGGGAATCTAACCAGGAACCTCTTGGTTCATGGATTGATGCTCAACCACTGACCCACACCGGCCAGGCCAGAATATCATATTTTAAACTATGTTTTTTAAAATAGATTTTTAGAGAGAGAGAGAGAAAGGGAGAGAAATAGAAACATCCATGAGAGAGAAACATCAACATCTATTGGCTGCCTTCTGCATTCCTCCCTGCTGGGGATCGAGCTCACAACTCAGGCATGTGCCCTGACCGAAATCGAACCCTGTGACCTCCTGGTGCATGGGATGCCACTCAACCACTGAACCACACTGGCCGAGCACTGACAGAATATCGTAAATGAAACTTGCGTTGATTATTCTGTAATATTAGGGCTCATGTTTTGGCTTATTTTTCTTTTAAATTTTAAAATGCTATGACATTGATGTATTGCCTGAAAAAGTTAAAAGAGAATTTTAGATTCTGTACTAAAGGTATCAGTTTGGATATATTATAGTCTT
>NW_006288633.1:628911-642233 GCF_000327345.1 Myotis davidii
TATTTTATAAAAACCAGCAAAAGTGTAAACTATAAAAGAAGTGATTCAGAAAAGTCTTTTAATAAAAGTTTAAAGTCTTCAAAATATATTTGCCCCTGGAGCAAACTTTTTTCATTTAATATTGTGTCTGTTAATTAGTGCTTCAAATTTGCAAATTCTTTATTGGTTTATATCAATGTAATACCCAAAGCTCATCTCATTGCCAGATTTGAATGAAATATGATCCTGTTTATTCTATTAAAATGAAGGCTTGAAATTGTTACCCAAATGCCACAGGAATTCTTGCCATTTTCTCATCAAATTCCTCATCAGATTTTTTGTTAAAGTCACATTGTTTTAGATTTTGTGCCTTGGCATTTAAATGAAATTCAATGTGCCCCATGGAGGAAACATCTGTAGGGACATATTATGTACAATATCCATTCCAATCAAGCAGGAGTGTACTGAGTGCCTGAATGAGGAGCTTATTCTTGTTTCACTTCCTCTGATGTGGCTATTGAGAAGATCTATAAGAGAGGGAACATTTATAAAAATTAAACCAGTAGTGAAGCACACTATTTTAAATGCTCAAATCAAATACTTTTAAAAGGCATGTTATCTGTTTCAGTAAATGGATTCCTGCCTTTTTCTTTTGATGAGACAGACTTTATTTATAGCATCTGATCCAGACTTTGGATGGCTTAGTAGGTAGGTGATGATGATTTTTAAGATCCATATGCCTCAGTAAGTTCTTGTTTCCTTGATTTTAACAACCTACCATGTCCCTCAATAGTTAGCCTTAGTTCTTATACTCTATATAACCTTTTATTGGCAATCCGACACAGCTCACCTAAAACCAGTGCTGTGTCAAAATGGTCAAGGAATGGGAACAGTGCTATGCTATCTATGGATCCATGCATCAGTGAGAATTTTCTAAAATGGAAAATGACCAGGGTATGATGACTAGGATTTATATAAAATGGCAATAATTATTAAATTGACCCCATAGGGCTTTAATATATGTGGGGAGCAAATAAATAATGTATACAGAGCACTTAACCATAACACATGTTAAGTGCCTACTAAATATTAACAAGTATTGGGATAACTTCACAGAGAAGATGGAATCAAAATTTGGTGGAATTTCATCAGCCCCAGAATAGGCATGCACATAACAGGAATAGCTCGCACCATGCTGTGAATGTAGGGAAGTGGAAAGTGTATTGAGAAATGGTCACTAAACTGATTTAGTTGTTGCTCAAGGCTCATGGATATTGTCCACATCAAGTACAAAGAGAGCCTATTGGTACTTAAGCCATGCAGCAACATGGCAGAGTACAAGGAGAGCCATGTAGTTTCAACCTATACAGCACTCTATTAGGTATGTGCTACATAAAAGAGATATTTCATTTCCAGGTACTTCAGTGCATAATTATGTAACTGAAATGCTGAAGAATAAACAACATGAACCATTCAGCATTAAACTGTCAAAATGCACTTGGATTCCTGTTGGAAGACAGAGCTTCTTTTAAAAGAAATAACTCAATCTCCAAGTATATACCAAAGTGAATAATTTTCTTATCTTTTCTTTGCTTGGGTATCTGCTTACCTTTGCTATATCTATGACCTGTATTATGTCATGAACATGGAATTATGTCTTTATTGGTAAAAGGCAGATTGTTTGACAGTATATTATAATTCTCATTACCTTCCTACCTTTCAAATTTTCTATTAAATCCAAGGGCTGGCTTTGTAGGGATGATTTTTGTTCACTCAACTTAAAAACTTTTGTGTGGTAATGTTTGATAAACGTTGGATTATATAAAATTATACAGGTTTGCCCAACTGGCATGGCTCAATGGTTGAGCATCGACCTATAAACCAGGAGGTCATGGCTAGATTCCCATTCAGGGCACATGCTTGGGTTTCAGGCTCCATCCCCAGTGGTGGGTAAGCCCATCAAGGATTCTCTGTCAGTTATTTTTTCTCTCTCTCTCCCTTTCCCTTCCTCTCTGAAATCAATAAAAATATATTTTAAAAAATTATACAGGTGTTGTGACTTCAGGACCTCCTGGAACCCTTAATATGTTAATGAACATTTTAAATCTATAAAAATAAGATATAGTATACATGGTTTTTGACATTTAGTTGGCATGGAACCCTTTTTTTATGTAACATGGCAGAACTTTTGCTTTTTGGAATACCTTTTGGGAGTTTGATGCCCAGTCATACGGCTTTAGAGTCAAAGGGATATTTATGTAATAGTGACGGGCACTAACACAGACTAGTGATGAACATTACATTTAAAAGCATTTTCAATTAATGAGAGTATAATACTTTACATAGCTGATTCTCACTCCAAATTTAAAGCATTCCCACTGGACTTGTGAACTCCTTAAATGTAGGATCATTTATCATTCATCTTCGGAACCTCAGTACCATACACAATCACTGTTTCCAATGGGAATGGTAAGTGTATAGGATGTGGATGACCAGTAGCCAATTTGTTTTCTCTGCTACACAGAGAAAGTTTATCTAATAGAAAGAGGAGGATGGAGAGGAGAAAAAAGAGGTAGAGGAGAACTCTGATGACACTGTTTTAGTTCCTGGACCTAGCTGTACCCAAAGCAAATATACCCCAGGCTTTGAATTTATGTGCTTTTATTAGTTTTCTTTTACTTTAAGCTACTTTGGATTTTTTTTTCCACTAATGACCAAAAATATCCTTACATATTATAAATGCAGTCTAGAGACTCCAAATTATGGACTTGGTTAAGCAGAGGCAAGATACAGCAGTGTCAGGATTCTCCCATGCATGACTAATGTGAGTGTAGCAGACTGAGAGTTGACCCAATTCTACTCTTTTATTGCTATCATAATCCAAGTTATTCTCCCAGGTGGAAAAGTGTGCAGCTGAGAAACACATTTCCCAGACTCCTTTGCTGATTGGGTATGGCAAGGTGATGTAATTTTGGACAATGACATATAATGAAAAGTCTAAGGACTAAGGGGGAAAAAAAGTCACAGGACTAAGGGAAGTTCTTAGATGACAGCTGGCATGCACCTTCACCTTGCTCCTCCCCTTTCTTTCTGTCTGTGCCAGCATCATAGTGTCTGAGGCTACTCAGACTGGGTTCACATGGAAGGCATGTGGTGAAGCAGAGATAGAAGAAGGCTTTGCGTTGGTAACATCATGGTACAACTGCCACACCAGTCAGGTACTTACTACATCCTGACCTCTTATTGTGTGAAAACAAACAAACAAACAAACAAACAAACTTTTATTTGGTTAGGCCACTATAAATTCAATTTTTAAAAAAATATATTTTATTGATTTTTTACAGAGAGGAAGAGAGAGAGATAGTTAGAAACATCGATGAGAGAGAAACATCAATCAGCTGCCTCCTGCACATCCCCCACTGGGGATGTGCCCACAACCCAGGTACATGCCCTTGACCGGAATCGAACCCGGGACCTTTCAGTCCGCAGGCCGACGCTGTATCCACTGAGCCAAACTGGTTTCGGCAATTTTCTATGATTTGTAGTTGAACCTGCTTCTGAAATGACACAGCAAGGCAGCTGATAAACTGTCATCAGTGTGTCTTGGGAATCCACCCAATACCTATCAAAGTCTGGGGAATTAGAGGTAGGACATGCAGACAATGCGGGGTTCTGGAGGATGTTGATGATTTCTCTCAATCTTTAGTAAGTTCTCTAAGAATGAGATGGGTTCCCATTCAAGCTTATCCTCATAGACACTCTGACCAGAAAAGAATATTATATGTTTTGTGGATGAAATCTAGTGATGCAATCAGCGTGGTGCCAGCCACCACAAAAATTAGTTGGATGAACAATGAGCATTCAGGGTGAGCATTGAAGACAAACTTTGGTGAATTTAGGATTTTAATTGACTCAAACTTGATCTTATAAGTGGGGTGTTTTGATATGTTAGGTTGATTAAATATCTCTATCACAACATTGCTCAATGATATGTGATGCTCACTATTGAAGCTATTTTTTCTTACAATTAAAATTTTATTTCCATTATTTTGTCCTTTTTTGTTAAGTATGATTGCTGTAAAAATTCTGTTCATAATGTAGTGGTAAAAAGCATAGACTTTGAAGGAAAACTCCTTGAATTGGAATCCTAGTTTTTCTACTTAGCCATTTGACAGCAAATTACTAAACCTATCTGCATCTTAGTTTTCTTATCTGCAGAATAAGAATAATAATAGTGCTTACCTTACAGAGTTTTTATGAGGATTAAAAGTGTTAATGCATGTAAAGCACTTACAATGGTACCTGACTTGAGTAATTGTAAATGTTAGCTATTATTTTTTATTTTTATTATTGTAACTAGTGGCCCGGTGCATGAATTCATGCACACTGAAAGGAAATTAATCAGAAGAAATATTTTAATATCGCTATTCACCCTTCCTCTATAATACAAGTGTTAATCAAATTCACGATTGACAATGGCAGATCGAAACACATGAGTGTGATTGGCACCAGCAAGAGCTTTATATGTATCGCACATGCGCAAGTCAACTTAACCTTTTATATGTAGTGAAGAAACTTGCTTAATTAGACTTGCTTTCTGATTTAGTTAAAATTTTCCAGCCCAGTGAAGCACCCCAACTTCGTTTTCAGGTAATTGTCGGGAACACAGAAGTAAATATCAACACAAAGCAGATTATTATTGTAGATCACACAGGGAGAACAAAGGGTGAAATTTTTAACTGTAGCAGTGTTTGACTATATTCTGCACAGTGAGAAAACCTGAAGTCATTTTCAAGGTCCACCATTTCTTACTTCTTGTCAGTCTGGTCAAGTTTCTAAATCTCTGTTTTCCGGCTAATGAAATAGGATTCCACTGAGTCTCCTATCTACATACTCCAGGACTTCTGTGAGGATCAAATAAAATGAGGCATGGGAAAATGCTTCACAGACATTTGTTTAAAGTGTAAAATGTTTCCACCTGTGTTCTTGCGTTGAAGAAACTCTAAGGAGGCTAGTCACTAGAAAGAGGAAACCAGGTGTTGCTAAGTGACGTTATTACCCGACTCCCACAGCCACTGTTTCTGGGCTGGGCTGGGCTGTGGGCTGCATTTTGCGCTATGGGGTCTTGGCAGTGTTGGCTGCAACTTGGTGGGGTGTCACACTTGGGGAATGCTGAGTGTTGGTTTGTTGGTGCCAGGTCCATGGTGCCAGCCAGTGCATATCATGGTAGCTCCTGCATTGAGCGTCTGTTCCCTGGTGGTCAGTGTGCGTCATAGCGACCACTCAGATGGTAGGAGGGACACAGCATATTAGCTTTTTATATCCTATATAATAAAAGCCTAATATGCTAATTATCTGGTCATCCAGTAGGCCCTTCAACCAATCAAAGCATAATATACTAATGATATGCTAAGGCCGCTCAACTGCTTGCTATGATGTGCACTCACCACCAGGGGCAGACAGTCAACTGGTTCACCAGTTGCTGTGATGGGTACTGACCACCAGGAGTAGACACTCCAACCTGTAGGTTAGCTTGCTGCTGGGGTCTGGTGGATTGGGACTGAGCAAGACAAGCTGGACATGCCCAGGAGCCCTCCTGGGATACCTCCCCGGCTGGCCAACCTCCCGCATCCCTCCCTGGTCCTGATTGTGCACTGGTGGGGTCCCTTGGCCTGGTCTGGCTTGCACCCTCTCACAATCCAGGACCCCTCGGGGGATGTTGGAAGGCCGGTTTCAGCCAGATGGTGGAACGACTGGTCGTTATGATATGCACTGACCACCAGGGGGTACATGCTTACTGCAGTAGTTGCCCCCTGGTGGTCAGTGTGCTCCCACAGGGGGAGTGCCACTCAGCCAGAAGCTGGGCTCATGGCTGGCAAGCGCAGTAGTGGTGATGGGAGCTTCTCCCACCTCTGCAGCAGTTGGACATCCCTAAGGGCTCTCGGACTACGAGAGAGTGCAGGCCAGGCTGAGGGATCCCCCCATCGAGTGCATGAATATCATGCACTGGGCCTCTAGTATATAGATAGTTGAAAATGTTTTTAGACTATGAATTTAAAATATGAAATTGTATTTTACAAGGTTATATGGTTTCATATTTGGAGTACTGATTGGGTGTTTCGAGAGATGGTGGGCCTGAAAAAATTTTTTCTGGGGGTCTAAATTTTAAATGTGACCTGCTTTGAGAATTTATCCCCTCATGGATAATAGGTAGGTTCTGTATAGGGCAGCGGTTCTCAACCTTGGCTGCACATTAGAATCACCTGGGAATCTTTTTAAAATCCTGATTTCTGGGCCTCATCCTCCGGAAATTCTGTTTCTTTGTTACTAATGTTGTGGCCCCATCCCATAACAAAGAAACAGAATTTCCGGAGGATGAGGCCCAGAAATCAGGATTTTAAAAAGATTCCCCAGTGATTCTAATGTGCAGCCAAGGTTGAGAACCACTGGTATAGGGGCTTCAAAAGTGGTGATAGGTTTCATAGACCTGGAAGGCTTCATAGACCAGAAACACTGATAGATGGTGATTGTTTCTTTCAGAACATGATAATTAAATCAGTTTTCAGGGTGAAAGAAGCTGGGAAGTTTGGGGTCCTCGGGAAATGCCCCTCTGTTTCAGGTATATAAGCAGACCTCTCTATACAGCTACCTGCTTGGTGTGCACTGAAGAAAAGCCTGGCCTTGGTTGTCATAGCCTTTCCAGTTAAAGGAAGCCCCTACCTCAGAAACATTCTGCCTTATAACAGAGAACCAACTGGATAAAACACCCCAGGACTGATGAGGGTCAGAGATGGGAAATCACCCTGTTCTCCTGTGAATTTTCTTCTGCTTGTAGACCCTTAAGTTTCTTTATCTCCTCTGCCGTAGAGATGTATTGAAATTAAATCCAGTTTTTCTTCTGCCTGTTTAGGCTGGGCTTATGGGGGTCCAGACTTTTTATATCTTTACCAAGAATTGTCTTTTTTCATTTCATAATAATTTTCTCCTTTAGGATCAGTCAATAATATATCCACTCATGGAGCAATGGTATTAAGAGACTAGTGAACCTAGACTTCCTTTGGACCAGAGAGCTAATATTGCTTATAGGATTGCCTGTTTTTCTTGCCTATCCATTTAATTTATACTATTTAGATTTTCTTTCTTGGACAAAGCATTCAAATATATCTGAAATGTTAGTTTCTAAAGTAACCAGCTTCTGTTGACCAGGAGTTAGTATTTGGAATGATATTAAAGTACTATTTAAAGATACATATGTGTGCATATATTTGAATACATGTGATTAAAATTAGCTTTGTCTCTGACACCTGTTGTGGCACCACTCAGGGTTGTTAGACATCAGGGTTAGACGCTCAGATTTATGACCTCAGGAAGAACAGCTCTTATGAAATGCCTGCTAAGGGCTTCATTAGAAGGTAATAGGTATTTGGGGGAAATAATCTCTTTTGCAACCCCTGGATGAGTAAAAAAAAAATACCAACATAGGTAAAAATATTATAAGAAGGAAAATCTAAGCAGCTAAGATATTTTTCATAGTGGGGGATGAGGTGGCATCAATCCTTGCTGATTTATATGAGGTCATGGCTTTGATAACATGCCTCTCATCTCTTTTTGATGCAGATTCTGTGTCTGATGTGGGTTTTAAAATATTTCTAACTTTGGAGATTAGTGACTTCAGAGACATGAGACATTTATTTTTCAAGGAAGCAGAGGTACTGCTATCTTCTTAGGAACAGTTTCTCCAGATCAAAAATATTCCCCATTGTATTGTCTTTGACTCTAGAAAATAATAATTTAAATAGCATCAACCAATGAACATGGATCAATGAGAAACATGACTGTAGCATTAGGCTTAAATACATTTATGTGAAAATCAAGTTATGGCTGGGCTGGGATTTTTTTCTTCAGCTTCTCCTCCCCCCGCCCCCCTCTTTTACTGGGAATGATTGATGACATTGCTTCAGAAGAAATTAATACAAAGAATTAATTAGCAAAATCTAATATCCAGTAAATGTAGTCTGAAAAAAATTCCATGGGTGGTGATTGTAATATCAAATCGAAGCAGAAAGGAAAGGAACAACTCGTGTTTCTGAGTCAGATTTTTGTCTCCTTTTATTCAGCCACTCATGGAAAGAGCAATTGAGGGAGAGCCATGAACTAAGAAGACTTAGGTCTTCATGAGAAACAAATCGGAGGCTTTAGGAAGTGTCATAAAATAGCCATTTAGTACATTGACCTCGTGTATTTAAAGATTATGAGATTTTACAGTAGTTGGGTTATAAAATATCAATTTAGAGCAACAGCAAATTTCCTGATATTCATTCAGTTTATAGGCAATTCCTGTTCTGACGCAAATGTATAGGCCCGGGTGACCAGGTTCTGTGGGCCAATGCTGCATTTTTCTGTAGAGTGGGGGCGTGGGGGAGGCTCAATAGCTTTTACCCAGAAAGTGGGGAGGCTAACAGTCTCCTCCTTAGTCAAGCCATTTGTATTGTAGGAAGCTTTAAAAGAGTTCTATTATTTATCGGAGCTCTTGGGGTTTTTTTTTTCTTCCTTTTTAGCCACCAGGTCAGCCAGGGGAATGGAGAATAGCGGGGATGTTGGGTTTACAGGATCCCACTTTGAGGAGTTTATATAGCCTCTGAATCTTGTGTACATCGCTAATCGCAACATTTAAAGATAAAGCATGACTAAAAGAATACCACCATTATAAATCTCTTGCCATGTTAATATTCAGATGAGTCTTTCTGGTTTGTACTTCATTTCAAAATTAGGGTATTTTTTCCTTCCCTAAAGATATATGCTTATTGAATGTATTTAAATTACTAGCTAATTTTTTCGGGGTGGGGGGGAACCCTGAGGCAAGTGTAAAACTAGTAGCTACAGAAAGCTGGAGAATCAGATGTCTGCTGGGCAAATTGACAGAACTCATTAATCTTCGATGCAGTGTGCTATAGAGTCTGTCCTTTCATGCACCTGCCCAAGCCGAAAGTAATTACACGATGGCACTATTAATACTGAAGAGCTTGAGTGGGGAGAGGGTTATCTTCTCTTCTTAGTAATTGATTGCCAGCTGATTAGTGGACAACATTTTTCTTGCAGCATAATTGCCTTTGTGCTATCGTGGCCTCTCTGACTGATTTTGAGGCCCTGACAATAGCATCGTAGCCCTGAAAGTAATGAACTGGAACTCAATCACTGCAAATTCCCCAAACAGTAGATGCCTAGTTAAATGTATTTCAATGATATCCTAAAAAACAGCAATCATACCAAAGATCTCACTTTTTTTTCATTCAAGGAAAAACATAGAATTCCATTTGGAAAAGTGTGTATTTGTGAAGAAATAAATGGAAATAATGACGTATGCCTTTTTTGTCTTTAATGGCTGTGATAGACCAATCAAAAACTAATGGTGTGGGATTTTTAATGAACTTGTGGATAAGTGCTGGTGATATGGAGGTTCTTATTAATTTTTAGCCAACATTTTGGCCTTGGATTTAAGACTGTTGACAACATATTTGAGCCCAAGCAGAGAATTAGAAGATTTTAATGCCATTTTATTGCATGGTAGACATAAATGTCAAATAATCACCTTTCTTATTAAAATATATTTGATAATGTGCCTTTATAACCTGTATAAGGTACTGAGCTGAGAAGGGAGGAAGTGGAAAGTACGTATTTTAAGTCTATGAGCTAAATAGTTAAACAAATTGGAAATGAATGAACAGTGCATGTTTTTCATCTAAATGTCAATGATGACAAGAGGGCTTCCTTTGGTTCCCATGGGCAACCTTCACATTTATACAAATGGAAGTAAAAATATAGCAATACATTTCCTAACTTTAAGAGCATTAAGCAGAAAATCTCTAAATTTTTAAAAGAGAAAGTGCTATGATCCTATATAATAAAGAGGTAATATGCAAATTGACCATCACTCAAACACATAAGATAGCCACCCCATGTGGACACAAGATGGCCTGCAGGGGAGGGCAGTTGTGGGTGATCAGGCCTTCAGGGGAGAACAATTGGGGGGGGGACCCAGACCTGCACGGGAGGTCAGTTGCGGGGGACCAGGCCTGCAGGGAAGGGCAGTTGGAGGAGACCAGGCCAACAGGGGAGCAGGGGAGGGCAGTTAGAGGACAGTTAGGGGAATCAGGCCGGCAATTAGAGGCAATCAGGCAAGCTGGGGAGGGCAGTTAGGGGCGACCAGGCTGGCAGGGGAGGGCAGTTAGCATCAACCAGCCCTGTAGTGGAGGGAACTTAGGGGTGACCAGGCTGGCAGTTAGGGGCAATCAGGATGGCAGGGGAGGACAGTTAGGGGTGACCAGGCCAGCAGGGGAGGGCAGTTAGCATTGACCAGGCCTGTAGGGGAGGGCACTTAGGGGTGACCAGGCTGGCAGGGGAGGGCAGTTAGGGCCAATCGGGCCAGCAGGCGAGCAGTTAGGTGTTGATCAGGCTGGCAGAGGAGTGGTTAGGGGGTGATCAGGCTGGCAGGCAGAAGCAGTTAGGGGCAATCAGGCAGGCAGGCAGGCGAGCGGTTGGGAGCCAGCAGTCCTGGATTGTGAGAGGGATGTCTGACTGCTAGATCAGGATTGGGCCTAAAAGGGGAAGCCGGAGATCCCTCAAGGGGTCCCAGATTGGAGAGGGCTGGGCTTAGGGACAACCCTCCCCCCCCCCCATGCATGAGTTTCATGCACTAGGCCTCTAGTAAATAATATAATTGGTAATCATTAAAACAAGATCTGTCTTCTCAAAGTAGGGGGTGGTGGCCAAATTTTCTTCAGGTGAATACTTAAATACAAAGAGGATCCTTGACAGACTGTCCAAACTCTGAATCTTGGAGGGATGACAAGGCTGGGGTGGGGTATGGTGGCAGGGTGGGTGAGAAGAGATCAACCAAAGAACTTGTATGCATATATGAATAACCACAGACACAGACAATTCAGGTGGTGGAGGCCTGGGGCAAGGAGTGGAGTAATGGTGGTGGGCTATAAAGCGTCAATGGAAAAAAAAAGGGAACATGTGTAATACTTTCAATAATAAAGATGTAAAACAACAACAACAAACAAAGAAGATCCTTTTAATACCTTTTTTAGCCAAATATTTTAATACATTTAGGTGCATATTCAGCAATATTTGCCCATATTTCTAATTGATATCACGGCAGCATTACTGAATTAGTAATTTGCCTCTCAAGCCTCAAAGAGGTATATTTTCACAAATATTTGAATAAGAATAACCACTAGAGCAAACTATTCTAACAGACCAGTGTTGGCTACAAGCAGCTTCTTCTCAGCTATTGTCATTTCTGTAAGCCTACAGATTGACAGTTCTACTGTTTAGATTTGAGGAGTTTTAGAGTACTATTAATGCCAACATGACAATAATAGTCATGTTGCAAATTCTAGTAAGGATAGGTATAGGTTACGATGTAAACAGAGTTAAGATCATTGAAAAATGGAAAGAGATGAGACAATGATACATATTGCAATTCACTGTGAATTAGACATTTGACAGTGAGAAAATTCTGAAATACACACTGAGTCAGCCATAATGTGAAAGGTACAGCATGAATACATTCAACTGTAATTAACAAGAGATGAAAATATGTGATTGATGGAAAATCGTTTGAGTGCATGGCTAGAAGATCAAAGTAAATTCCGAGTTCACATTAGCTTAATGTTTATTCAGTGGAAGGTTAAGAATTTGAGAACCTGAAAGCTAAGCATAGTGCATCACCGATGAGACTTTCATCAAGCCCAGATGGGACTTCCTCCAATCTGCACAACATCAAAGTGAGTGGTCAGCACATTGAATGTGGAGCTGTAACTGCCGAGGAGTTAGTTCTCTATTACTCTTGCTGGGATGATCACAACGAGGGTAATTTGCTTCAATGGGTCTTCACAGAGATGAAATTCATCTATTTTAGGGAGAGATGCCTGATAATATGACATAAACAAGGTTTCAATCTATGATGGGCCACCTCACACTCCTATTTGCTAGAAATGATGTGAAACTGCAGCAGAAACCTGTCATGCTTTTAGTGTGGAATATTCAAGATCCCTTCATAATATTGCTGAAGATCTATCTGTTGTTTCCAAAACCAAGAATCTAAATTATACTCACTATTTCTGAAGATTGCTGTTTCTCACTACATCACTCTTGAGATTAAAAATATTGTGACCTGAATATGCTAACTTTTCACAACGTCATCCTGATATTGACTTTCCCTCCCATTTTTCATTCAATGATCATCATTTTGATGTCCAAGTTGTTTACCTATGTCCAAATTCTATCTCAACTTCATAGCCAAGGGCCTACGGTTTTATTTATTTAGTTTAAAAAATTATCTGAGACCCAAAGTTAAAAATGCAGAAGCATTTTTTCAACTTCTTTCCCTCCAAATCTACCCATAAAAACTATAGAAATGTGAACTAGAAAAAGAAACACACCATATAAAAAAGTAAAGTATCTACTACAACTAAAAATGTGTGTAAGAAAGTATACCTACCTAGTGTGAAGTTTGAATGGGAGTGACAAGGAGGCTGGGAGTCCACAAATGCCACTTTGAACCCAGAGTGGAACCTATATTTCCCTAAAAGTAAGTTTCTTTGATCTTAAAAGATATTATCTAAGGGTCTTTTTATTAGAGATAACATCTAGGGGAGTAGGTGTGCTAAGAAAGAAGTGGGAAGTAACTCTGAAGAAACTTAAATACCACTGTCCTTCAAGTTGGTTTTGAAGGAGAAAACATGCCAGCAAGCCATCTCACTTTTTATTTATTTACCAGAGGCCTGGTGCACAAAAATTTGTGCACTCAAGGGGGCGGGGGGTCCCTCAGCCCAGCCTGTGCCCTCTTGCAGTCAGGGACCCCTCGGGGGATGTCCACCTGCTGGCTTAGGCCCGCTCCCTGGGGGATTGGTCCTAAGCTGGCAGTCAGCTATCCCTCTGGCAGCCCGGAAACCCTCGGGGGATGTCCACTTGCCAGCGGGGAGCAGGCCTAAGCTGCAGTCGGACATCCTTAGCGCTGCTGAGGAGGCAGGAGAGGCTTCCGCCACCACTGCTGTGCTGGCAGCCATCAGCCTGGCTTGTGGCTGAGCAGAGCTCCCCCTGTGGGAGCACACTGACCACCAGGGGGGCAGCTCCTGCATTGAGCATCTGCTCCCTGGTGGTCAGTGTGTGTCATAGTGACCAGTCATTCCCAGTCGTTCTGCTGTTAGGGTCAATTTGCATATTACCCTTTTATTATATAGGATAGAGGCCTGGTGCACAGGTAGGGGCTGGCTGGTTTGCCCTGAAGGTTCTCCCGGATTAGGGTGGGAGTCCTTCTGTGGTGCCTGGCCAGC
>NW_006288633.1:642360-654345 GCF_000327345.1 Myotis davidii
CCTGCACCCTGTCATGCTGATCCCTGTGCCGGGAGGCCTCTCGGCTCCACTGATCCCGGTGCTGGGAGGCAAATTACCCTTTTACTACATAGGACAGAGGCCTGGTGCATGGGTGGGGCTGCCTGGTTTGCCTGAAGGGGGAGCCAGGATAGGGGGGGGGGTCCCCACTGGGGTGCCGGGCCAGCCTGGGTGAGAGGCTAATGGCCGTTTTAAGCTGGCCACGTACCCCTGGCGACCCAAGCTCCCAGCCTCTCCTTTTTTTCTTTCTTTTTTTTTTTTTTCCTGGGATTTATTTTCTATAATTGAAACTTTGTAGCCTTGAGCGGAGCCCAAGGCCAGCCAGGACAGGTGGGAAGCTTGGTTTTTTTCCATCACCGGGTGCAACCCAAGCCTCCTGCTTGATCCAGCTCTGTAGCCCTGCCATCTTAGTTGGGTTAATTTTCATGTTTCTCTTTTATTATATAGGATTATTATTATTTAAATAAATATTTATTGTTGAAAGTATTACATATGTCCCCTTCTTTCCCCCATTTCCCTCTCTCACCCCCTCCCCACCTCACTCTTAACTTTTAAATCATCTATCTTAAGGAGGAGGTACTATAGGTGAAGAAGAGTTGGCATAAGTTATAGGACAGGTGATTTTTTGTAGTTTAAGGAATGAGCACAGTCTGAACACTGATGCTTGAATTGTACAATAAGCAAACCATAGAATCTTTTCATTATAGGCATCATTTCGACATATTCCTTAAAATATTGCCCCACTGATGCAATATTTTGAAATGTATGAAAAGGAATTATTTTTTTTCAAATGTGTTCAGGTACAGCAAAAATCTTGGGTACCTTGATTCCTGTCTGTTAACATCAAATAATTGTATCTATATTGTATTTCACTTTTGTAGATTTTCTCATAGGGAGGATGCTGTGATACAATCTGCTCTGTCTTGACCAGAACTGGAATTTCTCATTCGAAGTTTTTACTTTGTGCTTTAAACAGAGTGGAAGTAGCAGGTAGGGCATGTAGAAGAAGAGCGTGAGAGAATGCAGGTGATGACTATTTGGTTAATATAGAACATGGGCCAGCAAACTGCGACCCAGAGGCCATTTCCAATAACTCGGCTTTATTGCAACACAATCATACCCATTTATTTACCTACTGTCTATGGCTGTTTTCAAACAGACTGCCAGAGTTGAGTAGTCCCTATAGAGAAGGTATGGTCTGCTAAGCCTAAACTATTTATCTGGTCCTTTATAGAAAAATTTTTTCAATCCCTCACATGGAGGAGCAAGGCCAATGGACACCTGTCTTCAAATGGTCTGTTTATAGCAAAGAACTAATTCTAGAGTGATACACACTTGTTTAAAGAATACTCCTCTTGCTCCAAATATGTTATTGGAATATTTAACCTTTCTTTGGAATTACCTTTAGAGTCACATAGGAAAACTGGTTGTATTATTTATAGTCATTTATTTCATTTTATTTTACATTGTTTTAAAATCAAAACTTTTAGCCTGGTTGCCTTCCTTATTTTTCCTCTCACATATATTCAATTGAATTTTAGTTGTTTTAAAACTACATATACATTTAAGGACAAAATTTTGTCAACTTTAAGAATATTCAAATGATATTGTTTTAGGGGGATGATGGGTAAAAATAAGATAATCTTTAAGTTGATAAATAAACATTCTTCCTCCCATTTATGGGTCTTTATGAAAAATGAAATCAAATCAATGCTTTAACCATTATCTCTCAACTAGAGGCCCAGTGCATGAAAATTCATACACTTGTGGTGGGGAGGGGGGTACCTCAGCCCAGGCTGCACCCTCTGACAGTCTGGGAGCCCTCAGGGGATGTCTGACTGATGGCTTAGGCCCGCTTCCCATGGGGAGCAGGCATAAGCCATAGTCTGGCCTCCTTTTGCGGGAGGCTACCGGGCGGGCAATCAGGGGATGACACTGGCCAATCGGATCACCATCCCCTCCCTCTGCCTATTGGCAGGTGCCTTGACTGGCCTGGAGTCGCCTGCTCACTGCCCCCTCCTCCGCCGCTGATTGGTCGTCCCACTGATTGATCATTCTGCCATTCAGTCAATTTGCATATTAGGCTTTTATTATATAGGATAGTACAATCTCAGTACTGTGAAAACTGATTTTTCCCACAATTTTTATGCACCAGGCAATTTCTTTGAAATAGTTTTATCTCCTGTTAGCAAAAACTTACTGTTTTATCAGTCTAGTATTTTTATCTCCCAATCCCACTCCCTGGAATAGCATCTCTCTTTTTTTTCAAGAGTTTCTTTTCCCTTGTTTTAACCATATAGTTTCAGTAAGAGCTGCCTTGTTCTTACATGACCTTGCCCCCCAGACAACAGTAGTGGGTGGGGGAGATGAGGGAATGTGGCACACCTCAACCTGTCCAATGATAATATTTTCTGAGCATGGCTAATTCATCCAAAGTTGGGCACCTGAGGAAGTGTCTCTCTGATGGTCAAGTTAGGTGCTGTGAGGACTGAGTGCTGCCTGTGTGCCACCCTGTGGATCTCCCTGGTTGTCAGTGAGGAGGACAAAGTTGGTGTGCAGAGAAAAATCGATGATGGAGATAGGGAATCCTGGCAGTGTTTAAGTTCCTGGTCCCATTTTTTGAGGCCCCCTTGTACCCTTACTTCTGTGATTTGGTCATTGAACTATACCTTGGAGTCCTGGAGACAATAATTACTTCTTTGTCATATTAAAAAGTTTGAATTTGGTTTCTGTTACTTGTACTCAAAAGAGTTCAGAACGATTTGTGCTTGCATAAAACACCAAGATATTTTGCCTCTTTAAAAATGGCATGTGTCATTCTATCACATTCATATTCACATTCTGTTGAATGCGACAGGAAGAGGTGCAGGATGTCAGACAAAATCATGGAAGTCGCAGTGACATGACAAGTTTCCATATTAGAAGTAATTTCTGAGTAAAAGAAGAGAGAGAATTGAGAGTAGACATTGAAGAGCCATGGAGCTGGGTGGTGGACACAGTGACTAAGAAAAAGGCTGAGAGAAAGACGGGTTACCCTGGGAAAGAGAGAGAGTTCTGCTCCTCAAAATATATACCTCTCTCTAGGGAGTTCAACACATGTTCATTTAAAGTTTTTTATTATGTGTATCAAATAATAAATTTGATACATATGGCAAAAAATAATGCAAGTATGTCAGTTTCCCCAAAATTCTCTCCTTTCCCTAAATCCCATTATCAAAAGTCAATCTTATTTAACTGTTTACCCTTCCTTTTGATGCATCCTTTCACCAAAAGACTCAAGAATGCATTTCTGCTTTTGTTTCAGAATGCCTTCACTTTAGACAATATTTATTAGCTCTTTGAAATGACAGATGAGGATCTGGCTCACTTATATCACTTCTCCCCTCTATCTAGATGAGACTTATATAATTTTTAGTTTGTACATTATCTTTGTACATATAAATAATATCCTTAAACATTTTTCTTGCTTCATCAATTTCCTCTATTATCTCTTGACTACCAACTTTTTAAGAAGAAAATATTAGTATTCCTATTCATTCCTTTTGTTCTCTTTCTCCTTTCACCTAACAGTTCCTGTCAGCATCACTTTCATTTTTACATTATTAAGACTGTTAAAAACATATTCTGCCTTATAGTCACAATGAAGTACTCCATTCTTTGTCTTTGAAATGAATAGAAAAGTTGAAAAGCAATGAACAATATTTGCATGAATATGGCTATTGTTAATGTTGGTCCAATTAGGGTGTTAAATTTCCTTCTCTAGAGTACCATGTAGTTAAAAGAAGTATTTGGGCCACAAGACTAAAACTCTTCTTTGTATTAATTACAATGAAAAGTTTTTCCTAGAGTACCATCAACTGCTTCTTGCTTTAATTGATTTCATATTTGAACGATTAATAGTTGGTTCATATCCTGAATTTAAAAATTACATTTTTTTAATTTATTTGATTTCCCTCCCCCTCCTCACTTAAATTAGACTTTTTCTTCTATCAAACGCCCTTCTTTCCCCACAATAGTTTGTAGTTTTCTGTCCTATTTCAAGCTGGATTAGTGAATGTGCAGTCATCATCCCAAGACTTCTTTTGACTCTTCTCCTTGACTGGACCTGCGCTTTCTAGATCTCTCTCTCTCTCTCTCTCTCTCTCTCTCTCTCTCTCTCTCCCTTGTATATTTCTTCATTTTTTTTTCTGGGCCATATCCTTAGGAACTTGCTTTAAAGAGTGCATATGTGAGAGGTAGAATTTCTGAATGTTTAATATAGGGAAGTGTCTTAATTTTTTATTTTCAAATTTAATAATACTGTAGATTAGTTGAGTATAGAATTTAAAGTTGAAAGGATTTTCCCTCAGAATTTTTTTTCTTGTATCCATTCATTGAATCTTTTTAATCTGAAGATATTTTTTCTTCAATGCTAGAAAACTCTCATATTTCTTGGATTTTTCCCATTTACCACCCCTCCTCCCCCATTGTCTCTTCCTGGGGAAGAGGAATGGAAAAAATACAATTAAATCAATTAATAAATTAATTAATAAAATCAATTAATACATTGTTGAATGCTTTACTCATAAGTTTGTTGTCTATGCCACTTTCAGCCCACTTCTTATGTCTCTTCTGCCATATCTTCTGACTCTTAAGTACAGGACTTTGATAGCATTTTGTTAGAAAAATTGGCTTCCAGCCCTACCAGTTTGGCTCAGTGGATAGAGTGTCAGAGTTTTGCCTTATAATTTTTAAGGCTGAAGCTTTCTCTGTTTTACCCATTGCTCTTTTCCCTTATTCCAGGAATTAAAATATCTCACTCACTGATACCTACACAACCCTGTCTGTCTTCTACTACATATTTATTACATATTTACTCCTTTTATATACTTTTTATGCTTTAATTTATTGAAATCTTGAGAGGGATAGGAGGCAAATTGCCTGGTCTGCCATCTTGAACCCAAATTAAACAACTGTGTATTTATCTAGAATGTGATTAAAACTAAAAGAAGCTGTACAAATGACCTGAAAGAAGTTCAGAATAATTTACATTAATAACAAGGTAACACATTCAGTTTATGATTTTGACAAGAATGTCAAGTTAACTTTCATTTCAATAAAGGTTTTAATTCATATTTCATAAAACCATAGGAATACTACATACTGGAATTTTGTATCAGCCATATCAAAACAGCAGAATATTTTAACATATTAATTCCTATAAGACATTGTTTTAAACTTGGGATACAAAATGATGTATATAGCATTTGACTCTCAAGATACTTATTAACTTGTGAACATGTATGCAGTAATAAGGATGTACTTTTTAAAGAAATGTTCATAGCCTACATAAGAAATATATGCATGCTTCCTATTGTTGAAGACTTAAGATAAGCAAAGAGGAGAGGCTTAATGTAGTATTTGTAAAGCTGCAATGTAAATTGCTAGAATTATTTTATAAGGAAGGGCAAAAGGGTGAGCAAAAGCACAGTCACAGGAAAGCTCAGATTATTTCTGGACAGTTTGGTTGGGGTGAGTACTGGCATAGATTAAGAGCTGGGGTTGGGAAGTTATCCATACTTATTTGATCACCCAAATAAGGTGATGGGTAGAGATGTTGGGAACAAAAACATCAGTTCTTTTTTAAGGAATAGAAATGTCAACTGTCAAGTTATGTTAAAAATCATGTGCTGGATTTTGAACTGGACCAGTATTGAACATTTTAATTTCTTAAATGTAATTCCAGGAGGTAGAGAAGCCAAGTTGTCTTGCAAACTGATGGATGTTTATGATCCTAAGACTTTATGGTAATCTTTTAGTTGGTTGTTGTCTAAGTCAGTTCAAGTTGCTATTTAAAAAATGTATCATATACTGGGTGTCTTAAACAATAAGCATTTATTTCTCACAGTTCTGGAGGTTGAGAAGTTCAAGTTCAATGCTCTGGCAGGTTAGCTGTCTGGTTCATATATGGCTGTCTCCTCACTGCATCCTCCCATGACAGAAAGGACAAGAAAGCTCTCTGGGGTCTCTTTCAGAAAGACACCAATCCCATTCATGAGGGCTCTGTCCTCAAGACCTAATCACCTCCCAAAGCTCCCTACCTGCAAGTATCACCACAATGAGGAGTAGGTTTCAACATCTGAATATGGGGCACAAGACTATTCAGTCTATAGCAGTGCTTACTGGGCAATTTTAAATTCAACTTTGGTTTTCTCTTCTGTAAAATTGGCTAGCATTATCGATGTGCCTCACAAAGACATTATGATACATTTATAGTTTGATGGAGGAAAATGTGTAGGTGACCAGATTAGTGTTTTGATAAAATTATAATGGATTCTGACTACTCTATTATGGATTATCAAGATAACTTTTTCTTTCATTTGTTTTGTATGCAGAGAGTATTTGCAGAGTCATAATATAACATTTAAAAAAAGACGGGTAATGTTTATATTTTCATGTAGGTTGAACTTAGCAATCAAAGGTTAAGCTTTCTTAAGCAGCACAAAGAAAATAAGTTTACTTAAGTATCGGATCATGTTACCACCTTCTTGGAGTGTGCATTCATTTTGTATCATTCTCTTCTGCCTACAAAGGCTGGCTATGTAGTATGCACTGAAATGTGAATATTTTCATAGTGTTCTGAGTAGTTAAATGAAGATTTCCCTGAAGACTGTATTTTTTGAAAATGGGGCATATTTTGCTCCTTTTGGTGGAGATGGGTAAGAAAGTTATTCTTTAAGATCTATATTTTCTTTTTTAAAAAATGTTTTTATTGAATTTTTATAGAGAGAGGAAGGGAGAAGAAGATAGAGTAACATCTATCGGCTGCTTCCCAGCTCCCCCACAGTCCACACCAAGGATCAAGCCTACAAACCAGGCATTACCCTGACCTGGAATTAAACCTGAGACCTTTTGGTGCATGGGACGACACTCAACCAATGAGGCACATGGTTCAAAGCCAGATCCATATTCTTTCCATTTATTAAACAACAAAGAAAAGTTTACCTGCATTTAATTTAACTAGTCAAATTTAATTCCTAAATTCCTCAGTCTCTAAAACTTTTCTGCATTTTGCAAACTATTCACTAACTCTTCTCTCTTTTAGTGTTGTCATGGAAGTGAGGAATCTCAAGAGGGCAAATTTAAATGATTTGATAAAGAAGGCTTGACATATCTGGATTTTCATACTATTTCTTTCCATTTGACGTCAGGAATAAGTTTTATGAGAGGTATGGAGCAGGGTTTTGATGTTCAAGTTCTATTGCCCACTTCTAATCTGCTCTGATGACATGTGAGCTATGACATGATAGCAGTAGCCAAAAGGAAAGTCAAATACAGTTTTTATTAATAGCTAGAATGTGCTCATGACATCCAAGTTTAGGACTCTATAGCATCTATACTAGTATGTATAAAAGCCCAGTGACCATTACGGCAGAACGACTGGAACAACCAGAATGACCAGTTGCTATGACACTCACTGACCACAAGGCGGCAGGCGTTCAACACAGGAGCTGCCCCTTGGTGATCAGTGGACTCCCACAGTGGGAGCGCCGCTCAGCCAGAAGCTGGCTCATGGCTGGTGACTGCAGAAGCGGTGGCAGGAGCTTCTCCCACCCCTGCGACGGTGCTGAGGAGCAGTGAGCCAAATGGTAAGGAGCAAGCAGGCACGTGGTAAGGAGCGAGCAGGTGGAGCGAAGGTTCCCGGATTGCGAGAAGGTGCAGGCTGGGATGAGGAAACTTCTCTCCCCCCCCCGCCCCCCGCCATACACAAATTTTGTGCATCAGACCTCTAGTCTAGAATGTTAGGAATGGAGATCAGATTGTGTTCCTGAGGAAGCAACCTCTGAGTCAAAGTTTAGTTTACAATGAGTGCTCAGGGATCTATTCCTGCCAAAGGGGAGACAAGGAAGCAGGTGTAGGCAGAGGAGGAAGCTAAGCTGTGATGCAGGTCAATCATAGCCTAGGATGACTCTGAGGGTTCTGGAGCTAGAATGGGCCTTTGGAGTTTTCCTGAGTTGGGCTGAGATGCCAGGCTTTTATGTTCCTGTATCAATTAAGCTCTTGGGTATGGGCTGCCCTGGGAAGATAAGTGATCTTGGGGAGAGGGGGAGGCTCTCTATGACTAAATCCCAAGAGGAAGAGCCATTAAAGGCCAGAAGTTGGTGTAACAAGTTCATCCTTGAAGGAGGATCTGGGCTGGGCATTGTAATGTCTGCTATACCAACCAAACACTCTTACCAACAGTCCACATGGACAAAACCACTTCGAGGTCATACTTACAACCTGGAAGTCACATGCAGAGACATCCTATTGCCTGAGTACAGGAAGAGGAAAAGAGAAGGGATTGAACCTAGATCTATCTTTAAATCACCATAAGCATGGCAACTAGTGAAATGTGGCTAATCTGTACTCCGTATTATGAACAATGTGATTAGTCACTCTTGTATGCTGGATAGGAGCTTTTAGGAAGTGAACAGATTGGCCAAAAGTGTTGAGCCCTAACCTTCTTCCATGAAGTGAGGCAATAAAATGAATAGAGAAGAATATATCCTACCTAAGAATCCCTTGTGCCCAATTACCATTAAATCCCACTTTATATATTCTTTCCATTTGCATGTCCATATTTAAACAGAAAATCAATTATTTTAAAACTTAAAATGAATTTTATAAACAAATAGTTTATGGTCATTCCCAAATATAGCATTTCAGAGAATGACAGTGTCTTAATAGCTGGCATCCAAATTTAGTAAATTTAAGTGGAGATTACAATGGAATTCTTGGCTGAGGCTTACTGTAGTATTTGTTATTTTCTCTTATTTGTGTGTGTGTGTGTGTGTGTGTTCAACTTTTAGACCTTCTACTTATTGAATACTTCAACTCTGGAGCTATAAAAATATGACACCTCAGTTTTGGGGAAATGAATGTAAGCAGCAGAAATTGAGGCCATTTCTTTCTTTTTGGAGTTAGCAATTGCCCTTTGTTGCAGAGATTATTAAGTTTCCATTTAAGTAGGTTCTGCAATAATAAAAAAAGATATTGAAAGAATTTTAAAGCTGTCTTTATATGCACCCAGCCAAATATAGCCTTCAAATGGCTCCCCCTTGGGAGGTGGGCTTCACTGTCTTCAGGCAGAACTGCCTATTGAGTGTCCTTAAGAGTTATTGTGTAAAAAGCAAAGGACTTTAAAAAAATAATGCGCTGGAGTTCTGATATTTATCTGCACTGGTATATGTAATCACAAAGTACTTAAAAGGTACTTTGATTCTCAGCAACTATTAATGATATAATGAAATATTATTATAACATATGTGTATTATCTATCTATCATCTATTTGTCTACCTATGTATCTATAAATGCCTGCACACATCAATTTTATAATTGTTTCAGAGCTTTGACTTGGTCTGGTTGTCCTTTTCTGTCATGTTTCAAATGCTGAATCTTAAATAACGAGTTTGAGAATAACAAACCGAGCTTGTCATTAGTAGATTAGTTGCTGCTACAAAGCCTTGTGTTCAGGATGAGTTCTTTTTTACTTGCTTGAAAAGTGTTTCTCTTGGAGAGCAATTACATCTGATTGACATGTTTTCATGTGCCTGCAGCCCTGGTGCATTTTTTTTTTGGCACACTAAACACGTCTAGATCAAGGACTGTTATTTTATATTTTTTGCTCTTGTTGTTGTTTTCTGCTATTAACTAAAATCAGGATACCAGAGAGAAAACTTAGACACCTTGTAAGGTACAACTTAAAACAAATGATAAAATATGTATAAAGAGATGTGCATTTTGTTGTGGGGGGTCACTGGACTACAGCTGAGCGAGAATTGCTAAAAGTCAATTGAAAGACAAATGCATACATAGTTGGGCATGTTAATGTTAGAAGCAATTTGTGTTTTCTGTATAAATGTGGGTAATACCTTATTTTTCTTAAAGATATCTATAATGTGGTGTTAGTAGAAAATTTGAAGGGGCTGAAAACTTATGTTCTTGTCTCAGATTTGTTGCTTTGCTGTGTAATTTTGAAAAATGCACTTAGCTCTTCTGGATTTTTTTTTAAATATGTAAGGAGAATAGAGGAACTAGATGATTTCTATGGATTCTTCAAACTTTAACATTCTATGACTATATGTAGTATTAGTCATTTCTCTCACATGACCTCCTAATATAGATAAGTAGAGAAACAAATGAATAGTTCCTTGTTAATATCTCCAAGTTAACAACTTTTACACCACTCTGGCTAACAAAAGGAGCTAATATCCCAACTATGTGTATATTTTCTCCCCTTTTCAGACAAAAGTATCTTGGGGAAAGGGACAATGTCTAATGTATGATTTTAATGACCACTCTTCATCTTCCTACAATATTGACTCTCAAAAACATTTTATAAATGAAAGATTGAATGATGTCTGCTATGAAATGATGATCACTTCTAACAATAAGCTAATTCCTATCTTTGAATGATTATGTTTCAGAATACTTGGATTTTTGTGTTGCTCTGGGTGATTCTAGTATTTAGTATGAGATAGCTCATGGCATGTTAATTTAAGTTAATTTTTAAATGGTGAGCTGTAAATAAAAAGACTTTAGTCTAAGGGAAGAACCCATTTACTGTCTTTCTTATTGTTTGATTAGATCCTCTGACTTCTGTCTTATGCTCATCTATACTAACAATAGCCTACGTGGCATCATGCCCTCATGTCATCACAAGATGGCCATCAGAAGATGGCTGTCACAAGATGGCCATCACAAGATGGCTGCATGCACAGTGGAGGTGGGCCCAGTAGCTGCTCCGTGCAGTGAGGCCTGGGGGTCCCATGGCTCTGCATAGCAAGGAGGAGGCTGGTCCCAGCATCTCTGCCACCTTGCGTGGGGGAGGCAGGTCTTGGTGGAGGAGGTGGGTCATGGCAGGGGGGGCAGTTGTGGGCCATCAGGCTGGCAGGGGAGGGAAGTTGGAGGTGAGCAGTCTGGCAGGGGAGGGCAGTTGGGGGCAATCAGGCCAACAGGGGAGCAGTTAGGCATCAATCAGGCCGGCAGGGGAGTGGTTATGGGACGATCAGGCTGGCAGGCAGAAGCAGTTAGGGGCAATCAGGCAGACAGGCAGGTGAGTGGTTAGGAGCCAGCAGTCCTGGATTGTGAGAGGGATGTCTGGGAGCTCATAGCCAGAACAACACTGAATGCAATTTTAAATTCTGCATTCTCACTTTGTATCTTGAACATGAACACTCTTTTATTCCTAACCTAAATATAGACCTTAGCCATGGTGACCATCTTTTGTGCCTTGATAGCAGAAGAAATGATTTTGCAGTTGCTTTAAGAGAACATGACAAATATACTTGTGTATTGAGTGTAGTTACTACACAGAACTCCAGATGTCAAAATGGATTTTGTGTTATGTTTCTATGCTAATATGTCTCTGCAGGGTTAATTTAAGAACACTGACTTCTTTCTCTGTTGCTCAAATGAACTGTAAGAGTGATTAGCAGATATCTGGATTGATTAATGTTTCAGTGTTTTTATCACTTTTTTAGGGAAAGCAGAATATAGCAATGAAGCAGAGTACTGGAAAATTGTGATGAAGAGTTGTGACTTCTAAATTCCTTTAAAAAATTTACCCTCTTTTGAGTTTTCTTTCCACAGTAAGTTTAAGATTTCATAGTAATGGTGGCCTTTTATAATAAGACTAGAGGTCTGGTGCATGAAATTCTTGCATGGGTAGGGTCCCTAGGCCTGCCTGGCAATCAGGGCCGATCATGTTCCCCTCCTCCTGCCTCCCTGCCTCCCTGCCTCCCTGCCTCCCTGCCTCCCTGCCTCCCTGCCTCCTACTTCCCTTGCTCCCTCAGTGCCCTGCTACTGCCGCTGATCACCCACCACGTTCTGTGCTGCCCCCTGATGATCAGTGCACATCATAGTGAGAGATCGAACTCCCAGTCTCCCGGTCGAACTCCTGAGGGGACATTTTGCATTTTAGCCTTTTATATATATACTAGAGG
>NW_006288633.1:655295-658928 GCF_000327345.1 Myotis davidii
GGCTGCCCGCCGCCATCTTGGCTCTCAGTTAATTTGCATATCTCGCTGATTAGCCAATGGGAAGGGTAGCGGTCGTACACCAATTACCATGTTTCTCTTTTATTAGTGTAGACTAGAGGCCCGTTGCACGAAGGGATTTGTGCAATAGGCCTTCCTTCCCCTGCTTGCCAGCACCGGTTTTCCTCTGGCACCTCGGACCCAGGCCTTCGTTCCTGCCCCAGTGGAGAAGCCAAGCCTGGAGGCTTCTCTGCTCTGGCTGCAGTGGAGAAGCCAAGCCTCTTCAGTCTTTAGTTGTCTTCAGTCTTCAGTCTTCACCTAGGCTGGTGCCTTCAGTCTTTGCTCCCTGCCTGCATATGCAAATTAACTGTCATCTTTGTTGGGTTAATTTTCAAACTCATCTTGATTGGCTGGTGGGCATAGTGGAGTGATACCAATTTGCATGTTTCTCTTTTATTAGTGTAGACAGACTAGAGGCCTGGTGCATTGAATTCATGCATTTGGGGGGTCCCTCAGTCTGGCCTGCACCCTCTAGCAATCTGGGACCATTCAGAGGATGTCTGACTGCTGGTTTAGGCCCAATCCTGCAGGGATCCCTGTGGAATTGGGCCTAAACCTGCAGTCGGACATCCCTCTCACAATCTGGAACCACTGGCTCCTAACCACTCACCTGTCTGCCTGCCTGATCACCCCTAACCACTCTGTCTGCCTGTCTGATTGCCCTTAACCTCCTTGGCCTTGACCTGCTCCATGGCGGCTTTGTCGGGAAGGACATCCGAAATGACATTTGGAAGGTTGTTTGGCCGCCTGGTCTAATTAGCATATTACACTTTTATTATTATAGACTAGAGGCCCGGTACATGAAATTCATGTGTGAGTACAGTCCCTAGGCCTGGCCTGTGATCAGGGACATCTTTCCCAGCTGCCTGCAGCTGGTCCCAGCACCCCCTGCCACCCACCCCCAGTTCCCTGTTCACCATCAGGTGATCGGTGCCTGACAGGTGGGGGAAGGGACCAAGAGGTCAGCTGTTCCCTCTTGCTTGCCAGCCTTGCCCCTGCCGTGGGTGACCATCAGGTGATCGGAGCCTGCTGGTGGGGGAAAGGGACCAAGTAGTGGTCAGTGTGCCTCATAGTGACTGATCCAGCGGTCATTTTGCCATTAGGGTCAATTTGTATACTACCCTTTTATTATATAGGATAGAGGCCTGGCGCATGGCCTTCCCTGAAAAGGGCCCCCGATAGGGGTGAGGGTCCCCACTGGAGTGTGGGGTTGGCTGGAGCAAGGAGCTATGGGATTTGCAGGCCAGCCACCACACCCCAATCTAAGTGGGGGTCCCCGCTGGGGATGGGGCCTGCCTGGGCAAAGGGCCACTGGGGGTTTGCAGACCAGTCATTTCCCCAATTAGGGTGGGGGTCCCCACTGGGGGATGGATCTGGCCTGGGTGATCATGCTCCCAATCAGGATGGGGGACCCCGCTGGGGCTGGGGCTGGCCTGGGTGAGGGGCCACTGGGGGTTTACAGGCTGGCCACACCCCAATTGGGTTTGGGGTCCCTGCTGGGGAGTGGGGCCAGTCTGGAGGAGGGGCCACCAGGGGTTTTCAGGCCAGCCATGTCCCCGATTGGGGTGGGGGTCCCCACTGGGGGGTGGAGCCGGCCTGGGAGACCACATCCCTGATTGGGGTGGGGTCCTTGTTGGGGAGCAGGGCAGGCCTGGGCAAGGGGCCACAGGCTATCTGCAGGCTGGCCATGCCCCCAGCTTTGTCAGTAAGGACGTCTGGAAGATGTTCAGTATATTTGGTGTAATTAGCATATTAGCATTTTATCAGTGTAGATAGTTCCCCACCCACATTTAACAAGTATATATTGAATATCTTCTATATATACAAACTATTTATAAACCTTGAGATTGTTGAGAATAAAAATTTGGGACTCCTGCAGGAGCTGGTGTTATGCGGACACATTTATTTTCTCAATCACAGTCTGGTGGGGGAAGAAAACAATTTCTAATAACTAATTATTAAAAATAGAAACATGCTAAGGACTATGTATAGCACATTAGCTGAGTGATATGTAAGCTTCATGAAGGCAGAAATGTTTCTATTGTGTTTGCTGCTATAGGCTCCACTGTCTGGTACAGAGCAGATACTCAACAGATGTGTTGATTTTATAGTTAATTCTGCCATTGTGTTTTACAGTGGAGTAACATTTGAACTAAGCTTTGAAGAGTAATTAAGATTTCTTTATTAAGAACTGGAGGCCCGGTGCACAAATTTGTGCACAGGTGGGGTCGCTTGGGGTAGCCTGCAGAGATCAGGCCCCAGCTTGCACCCCCAGCCTCGCAGCCCCAGCTCGCACCTCCTGTCTCACAGCCCTGCAGCCCCACCTGGCACCTTGCCTTTGCCTGGTGCCACCCCCTTACCTGCTCCACCATCCTGCTTGCAGGATGGTCAATCTGGGCCAGGTCCCCCACCTGGCTCCCTCAGCAACTGGGAGCCAGGCAACAGCCTCACCCCCCTGCCTCTGGCCCCGGTCACTGCCTGTGGGGCATTCAGCAGGGCAATCGGACCTCTGCTTGCACCCACCTTGGCCTGGCGCTGCCAGCTCACCTGCTCCACCATCCCTCCACAGTCCCACTCTTGTCGAGGCCCATCAGGGCTGCAGTCCCTCCATTGCTGCCTGCTGCCAGCACTGTATCACCGACTTCTGCCATGTACCACACTGCCCCCTGGTGGTAAGCGCACGTCATAATGAGCAGTTGAACCCCCAGTCAAACGACCTCTAGAGGGAACAATTTGCATATTAGGCTTTTATTATATAGGATAGAGAACATTCCAGCAAGAAACAGCAGCAGGGAAAAAAAGAATGCAAGTGTTTGAGTAACTGATGTGATCCAGGGTAGCTCCATGTAGCGATGTTCATGGCAGGGGCCAGTGCAGGCCCCCTGGTGAGATGCTGAGCCACTGGGTATTAGAAAAAGGACAGCAACCAGACGCTGCCCTTATTGCATCTTCCTCATTGGAAATTTCTTACATTCTGAAGAGTTCCCTATATAGATGAAGACCATATGGTGAAATCACAAACAAGATGGGTAGTTGATTCTCATCACATTTTTCATGTATTTTTACTAATAGTATTTTCCCCTGAACTAATTGTCTGTTCACATCAGTTAGGGCTTGTAACTGGAGATTCTTTGGCATGTAGCTCACTGTGCTTGCTTTGTTTTGTCAGCACAGTGTTGAACAATTTGCCAGCATTAAAAAAGACCTGAATTTTGGGTTTCTCCTGAAAAGAGCACAAGATATGGGGATACTAGGCTCATATTCCAGCATGAAAACACTCTGCTATAATGTTCCCCCACCACCCAATCTGAGCCACCATCTCTCATTTGCTACACACATGTTCTTTATGGGTACCTTTCCTTTTTATCCATCCCCATTACTCACCTGGGCCCTTTCAGCATTTGAATTTGACCTCAGTGGTGTGGCCCCTATCCTACCTAGAAAATGTGTATTAATCTATATGATCTCTCTCTCTCTCTCTCTCTCTCTCTCTCTCTCTCTCTCTGTCTCTCTCTCTCTCACACACACACACACACACACACCATCTTTTTTGGTTTGTTAGGGTATTAGTTCCTT
>NW_006288633.1:659795-665282 GCF_000327345.1 Myotis davidii
TGGCTTCCTTTATCACCAGGGCAACCAAACCTCCTGCTTGTTCCAGCTCCGTGGCTGCCGGCCGCCATCTTGGTTGGGGTCATTTGCATATAGTCGCTCTGATTGACTGGTGAGTGTGGCTTGGGCGTAGTGAAGGTATGGTCAATTAGCATCTTTGTCTTTTATTAGTGTAGATATAAAAGCCCAGCGACCAGACTGGCAGAACAACCAGAATGACTGGAATGACAGGTTGCTATGATATGCACTGCAACCTGATTTGGGCCCTGATCAGCCCCCTGGCCAGCTCAGCCCTTGATTGGCTCCCAATACCCCAATTTGGGGAGGGGCTGTTCAACTAACTGACCGCAGCCCCTCCCCATGGCCGGCCAACTGCCTGTGGCCCCTCACCCCTTCTGGCCCAGCCTGAGGAGCCCCCATCAGGACAGACTGGCCGAACCTCACCTGTGCACGAATTTGTGCACTGGGCCTCTAGTATAAAATAAAGACATTATCCCACTGAAATGATGCATTCTCTACAAATATATTTCTTCATTTATTGTTTATTTTTTAAACCTACTTTTTATTTTTTGGTATGGCTTTTACTTTTTGTGGTCTATGCTTTTACTTTGCTCTAGTTTTAGTTTTATTTCTTCTTTTAAATAATTCATTTAATTTATAACAGTCTTTCATTGAGTTTGCCTGTCCTTGCTTCTTTTCTCTCTTCCAATTGACTTTTGGTTTAGGAAGTCCTTCTCTCTCCAGAGGCTTAAAGTAGATAAAATTTTACATTCTTATTGTAGATAAGTTATGATTACTTTGGGTTAAAATTTTACCTTTCCTCTGATATGTCATACCTACAGGTTTACTCAAACACTGAAAATATATGTAGAATGAGGTGTATTTTGAGTGGTCTATTCTTTTCTATGGATTTTCCTTTTTTAAAAAATCTGTCAATAAGTTCTAACTCAGTTTTATGTGTTTTAATATTTTGGTAAAATTAATCCCTCCCTCTTTAAAACAATTACTACTTTTCTGTTTGTACATTGAAATTCATTTTAGAATCATTTTGGTCAAATTTTAGAAAAGTTACATTGGAATTTGAAATATAATTTTAATAAATGCACTAACATTTTTGAGAAAAATGTATCTCATAAAAATTAGTCTTTTTATTTAGGAACACAGGTTTCTTTCTTTATTCGTTTTTAAAAAAATTTATATCTCTCAATGCAGTATTACACTTATTGTCACATAAGACATTATTTCTTGTCATAGAATGCTATTAGTAATATTAATGAATAATAATAGTAATTTCATATATTTGTCTTTTAATCATAACTTAATGAGAATTTTATTATTTCGCTGTTAAATTAAATGTTGGATGATGGTTTGAATTAGAAATCTTAAACATATGTTAAGAAGATATGCTACTATTGAGATGTTTATCTTTTTAAGTGTATTTGATTTTAATTTAAATCTATTGATATTACATATTAACAGATTTTTCTCATTTTAGACTGTGGATTTCTATAAGAAATCCTCTTTGGTTAGACATGCAATGATCATTTTATACTATTAAGTTCTATTTGCTAGCATTTTATGCTTTTCATATTTTTATTAAGTGACATTCAGCTGCGTTTTTTCCCCTAAAATTTCTGTTAGAAATGTCTTAGAGAAATTTCTTCTTAGAATGACCTTAATTACTTTTATTATTTTCTATTCTCCGAAACAAATTAGTGTGGCAAAGATCTGTTTCTTAAAAGTTTGAAGGAATTTACTAGGAAATCTATTGTGACTCTGAACTCTCTTTCTAGGGAATCAGATAACTTTCTCAATTGACTTTAATTGTAACCTGTTGTGTTAATTTTGATATATTTTAGTTTACATGAAGCATTAAGTTCCTTGATGTTTTAAAATGTATTAATATTCAACCACATTGGATTCTAAATCTTTTCTGTCTGTATTCCATTCTCATTTAAAAATCTCTTTTGTGAAATTGTTATCCTTTTTTTTTTCTTGATTAGATTTGAGTAGCAATATATTCCCTGAACATTCTAACCCTGTTTTTTTGTGCTTATCATTTTTTTTTTTATAAAAGCATTTTTGGATACATTTTTTGAGTGTGTTTCTATGACTGTATTAAAATTACGCAAAACAATGCATCAAGATTTTTCTCTCCATTTATGAACAGCTTATTGACGAGTTTCAGAATCTTTTCAAAAATCTAGGCATACTGTTTATTTTGGAATAAATTAACCTATTCCTGTTAGTATGTATTGTCTTGATATTTTGGAACTGGCAATTTTTGCACATGCCCACAAATGTTACCCAGTCAGATCTTTACAGTACCATTAGCCTGTAATTCTTTAGTTCTTATGACCAAGGTATAGGCCTAGATCTCATAAAATTCTGTATTTTAATTCATCTTAAGACATCCCTAACAAGCATTTGGTATGCCTTAAGATATCTTTCCTAATAAGCATGTGCGTTTATATGCTATTCTCATTCTTTAAAAAGCAATGAGTGCAGCAGTTAATTAACTTATTAAAATGTCATAAATCCCAGCTCCAGCCATGACCACAATTTCCTCCCCCACCTCTACCAAGAGCATTTTCATTTATGATGAATTATCCCCTGGGTACTCAGTGCAGCGGTGGTTGACCACGCAGAACTCAGGGTCAGATACAATAACACAATCTATACTGCTGGGTAATGAATGGCAAGCCTTCTACTCCTACCACTTACCTTTCTGTGCTTGGGTGCCTTTATGCTTCACCAAGATCAGCAGACACTGGTGACAGAATGAGGGGGCTTCTCTCCTTCAGATTTCCATTCTCTGGAAAGTAATCTTCAGGATGATTTGTATGTGAGTAAATATATGGGTTTAGATCCCTGTCTTATATGGTTATCTAAGCTGTTTATTTGAATACAACACTGAGGGTTAGTCTTTTCTTTCTTTTTTTTTTTTGAGGTGCTTTTATATAAAGTGAATACAATTAGGAGCTATTCTGGGGGCATTTGAATATTTTAATTTACTTCTTAAATTTGCCTCTGTAAGATTTTAAATACTTACTTTTCCTGAACAATGGCTACTGATGAAAGTTTGGACCACTACATGTTTTTCTCTTCTTGTGACTATACTTATAAAATGGCCCATCTTATAATATGTGGTTCATCTGATTCATTTTCAATACCCTGAAATTTTGAGGATACCCATTTGTTATGGATTGAATTGTGTGCCCACCCCCCAACAAACACACATAAAGGTGTATTAAAGTCCTAACTGCCAGTACTTCAGAATGCCTTATTTAGAAATAGGGTTGGTACAGATGTAATTTGCAATGATGAGGGCATACTGGAGTAAGATGGGCCCTTAATCCAATATCCATTGTGTCTTTTTAAGAAGGTGATGTGAAGGCACAGAGAATGTCATATAAAAACAGAGGCAGAGATTGGAGTAATGTGTCTACAAGGCAAGGGACAGCAGGGATTGCTAGCAACCTCCAGAAGCTAGGGGAGAAGCATGGAACTGGTGGCTTCTTCAGAGCCCCTCGTAGGAACTAGTCCTGCTCACACCTTGACCTCAGATTTCTGACCTTCAGAACTGTGAGAGAATAAGTTTCTGTTTAAACAACTCTATATATGGTCTTTTGTTGTAGCAGCCATAGGAAACTAATATACCATCCAGTGTACATGCTGAAGCTAGGCATTTCAATACTAGTTGAGCCATTTCATCAGTTATAGATTGTATAGCATTGAGCACGTCACTGTACCCGCTGAACATCAGTTTTCATCTCTAAAATTAGGATACTCTTTATAATTTGGAGAAAAAATATAATGTTTATAATGTGCTTAATAGAAGGCAACCACTTGATCATTGTTTTTTACCACTCAATAGTCAAGGCTTTTACTGAGTCAAATATAACAAAGGAGGCGAATTTGCCTATCAAAATACTCTTCTCCACCAAAAATAGCCCTTATTTGAAATTTTAAAAAGTTACCATATAAATATATGCGAGATGGTTTTAATAGCAAAATAGTCACATTAGTAGAGCAGATGTTATTGTTATCCTCATTTAAAGATGAGGTAACTGCGGCCACCCCTAGTAATGAGATTCCATAATTTACTCATTCAAGGTCACAGCATTAAGTGGTGACTCAGGATTTAAACACTTGATTTTCACTCCCAGACTTTCCAAGTCTGTTCCACCCAATATGACAATGCATAAAGTGGTCATTTTCTTTCAAATATAAATGCCTTTTTAATTATTCATACCTGATGTCTTTATTATCAAGAGTTTAATATATTTTACCAGTATCATTATTTTTGAGTTCTCTGATTTGATTTATTATTTGTCTAAATAAACCAATCACATATTTTTCTTCTAAAACTCATTAATAAAAATTCATAATATAAACATGTATTGAGCACCTACTATGTTTTCAGCACTATTTTAGTCACTGCAAATATAGTGGTTACCTGGCTGGTGTGGCTCAGTAGTTGGTGTTGACCCATGAACCAGGAGATCACAGTTTGATTCCTGATCAGAGCACATGCCTGGGTTGTGGGCTTGATCTCCAGTAGGGGGTGTGCAGGAGGCATCCCATCATGTTGATGTTTCTCATCGATGTTTTTATTGCTCTCTCTCTCCCTTCCTCTCTCTGTGAAATCAATAAAAAAATATTTAAAAAAGAATATAGCGGTAAACTATAAGTGTCTTTTTTATGTATCAATAATAATAACTATAAAACAAATGTTATATATACTTATCCTATCTAATAAAAGAGTAATATGCAAATTGTTCATCACTCCAACACACATGTGACACAAGATGGCTGCCACAAGATGGCTGGCAGGGGAGGGCAGTTGGGAGGAACTAGGCCTAAAAGTGAGGGCAGTTGGGGGCGATCAGGCATGCAGGGGAGGGCAGTTGTGGGTGACCAGGCTGGCAGGGGAGGGCAATTAGGGACAATTGGCCCAGCAGGGGAGCAGTCAGGCATCGATCAGGCTGGCAGGGGAGTGGTTAGGGGCAATCAGGCAGGCAGGCAGGCGAGTGGTTCGGAGCCAGCAATCCTGGATTGTGAGAGGGATGTCTGACTGCTCATTTAAATAGGGAGTCGGAGATCCCTTGAGGGGTCTCAGATTGGAGAAGGTGCAGGCTGGGTTGAGGGACAACCTCCTTGGTCACAAATTTCATGCACCAGGCCTCTAGTATTTTAAAGTAATTACAATAAAAGTAAGAATTCCCTAAATATTGTGTGTGTGTTTTCCCCCATCTGGGTGAGAAGTATACACATTCATTTTGCTAGTTTATCATTCACATTTTTTATTTTTATTTTTATTTTTATTTATTTATTTATTTTAAATTAAATCTTTATTTTTCAGATTATTACATTTGTTCCTCTTTTCCCCCCCATAACTCCCCTCTTCCCAGTTCCCACCCCACCCTCTGCCCTCACTCCCCACCCACTGTCCTCATCCATAGGTGCACGATTTTTGTCCAGTCTCTT
>NW_006288633.1:666239-674940 GCF_000327345.1 Myotis davidii
TAAGCCTTGATTGTTGTAGGTAATACAGGGGGGATTTGACTACCAGGCCAAGTGGCTCTGAGAATCAGCTGAGTCTGCAGTGGGAGAACTTCTGTCCTCTAGGGAGGTGCTAAGCTAGCCTTTGCCTAAGGCTATCCCTCAAATGCCTCTGTGCAAGGCTTGGGCAGGGCAGGTCCCAGGGGATCAAGAGGGCGAGTGGAGCGAGCAGTTATGGCTGCTCTCAGTTCCATCCCCAGAGGTTCTGCCTCTCAGAGTCCCAGCAACCACTGCAAACCTCGGGGAGAAAGCTGCCCTCGAGTCCCGGACGATGCCAGACAGTCCCGCTTCTCCTGTTTGAGTCTGGGTCCTCAGAGACTTGCCCGGAACTGGAGCTCAGAGCCTGAGACTCCCTCCCGATTGCAACAGACAACCCCGCCCTCAGCCGCCAGCCCGCTCCGCACGCACCTCTGCACCTTTGTATTTTCCGCACTGCGCCTCCTCTGAGTCTCGGTATGCTTTTCTCTTTCCTTCTAGTAGTAGAATTTCCCCTCAGCCAGCCTTCCTGTGGTTCTGGGTGATGTCCGTTCGGTCTTTTAGTTGTATTTTTGAAGTGGTTGTGCAAGGCAGCAATCTCCGGTGTTTACCTATGCTGCCATCTTGGTTTCTCCTGTTTTGCCCATTCATATTTTTTAAATTTGAGAAATATATATTTTATAATCTCATCATGGACCCTGTATTTCAGCTATGTCATCAGAGCTGTTTGGTCTTCTCCTCTATGTGAGTTTTAAAAGAGCCAGGATAGACCCAAGTTATGGCTTGAATTCACTTTTATTTTTCTATAGATTCTAATTTGTTTCTGAAGAGTTGGTGTTTAATGCACTCAGGAAAATCTGATCCCCTCATTTTCTGCTGTGGTCTACAATTATTGCAATTTTAGATAACCATTGTTGGGTTGTGAAGGTCTCTTTCCCAACATGATTATTCAACTGATTATGTCCTCAAACTGCCTTTTGCTTTCCTTCCTGTTTCTTTACAATGCCTGTGGCCTTCAATGACTACTTTTCTTCATTCAATGCTCTTACCAGGTTTAAGCTGGACCTCTACTTCCATAACTGTAATTACTGTTCTGCAAGTTGTATACTATTTTCTTGCCAAACTTTTTGAAACTGTACTCAGGCATTTAGGATCAATTAAGTTAATTGACCTCAAGTATTCCTAGTTGGGGTGAAGGTGACCATGAAAGATAAATTTATTTATGACCTAACAGAGAGAAAGGGAGACATAGGAATAAAGAGAAAGATGAAGTAAATCTTATTTGGAAGTATATTTATCAATAAGCTTAACTTATTTAAAAATCTTATAGTTTATAAAAATAATACATATATGATGTCAAAATGGACTATATATGCAACGTATCCTATATAATAAAAGGCTAATATGCAAATTGACTGAACGGCAGAATGACTGGTCACTATGATACGTACTGACCACCAGGGGGCATATGCTCAATGCAGGAGCTGCCCCCTGATGGTCAGTGCACTTCTACAGGGGGAGCGCCACTCAGCCAGAAGCAGGGCTCATGGCTGGTGAGTACAGTGGTGGTGGCAGGAGCCTCTCTTGCCTCTGCGGCAGCACTAAGGACCCCTTGGGGGATGTCTGACTGCCAAGAGGTCCCGGACTGCAAGAGGGTGCTGGCCGGGCTGATGGACACCCCCCCACCCCCTCAAGTGCACAAATGTCATGCTTCAGGCCTCTAGTAAATCATAAGTGGTTGATTGAATTGTGTGTTAAGAATAATTATGACGTACATTCTGCTTAGTGATCTATTATGGGCCTGGGAACAAAGGTATTTGCCATCTCTGGGCTTGGGGAAGTGTCTAACTGCCATTGCTTAGGGTTTGGGAACCTAAGAAGGAATGAGGAGAAAAGATGAGGATATGTGGAGGGTTGCTACAGGAACCATCAGGGCCTTGAATATTGTGCAAAGCACCCCAAATTCTTCTATGTTAGAGAAGAAGACACTTGGTGAAGTTTGCCTCATGTATTCTCTTCTCTCTTTGTGGGCCACTGCTTCTAAGTGTCTTCTGAAACTCCCTCTGCTAGGTTTAGGGGCCTAATGACTTCAGGCTGTTCAGTTGGCCGTTTTCTTCTACCATGTTGCTCTAATAAATGGTGCCCTGTCCCACATTCTAGACTGTACTCTCCTGGCCAAAGATTGTTGACCTTTCATTCTCTCTGCTAGGTTACTTATAATCTAAGTTAATGTGGAAGTACTCATGTGGGCCTGAGATGCATATTAATAGACCTTTTCTAGATAGTATAAGCAGCATTGAATCTACACATTTTTATGCTTGTTTCTTTAGGCCTAAAAGGATGCCTATACTTCCTGGTTTGCTGGGCACAGTCCTGGGTTAAGCTTGTTTGTCCTGGCATACTGATTAATAGTACCCTATTTCATCCTAACATAGAAGTTTCATTTGTCCACAGTATAAACTTTTGATGGTAAGGACTGGAGATATTTGTGAGTTAGATTGGCTTGAATAACCTAATAGAACAAAATCTTTCTAAAACAACCCTTAAGCAAAAAGAAATAGTAAAAGAATTGGCATGGTTTGGAATTAATCTTTTATTCCAGAGTTTGAAGGGGAAACTATGGAACAGGAAGGGGATATAAAGAATTTTAATATGGAAATACATCCCATTAAAACCACATATTTAATCATTTAAATTAAATCATACTGCATTATAATGGCACAGTAGCTACTTTGTTCTTTGGAGAAATACTTAATATTGGTTCAAGATTATTAAAAAAAAAGTCTAGAAAGCTCATGAATGTTTTTGACATTTCTTGTCATATATTAACATAAAACAATAATTACCAAATTATGTGATATTTCAGGAACAACTCTTAAGAGCCTTGGAATCAAAATAACTCCATCAGTATCAATAGATTCAATATGAGGCTTAGCTTTAATTGCACTTAGGAGAACCTATTTGTTTTTAGCATTTGAAAGCAAGTCTAAATTTTGTCCAGTGGGGGTACTTAGAGTAGGAGGCTTTGGCACCTGCCTCAGGTAAGGAAAGTTTTGTTTATTTCATTAGCTCTTGATGCTTTGACAGACTATGGCTTTCTACTTGCTGCAAGAGGAGCTGCCAGCCATCCCTGCTGGGAGAAGCTAGTATGGGACTAGAAATGAACTTTTGAAAGAAGTTATTATGCCTTATATGGTTGATCTCCCCTGCAAATAAAAGAAGCATTTCATACTCTAGCTAAATGGAATTGGTATTTCATCCAATGTAAATGTATGCTAGTTTGATTTCTGGCTTTTATCAAACACTGCATCTCTCTCCAAAATAGATTCCACGTTTATCTGTCTATATAGGGCAGCTGCAAGGCACAGCTGAAGCAATGCAAACTCATAGATCTGGATAGAAATAAAACTGCATTCATCAGACCAACACGTGTTTACTACTAATATCTGAATGCAGATCCCAGGGATACAAACTCAAAGATTCTGTAGATCTGATATGAGGTGAGGCTGCTTTTTAAACAAATGATGCCATTCTGCCACGGAAAGTCAGCAGTTTATTTTGAGAAAGTCCCTTCTACTCTCAGTACTGAACCAAGTACTGAACCAAGCCTCATGGGAGATGAAAAGAAGTAGTGAATGTGGGCTGTACCTGCAAAGGAGCTTAGGAAGCAAAAACACCCAAAATACTAAAAGCTAAGATGTATTGTACTATTTTTAGAACATATCAGGCATCAGAACTTTTGCTCTTTGCTCTGCACAAACCACTCTTCCTCCATATACTTTTTGGCCTGGTTCTTCTTCGCCTTTAGGTCTGCACTAAGCTGTCACCTTCTCAGTGAGACCTCCTTTTTCTACACTTAAGGCTATAACTTCAGTATTTCTTTTTAAAAGTATACATATTTTTATTGATTTCAGAAAGGAAGGGAGAGGGAGAGGGAGAGAGAAACATCACTGATGCAAGAGAATCATTGACTGGCTGCCTCCTGCATGCTCCCCATTGGGGACTGAGCCCACAACCTGGGTATGTGCACTGACGGAATTAAACTGTGACCTCCTGGTTCATAGATTGACGCTCAACCACTGAGCCATGTTGGCTAGGCTCAGTATTTATTACATTGCTACTTTCTTAATATTTTTCCATAGCACTTAAACCATTTGATGTAATATTATTTTAACACTGTATATTTTACTTATTTGTTTTTTGTCTGAAATAGACAAGAAGGCAGACATTTTTGTCACTTTTGCTCACTACTAAATCTTCAGGGTCTCTATAGTGTCTAAAACATAGTGAGCACTCAGTAAGTATCCATTGAAAAAATAACTTACATTTAGTGTCTTTTAAAAAAAATATATTTTTATTGATTTCAGAGAGGAAGGGAGAGGGAGAGATAGAAACATCAGTGATAAGAGAGAATCATTAATTGGCTGCCTCCTGCACACCTCCTATTGGGAATTTAGTCTACAACCTAGGCATGTGCCCTGACCAGGAATCAAATCATGGCCTCTGGGTTCACAGGTTGATGCTCAACCACTGAGCCACAGCGGCCAGGCAAGAATAACTGACACTTATTGAGCACTTACTTGCTGTTCTAAGGGCTTCTTGAGCAATAATCCATTTAATTTCCCCAAGAAGTCTAGGGCTAGAGCCTATGATTAAGTCCATTGCAGATAAGGAAACTGAAGCAAAATATTGCCAGAAGTCATCCAGGTAGTAGATGGTGGAGCCAGAATTGGAACCTGGGTGGTTCTGAGGCAGATCTCATCCTCCAACCATATGCTCTCCTAACACAGATAGTATCTTTAATGTTCTCTTTGTGGAAAATTCAGAGGCAGAGCTCTTAGGTTTGTTTTTTGTTCTGACATTTGCAAAAAGCTAAAGGCAAAATACTGAAGCAAAAGCTAATGAGGAAAATACTATGGGATCTTCCTCTGGTGCTTTCTGGCCTGAGGTGATCTTCTCAATGGTCTGGTGTTTTATGAGCCTGGATTTTTAGAATAAAGCCAATCTGACATTTGCAGTTACAAGGTTGACCAGGCTCTTGATGAGCAAAGGAATGTTACTGGGCGGATGAAGAAAGCTCTTCATCACCCATTCTCAAAGCAGGCTGACCCAGACTCTCAGTCATAATAGGATGGATCCATCCTTTTGAGGCCTCTGGGGAAAGATTGATCACTGACTTGGATAACTGTACTGAGTGATTTAGCTAATGTGGCCCCTTTGGGTGAGTGCCAGCCTCATTTTTTACCACCCCATGTGTGTCCTTTCCATAGCAGAGTATTTTATCAAAGAGAGCTTTACCTCTACTTTTCAACTTTTGTAAATATTTTAAGCTTATCTGAGTTCTGACCCATATCATTAATGATGATCTAAGAGTGTTAGAAATATGAAATACTTATTGGAATTACCTATGTTGGGAGAAATGTACTGTCTGTTGATGGTCATTCTTCCAAATCCCTGCCTCAGAAGCAATAACATAGAAAGCCTGCAGGAATATGTGCTATTGTCCATGTTGTTGATTGATATTTACATATAGCCTTTGATCCATATTGTTTTGATCATTAAGGAAGACATAATAGGTTATTGAATAATGAAATTCACTCTATTTTTCAAACTTATTACCCTTCTCAAATTCATTCAGGGACCATGTGGTTGTTTTGACTTCACCTTGGCTAATAGCCAGCTAGAGGAGAGGTAGAATGTGGGTTTTGAGATTTTCAAATGCCAAACCCAGAGTCCAAGATGTCAGCTTCAGTATCACCTAAAATTTCCAACAACCACGCAAAACAGAAGTTGGTGGAAACCTCATCCTCACTGAGCAATATTGCATTTGTAAAGATGATATTAATACAAAATTTTAGTGCTCTGTGGGTCTTTATCTGGCAGCAGATCAACAACAGAGCATAAAACATTAACACCTAAAAGGGGGTTCTGAGTCCTTGGAGTTTCTAATTGTTGTTCATTACTAAAAGCTACCCAAATCATCTCGAGTGATTTAGGCAGAATTAAATAGATTTGGTTTAATAAAATCTTTAGGTATGGGAATAAATTATGAATGCATCTCGACAGTTCGAAGGATACACTGGCATTAGGAAAAGGCAATGAGCAGATATTCAAGGGAGGGGGATATAAAAGCCCTTCTGTTGATCACCCCATTTGAAACTGATTAAAAGCTGATGAAATGAAAGTTTTTTCATGGGTAGATGTGCAACAAGTCATGAGTTGTGGACTTTAATAATATATTTTCTTCACAAGCAATAACACAGCAATTAGGAGATGCTCATTGAGGTAGAAATAATGGTAACTGCTGTGCAGATTAGGTTTGCTGAAGGGAGCTCTCAGACATACACTAAAACAACTATTCCAGGTTCTTGTTGGTGTGTAATTTCTACTTTATTTACTTATCAACTCAGTTAAAGAGGACTCCTGGCAGTAATAAGGCAACATAGAATAGTTTAAGATGCTACAAATTATATAAAAGATAAATCTAATGATTACCTATTCTAATGACAGTGCAATCTTGTCTTTCCTCATGGGGAAATTGTATGGTTGTGAGAAGCTCATAGTTGGAGAGAGTGCCATGGTACAAATGTATTCATTATTTTTCTGCCTGCTTTGCTTCTGCATGGCTGTCCATGAAAGCTAGGTGATTCATTGGAGCAGGAACCACTTAGCGAATGGTTCACAAACCTCTCACTGGTGCTGCAGAGCCTGTAAGCAACCAGCAAATACATCAAAATAATACGCTGGAAAACAGGATGGGAACATTTTCAGCAAGGGGAGAATGACCTACAGTGATGTTACCAAAATAAGCAAAAAGGGGGTCAGGTGAAAATAGCACATTTCCACCTCATTTCTATTTACTATAATTGCTGTAAAAGTAAACACTCATGAAAGACACATCATGAAACTTCAGAACAGACCATATTTCTGAGGATTTCTGCATTCATTGGGGGAGAAAGCTGGAAAAAGTACAATAGACTGGAGCAGAGTTTTGAGAGCTGTGGTTTGTTTGAGCAATAACTTCAAGTTGCTGAAGACATAAAAAGAATTTCTTTTTCTTTTTCTAGTTGTATCTTATTCCAGGTCAAATGAAAATGATTTTTTTTTTCATGAGAATCTTCTTTCCAATACTTTCTCAACTAAATACATGAAATATCCTCCTTCTATGAAGGAAGATGATTGAGAGACGCCTCTGTCTAGTTGACCAGTAAGTGGCTTGGGTGAGCCAGGTGCCTTGAAAAGTACTTTATTTTTCTATGAAAGAAAGATGCAGCCAAACTTCAGGTATGAAGCCTGGTATATATTATGTGGTAAAATTCATTTTAAATGGTGTTACTTTATACATTTTTATTTTTAATTCTCTGAGTGAAACACCTCCCTTTCCATCCACCTGCCTCACACCAAATCATTTGCAACTGGTGTCTAAGACATGATTCTTCTTGTGCTAAGTAGTAGCAGCATATTTATGTGGCTTTGTGAAGATTAAAAGTTGTCCCTCACATATCCTTAAAGGTAGAGAATGCTTTCTCATAATTCAGTTGTCTTTCAGAGGTGTGCATGGCAAAATCCTTGATTGTCTCCTATCTCCACATGCCTTGAGTACGTGGTATGTGTCGTTAATTGGTATTAATTGCTTCTTTGGAGCCTGGAGGAGGCCTCTGAATCATTGTCAGTAAGCACTTCCCACTATCAGAATAGTAACATGTGATGAAACTCATTAGCCACCCTTACTCTAAGAGTCAGGGCAATATGGTTTTGAACCTGTTCTTATTTCACTATTCGTTTTCCTTTCCTTAAAAAAAAATCCTCACTCAATGATATGTTTTTTTGAGAGAGAGAGAGAGAGAGAAAGAGAGAGAGAGAGAGAGAGAGAGACATTTATGTGAGAAAAACAATCAGCTGCAGCTGTCTGCACCAGGGATTGAACCTGCAACCTTGGTATGTGCCCTGGCTGGGAAGCTGCAACCTTTTGGTGTATGGGTTGATGCTCCAACCAACTGAGTCACCTAGCCAAAGCCTCTATTCTTTTACATTTCTGGTCACTTTGACAATTCAAGGGAAAATAGTTTTAGATTTAGAGAAAAAGACTCAAGCTATACTATTCTCTTAGCCATGATAAATTAAAAAACCTCAAGCCTTAGGAAACTAAGACTGTTTCTCATGCCAGTTCTAGACCAATGCTGTGTTGCTGTGGGCATCAGCTCTACAGCACTCTAGTCTCTACCATACAGTAGCACTGCCTTTCCTTAAACCCTTGGAATCCTCCATTAGATTCCCTGTATTCAGTACCAGAAGAAGGAAGTGGGAGCTCCTGGATAAGAGAAATTGTAGGGGACTATAATTTACTTGTATGTTTAGGATAGGGATCAGCATACCTTTTCTGAAAGGGCCAGATATTTTACATTTTAGGTTTTGTGGGTTATATAGTCTCTGTTTCAACTACTCAACTCTACCATTGTAGGATAAAAGCAGTCCCTAACTACACAGAAATAAATGGGTGTGACTGTGTTCCAGCAAAACTTTATTTACTAAAACAGGTGGTAGGCTGGATTTGCCAACACTTTGTCTAGAAGGAAAAGGAAATTGTCTCGGTCAGCACATAGCAACATCTCTTCTGCAATGATCCTACCAGCTGTGTGACCTTGAGCAAGTGATTTATCCTCTTAGAGCTTTAGTTTTGTCATCAGTA
>NW_006288633.1:674999-679499 GCF_000327345.1 Myotis davidii
ATATATATATATCATCTGTCTTGATGTATCTCAGTGTTTTGTGAAGATTAAATTGGATAATGGATTATTATACTTTGTAAACTACAAGAGAAGGTACACATGTATTCTTTTTAAGAGTGTACAGAAATGCCCATTAAAGATAGCTGTGACCCTCTGCTTCTCATAGACATGAGAACACTTGTAGAGAGGAACAAAACAAGGGAAAAAACACACTATAATTGTTTTTAGACAATGTTGAGTATTAGTTAAAATTATTCCTGAAAATTCAATGGGCTTAAACTAATTCAATTCTTGGTTTGTTCTTTTCATGAAAACTCCAGCTTGGATCTAACTTAAAGATTCAAGTTAGAAAAATAAATCATTGGTTGATTCCATAAACCAACCTGTGAAAAACTTTTATTTAGAAGACTTGTTCTAGTAGATGTAACTAGAATTTCTTTGGAAAGGATTCTTGTAATAACAAAGCAAATTAAACACTATATAAAAAGTGTATTAGTTTGCTAGGGCTGCCATAACAAAGCACCACAGACTTAACAACATACATTTATTTCCTCACATTTCTAGAGGCAACAAGTCCAAAATGAAGGTGTCAGCAGGGTTGGTTTTGTCCAAGGGCCTTTCTCTTTGACACTGAGATGGCTATCTTCTCTCTGTGTTTTCACAAGGTCTTTTCTCTGTGCCTGTGTCCCAGTCTTCTCTTCTTGTAAGGACGCCAGTCATATTGGATTAGGGTCAATCTATGTGACCTCGTTTTACCTTAATTACTCCTTTAAAGGCCCTATCTTCAAATATAATCACATTCTGAAGTACTAAGGTTAGGGCTTTACATATGAATGTCCTTTGATATCTTCCAGGTAAGATGAGAACATATTGAACAAGACAGAATTGAAAGTTAAGTAACAATTTGACAAGAATTGAATCAATAAAGAGGAATGAGGAAGGAGTAGGAGAAGGGATAAGGAGGATCCATTCTGTGAAGAAATAAATGGGTGTGACTGTGTTCCAGCAAAACTTTATTTACTAAAACAGGTGGTAGGCTGGATTTGCCAACACTTTGTCTAGAAGGAAAAGGAAATTGTCTCGGTCAGCACATAGCAACATCTCTTCTGCAATGATCCTACCAGCTGTGTGACCTTGAGCAAGTGATTTATCCTCTTAGAGCTTTAGTTTTGTCATCAGTATATATATAACAAAGCACCACAGACTTAACAACATACATTTATTTCCTCACATTTCTAGAGGCAACAAGTCCAAAATGAAGGTGTCAGCAGGGTTGGTTTTGTCCAAGGGCCTTTCTCTTTGACACTGAGATGGCTATCTTCTCTCTGTGTTTTCACAAGGTCTTTTCTCTGTGCCTGTGTCCCAGTCTTCTCTTCTTGTAAGGACGCCAGTCATATTGGATTAGGGTCAATCTATGTGACCTCGTTTTACCTTAATTACTCCTTTAAAGGCCCTATCTTCAAATATAATCACATTCTGAAGTACTAAGGTTAGGGCTTTACATATGAATGTTGGTGACACCATTGAGTCCATAACATCAAGTTTCTGCTTTCAAAGTAAAAAGATAAAGATATTTCTTAGAACTCTAAACCAGTTTGATTTGGCTCCTCTTATAAATGTCTTTCAAGTTGCTTCTTTTCCCTTAATGAAAACTCTTTATTGCCTTTTTCTTCCTTCATATTATTTAAAAAAAAAATCTCTTCTCAATCCATACATCTTCCAAAAACAGAGTTTAGAGAGAGGATAAAGAGAGAAAATTTGTTTCTCTGTCCCATTCTCACTTTTCTCTATAATTTCTCTTGTTGATCTCAGTAGCTTGCATCTAGAGGAAACATCTCTTAGAAAATGAAAAGATTAAAAGTAGATATTAACTAATGATGAGATAAAAGTTATTTGTATCCCATTGCTATAGAAAAGAAGCTATTTTTTGTGTTTGTTTTATGCCTTAAGCATTTTATGCCAGTATGAGTAGGGATGCAATAAAAACATCTAAAAGTAGCATTATGAGTATTAATTAATGATTGTAAAACACTTTGAAGATAAGGAATTCTATAAGCAAGCATAAGGTAATATTACTGCTGTCTTGCCAGAAAAAAAAAAAAGTAACTATTATGGCATGCTGGCCTACCTGCAGCTTCATTCTCCATGTGTTACAATTCTGAGATTTCATTGTTTACAATTCTACATCTTTATCAAATGGTTATTAATAAAACATTTAGAGTCAAACAAAGCACTCTAGTAAATGAGACTTATTTATGGCCTATTAGTTCATATATTGTGACTTTCAGATAAACACAGTGTCATGCTATGATTAACACTTGGTGACAATTTTGAGTTTGGTATTTTAAACCTTCTACAGACTCTACATCTCCAAGCCTTTTTCCTCATTCATTCAACACATATTCATTGCCAGGCATTGTGCTAGGTCCTGGGGATACAGTTGTGGGCAAAAACAGATGTGACAGAATGGGAGGAAATGTTTGAGAATATCAATACTAATAAAAGGGTAATCTTCCGGATGTGCTTCCTAACAAAGCTAGGTCCAGCGGAAGCTGCCTGCCCATGGTCCCAGGTGCCTATAGCTGCGGCCTGGGCATAGCCACCTGCCCATGGTCCCCCGTGGCTGCAGCTGGCCTGGGTGAAGCCGGCCGGGTCCCCAGTGCCTGCAGCCGGCCAGAGGGAGGGAAGCCCGGGTCTTGGGTGCCTGCGGCCAGCCAGAGGAGGGAATCCTGGACCCCAGGTGCAGGGCTGAGGCAGAGGCGGTTAGGGGTGATCAGGCTAGCAGGGGAGCAGTTAGGGGTGATCAGGCAAGCAGGCAGAGGTGGTTAGGGGCAATCAGGAAGGTAGGCAGAGGGGTAGGGGTGATCAGGTAGGCAGGCAGTCAAGCGGTTAAGAGCCAGTAGTCCTGGATTGCGAGAGGCATGTCCGACTGCCGGTTTAGACCCAATCCGGGATTGGGCCTAAACCGGCAGTTGGACATCCCCAGAGGGGGCCCAGATTGGAGAGGGTGCAGGCCTGGCTAAGGGACATCCCCCCCCCCATGCACAAATTTTGTGCACCAGGCCTCTAGTATATATAATAAGGATCTATCAGTCAGCATATATAAATAACTCTTACAGCTTGACAACAAAAAGAGAACCCGATTTTTAAAAAGTGGGCAAATACATGAATAGAAATTTCTCCACAAAAGATATAAAAATGGTCAGCATGCATAGAAAGAGATGCTCAACACCTCTAGTCATTAAGAAAATGCAAATTGAAATCACAATGAGTTAATACTTTATACCCAGTAGGATGACTATCATTTAAAACAATGAAAAATAACAAATGTTGATAACTACTGGTGGGAATGTAAAATGATTCAAGTGCTGTGGAAAACAGTTCAGTAGTTCCACAAATGGTTAAACACAGAATTACCATATTACCCAGCAATTCCACTCTTAAGTATATACCCAGAAGGATTACAGAGAAATACCTGTACATGAATATCAAGATAAGAACTAATCACATTACCTAAAAGGTGAAAAAACAAAAATGTCCATTAACTAAAGAATGGCTAAATGAAATGTGGCATATACATATAATGGAATAGTATTCCGTCAGGAAAAATATTGAAGTACTGCTACATGCTTCAACATGGGCAAATTTAGAAAGCATTGTGCTAACTGAAAGAAGCTAGATACAAAATGTCACATATATAATTCCAATAATATAAAATATCCACAATTCATAAACCCATAGAGAGAGAAAGCAGATTAGTGGTTACAGGGACTGGGTGAGGAGAACATGGAATGTGATTGTTTAATGGGTCAAGTGGAGAGATAAATATTAATAAATATGAATTAAATTTTTCTATGAACAAATAGTTTTATATGTCAACATGGCTGGACATGTAGTCCAGATATTTGATTAAACATTATTCTGAATGTTTCTGTGAAAGTGTTTTTTTAAAAAATTATAATTTCACCTGGTCGGTGTGGTTCAGTGATTGAGCATGGACCCAGGAACCAGAAGGTCATGGTTCAATCCTGGTCAGGGCACATGCCCAGGTTTTGGGCTGTATTCCTAGTAGAGGCGTATAGGAGATAGCCAATCAATGATTCTCTCTCATCATTGATGTTTCTATCCCTCTTTTCCTCTTCCTTCTTCTCTGAAATCAATCAAAATATATAAAAATAAAAATAGTCTTCTTATTTTAAAAAATTAACATTTTAATTAGTAGACTTTGAGTAAAGCAAAATGACCTTCATTTTGTGGGTGGTTTTCATTCAGTCAGCTGAAGGACTTGATAGAACAAAGACTGATCTCACCTATCTGAGAAGTGATTTTGCCAATAGACTGCCTTTGGACTCAGACTACAAGTCTGACCTAAGTCTCCCGCCTGTCAGCCTATCCCATCAGATTTTGGACTCAGCAAACCTTCATAGCACATGAACCAATTTCTTAAAATCTCTCTCTCTCGCTCTCTCTCTCTCTCTCTCTCTCTTTCTCTCTCTCTCT
>NW_006288633.1:679572-687288 GCF_000327345.1 Myotis davidii
TGCACATCTTGTTGGTTCTGTTTTTCTGAAGAAGCTTGACTTATACAGTAAACTTCATCTGACTCCTGAAGCCTGTGTTAAGCCCTCTTCTTATGTATTTCTCCAGCACCTTGTGCTGTTTCTATCACAATTCTCACCACAGTGTGCAATAAATACCTGTGTACTTGCTGGCATCACCTACTACACCTTAAGCATCTTGAGTACAAGAGCTATTTCTGTGTTCCTCATCATTGTATCAGCTCCACAGTTACAAAGTTTAAGATATGCTATAGAAGCTTCTCTCTTTAGGAAAAGTTTGAGCAAGTTTTACTGCATTTATATAGAATTTAGTTGCGTATCATTCTTGGAGCATTAAATTCTAATTTGAGTTTCAAACCTTTCCGAAGATGGTGTCATTAACACTGAGATCAGGGGAAAGCCAGGAGTAATAGAGAAGTGGTATTGCCCAATGTAACTTACCTTAGTTCCATTTCTAAGCTTCTAAATATCCATATTGTGAGAACTATCAGAGGTCTGAGTATTTACAATCATACATTTTTTGTTTGTTTGCTTAAGTCAAGAGTTGTATATAATTTATAAATCACCCTGGTTCTCTGGTGGCCACCATCCTTCTTCATAAGGATCTATTTCCTTCCATAGCTTTAGTTTGCAGAATCCTACTGCTAGCCTGCCTGTCAACGTCTACAACTGATCATTGTCTATATGTCTGAAGAATGGCAATTGTTTTCTTGTCCCCATTAAGAACACATATAACTATATCACCAGTGTCCCTCCTCTAAGACTGAGGCATGAATAAGAGAAATTACTCTCATGACAACCTGAAAAAATGCTTGAGAACTTTGTAGCAACATTATGTTAGAGTAGAATTCAGTATACGTTGGGTCCATTTTTGAGAAGAGTTCTCCCTTTTGATCACTACTATATCAAAGGACCTTTGTTATCAGGAGATTCTCTATGAGATTGTCTCCTAACTCCTCTCAGGACAGCACCATATGTCATTTCTGAAAGGCTAATGGGGCATCTGACTGCCTGATAGCTTTTTTATAATTGGTCTCTTACCATAGAAATGTTGACTTCCTGTTGTCCACAGTTTCAGTCTGTCTGAACTCAGGAAGCTAACCATTCAGCAAAGAAACATTCTTTTAGCTTCTTGCTGACTATAAATGATGAAAAGTAGTTTACAGTGGAGAGAAGGCTGCTGGTGCAGCTATGAGTCATTCCTGCCCAGATCTCCTGTGACTCATTTTCCTTCATTAAACTGAGCAGTCAATAGCCCTTCAGTTTTCTGAACAGTAGATCTAACTGCACTAATGACTGGCTGTTGAACAAGTTTAGCGATGTCCTAATTTATTTATTAAGTAACAGTAAAAACAAATATAAAGTACCCATCAATAGATAATGGGAGGACATTAGTGTTTTTGCTCATGAATTAGCCTAAAACACAGCTTCTTTTAGATAAAAATGGAGAAGGCTAGGCTAGCCCCTGTCAGCACAGGGGAAAAAAATCAATTTTTGAGGCTCTTCTCACTCCCATTTTTAGACCTTGTTCTAAATGGTAACCGGGGAGGTCCCATTGCCCATGTCTACATGATTTCTATCCCACCCCACTGTATTACTGCCTTGGCCCCACTTCTGCACACACACCTCTTTTGGCCTCACTTCTTTATTGCCACCTGAATACTTTGTCTATTGGTCTCTTTGTCCCTCATCCAGCATTTCACTAACATGATCTATTTACATCTTAAAACCTCAGGGCTCTAATGTCCTAGCTTTATTTTGATCTTCTCATCCTTAATAGTATTTTAAAAACAACTTAAAAATATTTTTGTAGTGGCCCTGCATTTGTATTCTACATAAAATGTAACTGAATGTGGGACTTCAGAAGAGAGTTTAAGAGCAGAGCTTTGAGATCAATAGGCCTTGAGTTAAATCTGCCATTCTCTCCCTAAATGACTTTGGGCAAGCTATTTAACTTTTCCAGGCCTCATGTTTCCTCTTCTGCAAAAATGGGATTATAATAAGGATTTGTAGATTAATGATATATGTATATGTCAGAGTATTTTATTGAGGTGAATGATAATATTTTCTGTCATGGTTATGTAAAGTCTAGGTATACTTGTTTTCTGTCAAAAAAGCCTTTATGGAATTTCTTAGCCACTGCAGAATCTTTGGTGCCTTTGGAACAAATTTCTTTTTTTTAAGGTGTAATTAAACACATATATGTTATTTAATAAATTAATTAAATTAAATTAATATATATATGTATATATATATATATACACATACATATATGTACATATATGTATGTATTTTTATTGATTTCAGGAGGAAGGGAGAGGGAGAGATAGAAACATCAATTACGAGAGACAATCATTGATCGGCTGCCTCCTGCATGCCCCCTACTAGGTACTAACCCTGAAACCCGGGCATGTGTCCTGATTGGGAATCTAACTGTGTGCTCCTTATTCAGAGGTCGACGCTCAACCACTGAACCACATCGGCTGGGCTGAAACAGATTTATTGATTTTGTTGCACAGAATCCAGAAACCAGTTTGGAGAACAGTTGAACTGGTTGCTGTGAATGGATTCATTTATATTCACCAGTGGGTGGAGAGGCAGGGTGGGGGGCATTTATGTTATCTGGAACCTAGACATTAGGTTCTGGCACTCAATCTATGGTTATGGTTACTATTGTAATCATAGCAGGTGGAAGGAATGCTTTGGGGGGTTAATTTAGTTTTATTTGACCTTCCAAACCATCATTCTTTCAAATGTCTTACCATTGTACAGTGCTTTTTACTTACACGTGCTATTTTCTTTAGTTCTAAAAACAACCCTCTTATTATTCCTCATTTGTTATGAGCTGAGACTCAGAGATCGAGTGACCATATAATTTCTTGTCTAAGTGGGATGCTTTGGAGTGAAAGGGACACTAAATTGGGGATAGTCACAAGCAAACCAAGATGTTTGTTTACTTTATTCAGAGGTTAAAACTTCTCCAGAGCCACCTTCCTTAAACAGTGCCAGATTTTGGTCTAGAAGAAAAATTTCCAATGAAACTATCAAAGACTCTACTAGAATTTCTAGAGGATGATACGATGCAGGTTGGAAACTAACCCATTCAGGTTCATGTGATCATTACCTTGAAAAAGTACAGGTAAAATTGTCACATCAGGTAAATGCTAATCCGTTCTGCTAATGTGCTGAGCTGGCCATAAGGACATGGCATTGCCATTGTAAGATGAGATTCCCCTCTCTCTTCTTAATTAATTGACTCATTTATTCATTTATCTAACCAATCTATATTGAATATCTCAGAATCATTTATCCAGTGCTGTGTAACTAAACAGCTCCAAAATCAATGACCTAAAACAACAATAATTTTATTTACTCATGGTTCTGTGGGTCTGCAATTTAACTGGGTTCAGCTGGGTGGTTCGTCTCCTGGTCTGATCTGGGGCCAGTCATGTGGCTGCTGTCACACAAGGTATCCAATTAGGGACTGAGACTCCAGATGGCCTTGATCACATGTCTAGCAATTGGTTCTCATTGTCAGGTAGTTGGTGAAAGGAACCTCAGTTGGAATGTGTCCTATTTGATCCATATGGTCTCTCATCCTCAAAGAGGTTACCAGTGGTTCTCAACCTTGGCTGCACATTAGAATCACCTGGGAATCTTTTGAAAATCCTGATTTCTGGGCCTCATCCTCTGGAAATTCTGTTTCTTTGTTACTGATGTTGTGGCCCTACCCCATAACAAAGAAACAGAATTTCTGGAGGATGAGGCCCAGAAATCAGGATTTTAAAAAGATTCCCCAGTGATTCTAATGTGCAGCCAAGGTTGAGAACCACTGGGTTAGACCAAGATTTTTCACAAGTGGTAGCATCACTTTAAGAGAGTGAAAGAAGCCCTGACCAGTTTGGCTCAGTGGATAGAGTGTCAGCCTGCAGACTCAAGGGTCCCAGGTTCGATTCTGGTCAGGGGTATGTACCTTGGTTGCGGGCACATACCCAGTGGGGAGTGTGCAGGAGGCAGCTGATCAATGTCTCTCTCTCATCGATGTTTCTGACTCTCTGTCCCTCTCCCTTCCTCTCTGTGAGAAATCAATAAAATATATTTAAAAAAAAGTGAGAGTGAAAGAAGCCCTGGCAGGTGTGGCTCAGTTGGTTGAGCATTGTCTCATGCCCCGAGAGATCACCGGTTTGATTCCCTGTCAGGGCACATGCCTGGGTTGCGGGCTTGATCTCCAATAGGGGGTGTGCAGAGGCAGCTGATCCATGGTTCTCTCTCATCAATATTTCTCTCTCTTCCCTCCTCTCTCTCTCTGTAAAAATCAATAAAAGCAGAAATTGTAACAGGAGGTGAAAAAGTCCTTTGGCAGAAGGGTGCACATGGTGTGGGAACACAGGAGTAAAATTAGTAGCTAACTAACACTGGCAAATTACTACCCAAAAAGTAGTCCTCTGAGCCTGAGAGTGTTTATTTTCATCATATTCAAGATTCAGGGTTCATATGTGATGTGAGGGCCCTGAATGGTTTCTTTCTGATGACCATTCCCTCCATCTACCACTTAGAGGTTTAAGGTAAGAGAATGAAGAGAAGGTGTTGTGGAATAAGTGTTTCTGTCCCATGAATTCATAGTTTGAAACCCTGTTACTCCCAAGTAGGAGCTGGGACCTTGGGGAAGAAATTAGGATTAGATGAGTTCATGAGGGTGGAGCCCTTGTGAATGAGAATAGTGCCTGATAGTAGAGCTTGCTTCCTCTCTCTGCTCTCCACCCTGTGAGGATACAGCAAGTCAGCAGCCTACAACCCAGAAGATGGCCCTCACCAGAACCTCACCATGCTGACACCCTGACCTCAGACATACAGCCCGCAGAATAGTGAGCAATAAATGTCTGTTGTTTAGAACTCACCCAATCTATGGTAGTTTGCAGTAGTAGCCCACACTGACAAAGAAAGTGAGGAGACCAGTGTAGAAGGGAAGGAGTGTTGATACATGTTCTTCCTCCACTTAGAAATGGGTGCATGGGATTGAAGCATTAAGTAGGAATGAAGAAAAGCTCTCTTTTTACTTCTATGGCCCTCAGATCTAAGCTCTGCTTTGAAGATGTGGGAATTCTAAATTTCATTTACATAGACGACACTAGAATATTCAAAACATAGAATCTTTTCATGCAAATCTGATCTGGGAATAGCCAGTGTGCTGGCAGTTTGGCACTTGACCATCATCCTCTCAATTCAAGCTCAAAAAATTTGGTGAGTGGCTTCCGCTACAGCCAGGAAGCATTTAATTGAAGGGGGAAAAAACCCTGCTAGATAATAAAGCCAGTTAGATTTATTGTATATATGACAGTAGGGAATTCCTTTAATCACATATTCTCAAGTGCCTTTGGGAACTTGGACGATAATAAAGTGTTCGCTGAGAGGAATCAGTGACAGTACTCTCCCGAAGGAGAAAAAATGATACTGAAACTCATCATTACAGCATTTCTGAAGGGCCCAGAAGAGCAAATCTCATAGCTGTCCACAGCCTGGGTAAGTGGAGCACTGGACCCGAACCTGCTTAGGAAAACTGTTACAAGCCCTGGCTAGTTCTGTCCTGGAGAAGTTGGTTTAGTTCTGGTTGATCTGACAATGTAAGGCAGCACAGGGGCTGTGAAGAAAAAGCTGATTTGGATCTCTGCTCCTGATCCAGGCAGATCATTATGAGCCACACCTTCAAATCTCTGGGTGACTTTGTGGTTTGTGTTACTGGTCCCAGCTAATGGGGACCAGACTGAGGTCAGAGGGAGTTCCAGATGGTTGGGTGCAAACTATATCAGTTAGTGGCCCAGATGGCTCTAGTAATCAAATTAAATGCTGAGCTATCAATCAATGAGTGTATATTTAACACCTATTATGTGCTCGACATTGTGAGGATACACAGACAATATAAGACCAGTTTGCCATCTTTTTATGAGGTATAAGAGCATAAGAGGACAAATAACAAAAGTCGACTTCCACTTTCATTTCTGTGAAGCTCTGTAACATCAATATCCTTATAAATGTTTTCGTTATATATGTTACATCAGACAATTTAAGAGAAGCTATGAAAATGCGAACAAATATTTCCATTAATGAGGAGATGCAGTCGTGAGACGTGTAACTTAAACAGGATAAAATTATTGCCACAAGGTCTCAGAGTCTGATCTGTCACCCTTGCTTCATTAATAATAGCCAATGATATTAGGCAACCTATGTTGAGTACTATGTGCTGTGTACTCTCCAAGTACTTCACATTTATTATCTAATTTAATCCTCTTGCAAACCTCTGAGATAGTTGCTGTCATCATTCCTAGAATCTGGAAACAAGTAGCATGCCCAAGGTCACATAGCCAGGAAGTATCACAGGATGTAGGACTTGGAACAATCAAGATTTTGGCATATGGAAAATACATAGGCATTTGGCCCTATTCTTATACTAATTCGTGTTCTTGATTATAAACAAGAGAAACCAACTTTAGTTAGCTGAAGCAGAAAAGGAATGTATTGGAAGGAAATCAGGGATTTCATGAAATAGCCGGGAAGTTCTTATGAGCCAGGCTCAAAAAATAAGCAGGCACCAAAGGTTACTTGGCAGCAAATTCTATAGAAAATGCTCCAGAAATAGTCAACTTGAAAAGCTACTATTGAAGCTGCTTCCAGTGGCTACTTGCCCCTGGATGTCTGGACAAACCACCCACAACCAGTGCCAACAGCCACTCTATGCCTCTCCATCTCCACATCAAGTCTGGGTCACATGCTTACAACCCAGCATCTGAGAGGAGAGAAAAGAACTACTTGTCTCTTTCACCCTGATTTCCCCCTCTGTTGGAATTGTTCTCAAATAGGGAAGGCATTAGCATGCTTGGTAGACTAACAAGCACATATTTGACAAATGTCCACTTCAGGTCTTCCCATAATGTAACTGGAAAGCCCAGATCAATCTTTTTCCACAGTCCCTGGTGCTGAGATTTCTTACTTCTCAATGACTGCTGCTGTTTTCTTTCTTAGCATCACTCCTCACATTGTCATGCCTGTGTCCTTGCCCAAACTCCAGGGCCCTGTGTGAGGTTCACTGTTTCTGCTGCTGTTGCAGGAGACATCTCAAGATTTTTCCTTCCTGGGGATTATGTGTTTACTAGTATCCTGGTGCAGGAAATTTGTGCACATTAAAAGGGAATTAATTGCCCTAACAGGTTTGGCTCAGGGGATGGAGCATTGGCCTGTGGACTGAAAGGTCCCAGGTTTGATTCTGGTCAAGGGCATGTACCTTGGTTGCGGGCACATCCCCGGGGTAGGGGGGCGGGTGTGTGTGTGCAGGAAGCAGCTGATCAATGTTTCTCTCTGATCAATGTTTCTGACTCTCTATCCCTCTCCCTTCCTCTCTGTAAAAAAGTCAATAAAATATATATTTTTTTAAAAAAGGGAACTAATTAGCGGAGATATTTTAATATTGCTATTTGCCCTTTCTCTCTGAAATGTTTCTGACTCTCTATCCCTCTCCCTTCCTCTCTGTAAAAAAGTCAATAAAATATATATATTTTTAAAAAAGGGAACTAATTAGCGGAGATATTTTAATATTGCTATTTGCCCTTTCTCTATAATAGAAGTGTGAGAGGTGAAAGGAAGTTAGTAAAATATATATGAAAATAATATATAAATTTTTATATAAATAATTAATATTCTGTTAAA
>NW_006288633.1:687654-698772 GCF_000327345.1 Myotis davidii
AGGTGGGGCCATGACATCAGTAACAAAGAAACAGAATTTCCAGAGGATGAGGCCCAGAAGTCAGGATTTTAAAAAGATTCCCAGGTGATTCAAATGTGCAGCCAAGGTTGAGAACCTTTGATCTATAGATATAGTATTTCCAAAGGTAGCTTCAATAATAGGTCCATTACAAATCATTTCACTTCCATGCTCCGCTTTGAGGGCAGGTTCCTGCCTGAAAACTCGCCCTGAGGGCGGGTTCCTGCCTGAAACCTCACCCTCCAGGAAACAGCTGGGGGAGGGCGCAGTTGTTTCCAAGATGACCCCTGCAGGACTGACTTCCTTCAGGTTGGTTGCAGTTCTGGCCGTGAGGTTACACCCAGGGTTTTTATATAAGTAGATTCAATAAATCTTAGATGATTAGAATTTAAGACTCCATTGGCTCAAGAATTGGAAGAACATTTGAATGATTATTCTCAACTTTGAAAGTATTTAAAAGCTTAACTGATTCAATTTAGTTCAACAAATAATTACAGAGCACCTACTAAGTGCCAACACTTTGATAGAAACTATGACATAGCCCTGGCTATTGTGTTGGGCATTGTCCCATGAACCAAAAGGTTACTGGTTCAATTCCCCATCAGGGCACATGCCAGGTCATGGGCTCCATCCCCGGTAGGCAGCGTTTAGGAGGTAGCTAATCCATGTTCTGCTCTCACATTGATGTTTCTCTCTCCTTCTCCTTTCCTCTCTCTCTCATAATCAATTATATATATGGACACAGAGAGGAATAGATGTAATTCCTAATGTCAGGGACTTCATGGTTGAGTTATGAAAACAAATATATACTTTTAATATAGCTATCTTTAATTAGCACTCTTGTTGAAGGTTTAAATAAAATTTATAGCATTGCAACAACCTTTTGAGGTCTTGTAATCATCATTACCATCATTATCATTGTCCTAATTAATCCTGACATACAGATAAGGAAGCTGAAGCATTGAGAGATTAAGGAATGTGTTCAATAACTCACAGGGCTGGTAGAGGTAAGTTTTAGGCTCCAGCACCCTGTTCCTAATTGTTATGCTACATTAACTGTTCCTCTAAGACACCCATCTGAAAACTGTATTCTTTATAGTGACAGAAAAAAGAGAACACATGCTCTAGTTATTCTTTCTCACCCCTCCAGCCTCATTTCTTTGTTTTCTGAGTCATCTCTTAACAACATACATATTTAAACATTTACTACATATCTAAATCTTACTTTTGAGATCATTTAATTTGAGTTAATGGAGGCCAAAAATCTCTAAATAAAAAGATGCCAGTCTGCTGCATCATCAGCAATTGACCTCATTAAACCACCAACAACAATGATTTGTATTAGATTCCCACCACTCCACCATGCTTAGCAGGGACTGGCTATGAGGTAGATGCTCAAGAAAAACTTTTTAAGCCAGTGATTACATATGCAGAAACATGTAGCTAATAAACCCTATGGAGCCAGGCCTCTCTCAGCTGCTTTGGAATGGAAACTTACAGGAGCTGCTAGGAGGGGTGAAGTGAAGTAAGTAGCTTGAATGTGATGCTTGGCAGCTGGATGATCCTGGTTCCTTTTGGGTGTCCCACTTTGGGAAAGTGAATACCACCCACAAGGGGTCACTGGGAAAATGCCCAAATTCCCCTTGAGATAGAATGACCTTGGATGGAATTCGTCTTTTATAAGTAGGATCTACTCATTAATCATTCACAATAAGCTCTTAGTTATGAACTAATTTCAAATGGACATATTGAATCCATTTTCTCAAGCAAAATTGAGTTTGGTAAATCATAAACAGCTAAATTATAGTTTTGGCACATGCACATCGTTTTGTTTCATATTTAGAATTATTTGCCTCCTAGAGTAACCTAATACAATGGGAACACTCTGAAAAACACTATAGAGAGTGAGTGTTTATAGAGGCTTACATCTGATTTACATTTAAGAAGCATAAAACTAATTGCGGAGAGACTGTGCTACTAAAACATTAAACTTAAGGGACAGCTATGTACAAATGCTTCTAAGAATGTTGATGTGACTGCTTGGAATTGAGACCATTGAAATTAATTTCCACAGTGAGAAAGAAGGGTATCTTAAAATGTCCTCAATGGACACAGATGTATTGTAAACGATTCCTGGACAAGTAGCTGTTATATGAGAACACCTTTCTAATATGAGATTAAAATCTGGAACTGCAAGTAGTAATAAATATATCCATCTATATTAGTATAAAAAGTGACAACATTTTAAAAGCAATAAACAGGTAGACAGCTAATGGTCAGTGCCCATGATAAATTGCCTTGTCGTTATTGCAGCCACTTTTATTCTCACTAAATAGCCTAATTTTTCTTTTTCCTATAGCTATGTATGGATATGAGAGGAAAATTACCTTCCAAATATATTATTTTTAAACCATTTGAAGTAAAACACCAAAATATACCCTACCAAACTTCTGTTATGGAAGTTAGCATACGCAGTAAGTAGGCTTTTATGATGCAAAATTCTCTAACTTATATATTGCTTTAATATTTTCATTTTCAAACATTTTGGAACCTTCTTTTAGTAGTAGTTTCATGTAGCAATGGTTCTCTTAAAAGTAATAAGCGTAATCTTTCTATGTGTTGAGAGTATTATATTATTTATCAACTCCCATGTACTGCACATAATCCTTTAAACCATTTGCATCCGTGTATGTGTGCCTGTGTGTGTATGCCTGTGTGTATGCACACACAGAATGACCTGTTTTCTCTGGATGCTGTTTGCGGGTTTGCTGCTTTGTCATGTCTTTGCTGTGCTGTTGTCTGTGAAGGTTTAAATGAAATTTATAGCATGCATCATGTATTGTAAGTTTGTCTGTCATATAATCAGCATGCAAAAAAAGCATATTTGGACTGTATATTTAAGCCTTGTAAGTAATCATATACAAAACAATGCAAAAATGTGAACATTGTATGGCAATTAATAACATCTCTGCCAGTGTAAATACGTTTTTCCCCCATAAATCATTTCCAGCCTGTCAAAATGGATCTGTGCTGGCAAAGAAACAAGGGTAATGTTTCAATTTTCTCCATCTGGCAAGAAATTTTCTGTTAGATTTCCTCCTTCCCTTTTTTAGTTGCAGAATTTATATGAGCAACTACATATAGCATGATTAAGAAAGGGTGCTGGGTGATAGGATACAGAACAATGTGAATATTAGGAACTTGACTCTGAATAACTGCCCCAAATTGTACATTCTCATCACATGTGCATATAACAGAAAATATTTGGTTGTTGAAGCATAAAAATGATTCCCTTTGTAGCAAAACATTGCTCTCATTAAGTAAAGCACAACTTTCTTTGAAAACGTTTTCCCGCAAGGACTTGAGTATATTTTAACTTGTTGGGAATAATTTCTTATACTGATTGGGGATGCATTTAAATCTTACAATTATTATCAAGTCACTTCGCAACATCATAGAAATTCCAGTAGCGCACACACACATACATTTCCAATGTGTGTCTAGGAAAGAATTTACCCTTTCATGACACAACTATTCAAAACAAAACTCAATAGAGCAGGCAAACTGCATACACATTGTGCTTATCAATCTCCAGCTGTAGCAAAGTGTTGGTGTTTTTAACCATAAAAATATCTATGAATTACTCTGATCATGAGGATATGAATCCATTCATAAGCACCCAAATCCACTTACTTTCACATACAGTGATGGGTAATACCCAAACTTCTTTCATTGTTTATACCAAAATGTTCTCAGAGCTTATATAGTGTGTTATCTTTCCTAGTAACTCAGTTGTCTACAGGATGCATGGGGGCAGGCTTGATAAAAATGATGTATATTTGAGTACTTATGTGTGTCTTATGGGAGACCAAGCATAATATAACAGCCATACCCATGGCTGCCTGTGTCCTGTTCCTAAAATACCTCTGCATTTGGAAGTGCACAGATAATACAGAAGCACAGAAAACTCACTTCTATCCAGTTTTGGATCATTCTATAAGGTAACTTGGAAGCACATTTTTCTCTTCAAATAAAAATTAAAAAGCCAGTTAATTTGTATTAGTTCAGTAATTGCACCTTGGTAAGGAAGGGAAAGGAGGGGAGGGAAATGTGCTGGATTCCAGTTTGGAGAATTCCCGGCAGGTAATCAATGATTGTGGCCATAAACCTGCAGATGAACCTGTGCAGTAAGTGAACTGTGAGCATTTCCCCCAGGAGGGTGGAGATCAGTACAGCATCTTTGGGACACAGAAGCAAACCAGCTCGTGTGCGTTTTTGTGTGTGTGACTTTATCCATCACAGAAGAGGTGGCTTCGGGGTGCTGATATTAATCACTTAGAGCCAGGGTGCTTCAGTTGTCACTCACCCTTGTTGCAGATAGTTTTAGCTGCACATATGGAACGTTATTTGTCATGCACTCTTCTGAGATCCCCTAGAATGTCAGGACACAACAGATGATTAAAGGATTGAGGAACAACCTTCACTCTGAATATCTTTGTCTTAAATTGTCAGATCGCAGCTTTAATGCAATTTGACGGTTTAGCTTTCTTTCACTTAAGTTTCATGGGGACATGCCAAAATTTTTTTGCACAAAACTTTACCTGAAGAAATAACTGAGGAACAAAGGACATGTAATCCTATATAATAAAGAGCTAATATGCAAATGGTCATCATGCCCTCACACTGTAACGGCTCAGTCACTAAACACTGGGAAGAGAGGAATGGGGACCAGACAGGCTGTGGCCAGGGAGAGGGACAAGCCACCTGCCCTGCGGTCCTGGGTGCTTGTGGCTGCGGCCCAGGTGATGCCACCTGACCACGGTCCCCTGTGGCTGTGGCCAGCCCGGGCAAAGCTGGCCAAGCCCTGGGTGCCTACAGCCAGCTAGAGGGAGGGAAGCCCAAGTTTTGGGTGCCTGCAACTGGCTGGAGGAGGGAATTCTGGGTCCCAGGTGTGCGGCAAGGCAGAGGTGGTTAGGGGCCATCAGACCAACAGGGGAGCAGTTAGGGATGATTAGGCCATTAGGGGAGCAGTTTGGAGTGATCAGGCAGGCAGGCAGAGGCGGTTAGGGGTGATCAGGCAGGCAGGCAGAGGGGTTAGGGGTGATCAGACAGGCAGGCAGCGGGGTTAGGAGGGATCAGGCAGGCAGGCAGGGGAGCAGTTAGGAGCCAGTGGTCCCAGATTGCAAGAGGCAGTCGGACATTCCCTGAGGGGTCCTGGATTGAAGAGGGTGTAGGCCAGGCTGAGGGAACACCCCACCCCTGGCATGAATTTCGTGTACTGGGCCTCTAGTTAAAGCATAATCAAATACGTGGTTTCTTCCTCAGTCCCCACCTTACTTCCTGCTTTTACTTTCTTCCTTTTCACATTCACAGGAGAATTTATTTGAAAGCTCTCATCACTCACTTTTATTTAGGATTAATTCTTCACACTGAAGGAAGTTAGCCTCACTTTTTACTGATCTTATTTAAATATGATTCCTCATCTCCCATTCCGTCATCCCATTATATTCAAAACACTCTATGTGTAGGTTGTATGGGATTCTTCTACCTGTGCACCATGCATTCCTAGAGTCCCCTGCAAATTAATTCCTCAGTACCAAGCCATAATTTCCTGTTGCCATCATAATGGAAAGTATATATTTTAAATATTTTTATAAAAAACTGTTTGGGTCCAAAAAATTAATAAAATTATATTGTAAGTAGACCAAATATGTTAATATTATAAAGTTTTAAAAGAAAAAAGGAACAACATTTATACTATACTTAAACTATATTGCAAACATATCTGAGTTGAAAATCCAGGAGGCTGTGGTTCTCATGGTGTGAGGCGATGATGGGGCACTGGGGAAATGGAGAGGTTGGCACAAGGGTCATCTACCTCATCCTGGGAAGGAGCACTAGGCTGCTTCAGGCTTTTACCTGGAGAGAAGCAGGGAAGGGAGAAGGGAAACTTGGTTTGCCTCTGGGCTTCTCAGTAAGGTTTTCTCTCTTCCCTTTCCCATGGTTTGACCACCACTCTGTAAAACGTAAGGTTTTTAAAAGATCACACTTCCTCACGTGTCTTGAAAAGTTTTGACTCACTCACCAGAAGGTAATGAGTTGGGCTCAATAGTTTCTCACGGTTCCTTCTAGCTCCTAAGTGCTGTGGATTCTCAATCTTCCTTAGTCTGTCTTTGTTCTCTGTAAACTGGGAAAACTGATTTGCATTGGTCTATAAAGCCTTAAGGGAAGGTTCTTCCTCCATCCAGGGTAAACGCACTGGCCACCTTTTCTTAACTCTCAACCCTTGATTGTGCTTGTGGAAAGTCTGTCTTGGATCTGGGAGGACATGAGCCAGCCGTTGACTTTCTCCTTGGTTTGAAGTTACTGAGAAAAACTCCTATGTGGAGGCCCTCCGGGATTTATAATTACTTAGCTACAACATTCTCTCATCTGAACCATCCAGAGGTTATCATAGCAATGGGCTGGTTGTTGCAGACCCATACATTCAGGAGAATTAAGCTGCATTTTCCTAAGGAAAAAATAAAATCAAGTGAAGAATCAAGTTATGAACAAGTGGAATACTTCATGAACTTGGGGACGCAGACTTGCGGTGTCATTTCCACACCTGGTTCTAGTGCTTTTTGGAACAGACCTCCTTAAGACTCTTTACAGAGGACAGAAGCCTGCATTGTATTTAAAAAATATATTTTTTTATTGATTTCAGAGAGGAAGAGAGAGATAGAAACATCAGTGATGAGAGAGAATCATTGATTGGCTTCTTCCTGCATGCCACCATCGGGGATCGAGCCAGGCAACCTGGGCATGTACCCTGACTGGGAATTGAACTGTGACCTCCTGGTTCATAGGTCGATGCTCAACCACTGAGCCATGCCGGCCTAGCTGCATTATATTTTTTATTAATGATAAGTTGACTTTCCCCTGGAGCAATTGAAAAGGTAGAGGCTAGAAAAAAGAACATGATCTAGTAAGATTTTAGCAATATTACTCTTCCTCCATGTGTCATAATTTTATTTTATGCTACTACATTTAATCATAGCCTAAAGATATAACTTTTAGTTTTGCCAACCACCTAAGTGGTTAAGATCATCTAAGGAGGAACTGTGAGATTGATTAGTTTATCTATTTTCACTTTTATCAACAGGAAACTGAGGCTTGGCGAGTCTATATGAGGTCAGTGTTTAGGGAAGTCCTAGAAAATATCACCTGAAAGGCAATAAAACAGAATGTCTACAAGCCATGGCTTTGAAGTCCAACAGACCTAGATTCTGACTTCGACATTTATTAACTCCCCAAGCTTTAGTTTTCTCAAGTATAACCTGGAGACAAATAACACCTGTGTTGTAGTAATATTGTGTGCACAGATAAAATGCATGTATTGCTCTTAGCATAACTATTGGTATTCGGTTGGTATATATAGTTATATTTATTAATACAGTTTTCCCATTTAATGTTATTTCATTTAAATTATGCTGCCTAATTTACTAGACTTGATTGATCTATTGATAGCATCTTTTCATTCTTAATAGTATTAATTAGAGTAGAAGAAAAAAGAATGAAAGTCAATTTCCCGTAGAGTCCTGGGGGATTTGTGCCGGTCAATTTATTAATGAAATGTGAAGAACATTTGGCAAACCCACCAAATGAGACAAAGCATTGTAAAGAGCCTTTACAAAGAATTGGTATCTAATGTTAATGTCTGTGGAATGGAACTGTCATAGGATAATGGCCTTTTGATGGTACAGAAAATGCCACGGCAGAGATAAGACATTTATTTTTAAAGCACCAGACAATCACCTTTGGACAGTGTCCTTCTACCAGGCCTTTATTTCTAATAGACCAATAATTGATATGGATGTAATTATTTTTCTTGGTGGATTTGATATATTAGGCAATGGCCTGACTCACTCTGTATAGTTATTGGGTTGCTGCATCCTCACTGACCACCAGAACAAACCTTTTATCCTATATTGTCTCCAATCAGAATTCTAAGATCTGTGATATTTTTCTCTAAATACCAAGTGCAGAGTATATATTTTTCTCTCAATATCAAGTGCAGCACTCTAGTATATCACTAGGGAGACCACAGGCTCAGGGCTTCATCTTACTTGAATCACCTCTTTTCAGGCAAAAGCTGAAACCCAGAGACTTGTCACCCTACTGATATAACCATTATTAGTTCAGGTACTTTTTAAGTCTGTTGTAAACAAAAATCTACATATTATTTATGTGTGTGTGTGTGCACGAGTGTGTAAGTGTATATGTGAGTTTGTGTGTGTGTGTGTGTGTGTGTTGTAGTGAATATTTTCAATGTGAGGAATCAAATTTGCACATGATTGTGATCCTTTCTGTAAATCAAAAGTACAAGATCTCCCTCTGGGAAAGGTTCATGGAACCATTTCTGTTAAATAATTATTTGCTATAGGACAACAAAATCAACTTTAGAGTCAATTCTGTAAATTTTATTATAGCAGAGTCCTTATTATTCAGAGAAAACCATCACACATGTGTGTTTCTGTGTGTGTGTGTGTGTGTGTGTGTGTGTGCGTGCACGTAAGGTCGCACGCACATATTCTAATGCATGTGACAGGCAGGCATGTGGCACCTTAACCCGGGTAGCTGGTTATTGTTGCTCTTTTACAGAGAGCAATGAAAGGCTAGGAGAATGTCTCTGATTTGTTATTATTAATCTTGTTTCAAGGAAACATGAGACAAGGTAGATGGTTTGGATTGACTTTTTATTTGCTGTGAGTATGGTAATTTTAGCCTCACACTGTCTTGAATGTACATGTTTCATCTTAATGGACTTCTCAAGAGTCAAGTTATGGCCTTGTACAATGAAGTTTATCCCATAGTGCTATAGGAAGGCTTTGACCTTCTTTTCCAGGCCTACCCATAAACTCCAATAGAGCTCAAATGTCAAAAGCAAGATTTCATCTTTTGTCTCCTGTGAACTTCTCTGATACATGTCTTGAATTTTTATTCAAATCACTTTGGGTTTTAATTTATTCACTCAAATGTCAACCAAGTGTTGTTTATCCTATGGATTACATTCATGCTCACTGCAGAATTCTCTAACATTTAATTTCTAATTATTTTCTTGTTTATCCATGTGGTAGGGTGTTTTGAATATTACCTTCTGAACACTGACCAGTTGGAATTATAATTTTCTCTCTTTCCTAAGCATCTGGTAGTAAAATTTGGCAAGCACACAGTCTCAGGAAATCTAAGGACTGCATTGCCACAGCTTGTATTCCATATAGCACTGTCTTCCTTAGGTATTTATATAAGCCAATGCATTTTGGCTATTGGAATTGAGCCTTACACACAATGTGCCACTGCAGCCTTTCTAAATTCCTGAACACAAGGCTCTATACAAAAGGATCTTGACGTACCTCTCCAAGAAATTTCACATGAAAAGAAAAAACAAAGTAGACTCAAGAAACTGTGAAACTCATTCTACAAGAGAGAGCAACCTTGGACTCTTGCCTGCTCTAGTCCACTGTCTCCCATTCTATTTTTAAACCTGTTTCCTTCTACCCTCTTCTGAGCATAATTCTTTTCTTCCTTCCATGCACATAAAGTTCAGAATTATGGAATAATACTGAACCTCTCATCTGTCCCTGACAGCCAGGCTAATTTAAACTTGGGGTGGGAAGAGAAGCATGGTATTGGACAATGACTGTGCAGCCATTTGGAAAAGGTATTAAATCAAAGAAGAGGGGATCTAGGTTCTATCAGAGTGAAGAGATCAGTCAGCAGAGTCAATGGCATGAAAGACAATAGTTTTATAGAAATGAGGAGTGTGGTGTGGTTAGAAGGTACAAAGAAGCAAAGCAGAAAGGTAAAGCTAGGAAGAAAGGGTGGGCCCAGATAATGATCATCAAGTACTGTGCTAAGGAATCACACATTTACATCTGGTAAAGGAAAGTGGGTGGAGTTTTCCAACCAGATGTGGGACACAGTTAGATTTATATTTTTAGAAGGGGCCTTTGGAAACAATTTTGAAATGGGCTGGAGAAAAGGGAGCCTGAAACTCGGGAGTCCCACTTAGGAGGATGCTATGTAAAGTGAAAGATGAGAATGGCCTCAAATGATGGGAGAGAAGAGACCAGACTGGAGAGATGTTTTTAATGTTATGATAGACAAGGATATGATGACTCACTAAAACTTGGAGGAGAAAGAGAGGAAGGAATTCAAGATAGTTCTGATTGGAGGGTGGATTAGTTTGTTGGGGCTACTCTAACAAAGTGTTATAAACTGGATGACTTAAATGATACAAATTTATTTTCGCACAGTCTGGAGGCTAAAATCAGAGATCGAAGTGTTGGCCATGCTTGCTCTGAGGGCTTTAGGGAAGGATTTGTTCCAGGTCTCTCTTCTAGCTTCTGATACTTCTTTGGCTTATGATAGCATAATTCCCATTTTTACATGGTATGCTCCCTGTGTGTGAGTCTGTTTTTTTACATGGCATTATTTTTATAAAGACACCAGTCAAGTTGGTGTAGGGTCCCATCACACTCCCCTATGACCCCATCTTAATTGGTCATAGATGCAATGACCATATTTCTAAACAAGGTCACATTCTGAGGTACTAGGGGTTAGGGCTGCAGCATATCAATTTTTAAGGGACTCACTTCAACCTGTAACAGTCCACTGTCGGGACTGCAGCATAGAAACCCTTCCTGACCTTCCAGCCAGCCTGGCCTGCCCTGTGGAATTCAGATTAAAGAGGCAGCATCAACTCTTATTTGAATTTCCAGCTTGCTGTTGTGCCCTATGAATTTTGGCTCCTACAATTGCATGAGCCAATTAGTTAAAATCTCTCTAGATACAGATAGATATAGATATAGATATAGATATAGATATAGATATAGATATAGATATAGATATAGTAGTATACATATACAGATATAGATGATATAGATGTAGGTATAGGTATAGTTACAGATATAGATGCAGATAGAGATAGAGATAGATAGTGATACAGATATGGATGATATAGATGTAGGTATAGATACAGATACAGATATAGACACAGATGTAGATACAGATACAGATAGATGTTGGTTCTGCCTCTCTGGAGCACCCTGACTAAAA
>NW_006288633.1:699716-730892 GCF_000327345.1 Myotis davidii
CAGAGATGGTGAGACAGAAATAAACATACTAAAAATAAATTTTATAGCATGTTAGAAGGTTATACATGCAGTGAAAAAAAATAAAAACATGGATGAGTAAGGTGTTTCAGTAGCACTATGGTAAGGTGGGAAGTGGGCAAGATTCAGTATTACATGGCATGGACAGGGTTATCTTTAGTATAAAGTATCATTTAAGCAAAGACTTGAGTGAAGGAAGTGAAGAGATTAGTCACAGATATCAGAGGAAAGAACATTCTCATCATGGTAAAGGCACTAAGGCAGGAATGTGCCTGCATATTCTAAGAGCATACAGGCAGAGCAAAGAAGGGGTAGCATCGTGGTGATGAGGATAGACTGCCAGCAGGAGGTCATAGCACTGTGCCTTGCAGGTATCTAAGGACTTTGGGTTTTACTGTGAGTGAAATGGAAAGTGAGAAACCCTTGGAAGGTTTTGAGTGGAAGTACGATATGTCCTGACATACTTTACAAAGGAGCCCTCTGGTTACTGTGTTCAGAAATACTATAGAGGGTCAAGAGTAGAATCAAGGAAGCCACTTTAGTAATAGAGCCAACTGATGATATGATCCATGGCCAGGTGGTAGCAGTGAGGGAGATACGGCTTCATAGGATCCTGGATGTATTTTGAAGGTAGAGTCAGCAGGGATCTAATATTAAGATAGGAACCAAAAATGACTGCAAGGGTTTTGCCTGGGCAGCTGGAAGGTAGGAGTTATCAATTAACACTGATAAGGCTGCAAGCGGAGCCAATTTTGGTGAAGCTTGTGAGTTTAGCTTTGGACATGGTGAGTGAAGATGCTGAATAAGCAGGTAGTTATATAACTGTTAACACTAGAAAGAGAAATCCAAATGGACATGTATATTTTAGGAGACTTCAGCATTAAGGTGTTATTAAAGCCACGATACTGGGCGTATGACTAAAAAACAATTCTAGAAAGAGAGTAGATGAACTCCAGGACTGCTATCAGCTCCTATCTCCCCTCATCTCTTGATACTAAGAAGTTAATGAGAAGAGAAATCAGCAAAGGAGATAAAGAGGGAATGAAGAGAGAAGTTGGAGGAATATTAAGGAAGTGAGATGCTTTGAAGATGGCATGAAAGTGGAGTAAAAATCTTACATTTTCACTTTCCCACCCACTGGTTGAATGCAGAGACCTCTAAGGACCGGAGGGCAGATTAATGAGGTGGGAGGAGCCTGGGCACTGAGTGAAGCTGAGGCCCTGGCTGCCAACTGGGGCTGTGATGAGGCCAATAAGTAACATTGTAGGTATCAGGACTCTGAGATTTGGGAAATTGTGAAATAGCTGCTAGTCTACCCTGACTAACACAAGAAATGGTGCCATTTTCAAGGCACTCGCATCTCATTTGTGAGCTTTAACACATTTTAATTGTTGATATACCCATGGATATTACTTATTTAATGAGTCATTGAAGAAGTGCTTTCACTTAGAAATGCTTTCTTTGAAGTTAGGCTGTGTATGAAAACCATAAAATACTATAATCAAACAATGACTTATTAGATTTGTGCTTCTTAGAACTAGGCCTAAAAAATTATTCAAGATAGATGTTATGTCTACCATGGATTCTCTGTAAAAACGATCTGGCACAGGCCAAATTTCAGCAAAGTCAGGTTTCATCTTGGCCTGTGAACCAAGATGGTCAATGGCTTGTTCCTGATGCTCAGCTTTAGTTTGATCCTGCAAACACCTATTATTGATAGGAAGTTGTCAGGTTTTTTTTTTTAAGGTCTATCATTGATAAACCTTTGATTGATTGCTAAGAAAAATGTCTACCTTCCTCTAAGCACAGAATTTGGAATTGCATTTGGAGAATTGATTGAAAAATGGTTGTTGTGAACCTGAGGTTAATGGTATGAGCCCTGTTTGATGCATTTGAACTCTAGAGTATCCATGTTCACGTTTTTAAATTCTAGCTACAAAAGGACAAGTCTGGGTATCTATTTCAATGACTTCTCAACACACTTAGAATAAAATCCAAAGACATTACCATGGCTTACAAGGCCATTTTTATTCTGGCTCCCTGCTATCTTTCCTACCTTCCTCGTGCTGGCCTCCCTGCTGTTCCTGGAGCACACTGCACTGCACATGCTCCTGCTCAGATCATCTGCACTTACTATCCCTACTATCTCACTCAGATTCTCACAAGGCTTCTTCTTTCATCTCATGCTAATTTTTGGTCTTCTTGTCCCCTCTACCTCATATTAGAGGTCCCATTACTCTCTGTCCCCCTACCCTGCCTTATATTTCTTCATAGCATTTCTGACTAACAGACACTGAGGTATGTAAGTATTTGTTTTTTGGTTTATTGTCTGTTTTTTTCACCCCTAGAACGTAAGCTCCTTGAAGGGAGTAACTTTGTTTCATTCACTGTATCCCCAGTACTTAGAACGGTTCCTGGCTCATAGTAGGAGCTTGGCAAGTATTTGTTGAATCAATGATTAAATGACTTAGTGAATGATTATGGTCATGTGATTTCTCAGAACAGCCTTATTATTTTAAGAAAGACTAATGTTCTTTTCCACAGAATAAAATATTGTGATAACTAACTTATGATTATAGCCAACTTGGATGGGTTTTGAGCATAAGAAATTTGAGAAAAATCTAAAAAAACCTTTTGGCCCCAATTTTCACCACATGGTTTTATCCATCTCTTATTGCTTCTTCCATATTCAATTTATTTATTCAATACACATTCAATGAATATTTGTTGAGCATCAATTTCCCCTACCCAGTTTAATAGAGAAAAAGCCCCACCTGATAGTATGTTCAGTGGAAAGAGAGTCTTGAATGAGACAGGCTTTCTTCAAAGAAATAGAAACCAACCCATTGGCTGTTGTTGTTCAAAACTTTCCAGGACCCCAAAGGGAAAGAAACCAGCCCTGTCTGCATTAGTTACTATCCAATTTGTACCCACGGAATCTATTGGTTTTCACATTTCCCTATTTTTGAGGCACATTAACAGCCATGAGGAAAAATAATAAATGTGAAAAGGGTTAGATGTGTGTCAATAGAAAAGTCTGCTTAGGAAATGCCTCCTGCCACACCAATTCACAGAGTGCTGACTTACATGATTTCATAAACTCAGTTACCCACTTGCAAAGTTATCTAGTGCTTAAAATGTAATAAGAGTTAGAGGCTCTTTTCTTTGTTTCCACTGTGAGAAACGGTGTTTCCTTTAGAGGAGCTCACAATTTATAGACTGAAAATATATAAAAGAATTATGTGTCAACAAAATGGTGTTTAAGGTTTTAAATCATCCTAACAGTAAGCCCTGAGACTTCCTCACTAGACATCTCAGAGACTTTATGAAAGTTTTATTCTACAATTCCCTGCTTGCCTTTACTCTTAGCTGCTTCTTCCAGCTATTCATATAGTTTAAAAAATAGAGTTTATATGCTTTAAGTTGCAAGACATTTAGAATTTTCATAATCTCTTTATTGTGGCTGAAGTAGTAAAAAAAATGAAGTCTACTGCTGATATTTCATCGTGCTTTTACTAGATTATCTGGGGCAAGAAGCTAGAACTTGTGGAATTTTTAAAATACCACCTTTTTAGAAGCCTTTTTATTATAAGCTAGGTATATACATGGTTAAATTAACTTCAAAATGCTTAAATTTTAGGGAGCAGGATGATAATGAAGCTATATAAAAAACAGATACTGAAAATAAGATCCTTAAGAATAGGAATTTTACATTTTGGTTTTGTGTCTTTCATAGCATTTAGCAATGTGCTAAGCACATAGTTGGCAATCATTAAGTCCTTGTTTAATTAATCCGTAAAAGTGTAATCAAGAAGTGTACATAGCCCCAGCCAGATGGCTTGGTTGATTGAAGCATCGTCGCATACACCAAAAAGGTTGACGGTTCAATCCTAGTCAGGGTGCATACAGGAGGCAACCAAATGATGCTTCTCTCTCACATTGATGTTTCTCTCTTTCTCTCTAAAATCAATAAACATATCCTCTGGCGAGGATTTAAAAAATGACGTCTACATAGCATCAAATTCCAGGTGCCATATTTCATAAGATAGAGAGTAGTGTAGAAAATTTCCCTTGTAGAACTGTCAATTAAAAATGAAGTATCTTTAAGTAGTTGATGAGACAATTGTATTCTATTACTGTTTTACATAAATCCCCTTATGGTTAACCTAACTAAGCTCACTAGCAGTAGATCCCTATCATATGCCTCCTACAGCCTTCTTCTACTTGGTTTTCCATTCACGGATTCTAATAACTATTTTATTTAGTATTTACTACATTCCAGGTACTATATCTGTTCCTTACTTACTCTTTGGAAGGGTATAGTCTTGTGGTACTATATCTGTTCCTTACTTACTCTTTGGAAGGGTATAGTCTTGTGGCAAAGACCCATGAAGAAAGAAGAACATTCAGTGCTGTTTTGGTTAGACTCCTTTATTTACTCGAACAAAGACTCGGCTCCACTTCTTCATATGTTAGAGAAGTTAATATAAGAAGAAAAGTACACAACAACCCAGGGAAAGCAGAGTCTCTTGACTTCAGGAACAGCAGGAACTGAAGGGTGGCTCTGGATTCTGGTGGCCCTGGGGAGTTTCAGTCATTTCCGAGTAGTAGCCACATTCTTACACACTCTCTCCATGGAGTTTCAGTCATTTCCGAGTAGTAGCCACATTCTTACACACTCTCTCCACTTCGCCTCACTCCTTTGACTTACTTGTGGTTTCTAGTCACTGAAAATTTTCTCTTCTGAGGGACCAGTCATGATTTTTCTCTACATAATGAATGAGCTTTCAGAATTTGCCCCTGCTTCTAACTTTCTCTCTGTGTTACTCAATTCAAAGTACTGAAAAGATGATAGAATTGGTTCAGCCCATGTTTTTCAAAGAACCCTGGCTGTGCTTTTACACGCTCCTTCTATCCCTAATTCAATCAACTGTGACAAGAGGGTGAGGTCACATGGTAAACACAGGACTAAGAGCGAGCTGTCTGTTCAGCAAAGGCTTCACACAGGAGGAGACATAACACAGGCACTGTGTTCAGATTTAGCCCTGTATGTGTTATAAGGTTATGGTGCACATATTTCTCTAGTCATAGAGAATTGACCCATGTCTAGGGGTAGTCAGAACATACCCCTTAGGAAAGATGACACCCTTGCAGTGGCTATAAGGTTTAGTCAAAGTCAGCTAGGAGAGGAAGGAGTAGGAAGCTAAACTAGTCAGAGAAAACAGTATGGGCAAGGAATTGGGGCAGAAAGAAATATGTTTTAGGGACTAAAGCACATATGGTTTCGACTTCCTGGGACTTTAAGAAAGTCCAGAGTGGTGGGAGGTAAGAATAGAGCAGGCAGAATCCATGTTAGAATTCATAGTGAATAGAATGGGAAACCATTGTCATGTGTGTTGGGAAATGACAAGGTCACATGTAAGTTTTAGATCATTCATCCTGTGGCAGATGAAAGACGTATAAAAACATGGCAGGACTGGAGGCAGAGACACAAGGTGGGAGGATAGTTCAGGTAAGAGGTGAAAAGAATCCCTACTGCAAATAGGAGTGGAGAGGAGGTAATATGTCGAAGATATATTACTTGAATAGAATGAGCTGTATACGTGGTATCTCTAAGATGTGGTGAGTGATGGGGGAGAAATGCTGGTGTTTCAGTTTGGCCAAGTCAGTTGGTGGATGGTGGTGTCACAGTGACTTGGGTAAGAAACAAGGGGGGTAGCTCTGGGGAAGAGGCATGGGAGAGAGCTGACATAGAAGAAGCTGTTATGTTGGAGGTGCTTCGGAACAAGATAGAAAAGGAGTAAATGACTCAGACTAAAAAGGAGAGAAATGGTATTTTAATCAATGAGGTGGCCCATCTAGCTTTTCTTTATATGACTGAGAAAAAGTATAGTTAGAAGTTGAATGGGTGGGGCAGGTGCAAAGAAGGAAAATCAAGAACTCACCTAGAAAGGGATGTAGATTTAGTCTCCAAGTCATAGATGAACACACCATCTGTAAACCCAGTAAACCACATGCTTCTAACCTAAGGTCTTTCTGGACCTCCAGTAACGGGCATTCCTTTTGACCCTAATGATGTAGTAAGAGGGTTAACTAACAGGGAAGTGTAGTTTGGGACATAAAGCACTTCATTCATTATTTGAACAAATAACTGCTATGTGGTATTCTAAAAGATTTAGAAGGCAAAAATTGCTTACTGCCTGCAAATGACTTTGATAAACTGGAGAATTACTTAGGAATTACTCGAATTGGAGCACCTAATGTATGCAATATGCAAAGATTTATATGGTATTCCCTCTACCTTTATGGATATAACAATGAATTTTAGAGCTACAATGAAAGGAATTAAAGTTCACACACCCTGACACCTTATTTTTAAGGTGAATAGGTATTAAACAGTCAAACAGTGACTATTTGAGGTAGCTGAAACTAGACTCCAGAACTGCATCATTCTAACCTACCTAAAGTCTTTCCTGCTTGCTTTATCTACTTACTTAGTTGCTGCCACGGTCATAAACAAAATACACTTCAGAGAAATGATCCAGAATGATCTCATGTTAAAGATAAGTCTGAAAGGCGAATAGAATGTCTTCTTTATCATCCAAAGGGGCAGCATCAAAATCCATTAAGACCCAAACTATTCGAAGTTACTTCAAAACAAGAAGCAGCAGTTAGAGGAATGAGAGAACTTGCTCCAGTCAAAGGTCTTTCAATAGGGAAGTGGTGCCAGTGAGATGTGTGCTGGGAGCTCCTTTCCTGAGGACTAAACAAAACAACATGAAACACACACAAAATACTACATATCTGCTCAGAATGACTTCCATTCGGTCCCCCCCCCCCCATCCCAATACCGAAGAGGATGAGAGGGGCAGGTTCTCCAACTTCTCAAGGTGCCTTTTGCTCCCCAGATTTGGCAGCCTTAGGCTCTTTCGTTGTATTTCAGTTCAATAAGTTCTCCATCTGCTTCTTTTAATTCGTTTGCTACTGTAGTACATTTAAGCATCAGCAGATGGGGCCCTTGGTTCCTTTGAAGAATGTCAGGCTTAAATTTTGTTAATGGCTGTGGTCCGCATGAAATTCTCTTGTTTTTACAGCGAGTTAAATGTGGACACCCTTTATAGTTCACACACGTTTATTTAATTAAGAAAAATAAAACTCACTCATGACGAGCAATTCCTTTTTTCCTCCTTTCCACTGTCCTATAGAGATAAGTTCGATATGTTTACAAATGGAAAAATGAGTCTAACACAATTCCCAGACAACAGCATCTTCGAAAGGGCAGGAGAAGTCAATATCAAAATTAATCTCGTGTCCTAAACCGGGGAAGCTGTTTGGGAGGCTCTCGAGGCGAGGGACCACAGGTGACAGACGGGTTGCGTCCTAGTCCCCCCGGTTCTGGCTTATTTGCTTTCTTCTCTCCTGGATTTCATTTTATGAAGGCATTGTGTGAAGGGGCTGGTGTTTAGCACTCACCAATGATCATTATTCTTTTAAGTGATGTTTGTCGATAGTCCATAAAGGGAACAGCCTGTCGTCTGGCCCTTGCACCTGTTAAAGTGGGTAAGTTTCAGCTTCTTAAAGGTGAGATCCTTTCTCCCGAGAAATGTAACAGCCCTTGGAGGAAGAAGTGCAGTTTACAGGGCAGAAGGGATGGCAGCATTTGGTCCTTGTGGAGTCCTCTCTTAATTTTCCGCCCAGCTTTTCAACGTGACCTTGCTCTGGGAATTCATCACTGTTTCTCCCGGGCCCCCCAAAACGGATGACCCGGAATTTGATTTTTGGCAAAGTCTTTGAGATACCCAGGGCAAAAATGTTCCCTCTGTGCAAAGCTTGATTATATAAATATTTATTTCAACGTGCTTACCGCATCTCTGATGAGTGGGATATAATTGATGGACTGAAGACATCTTCTTCGTGTAATTAATATTTGTGCTGTAAATAAGTTCTTATGCTTGGACAGATCTTAATAGCAGATTTAAAACATAGTAAGTCTAAGGATAGATCCCTGATGGAAGAGATAAAATCAGGCCTCCTTTTTGTCATTTTTCTGAGTTTAAACAAATCGGGCTGTTTTCCAACATTATTGACACCTCTTTAGAACTGATGTTTTAGCTCGAAAGACCGCCTATATATTTTAAGGTACATTACAGATCACAGTCATTTCCAAATTCACGTCTTAAAAAGCTCATAAATCTGTGAGAATGAAGTGTCTTCATTGATAACCTTCACTATATTTTTATAAATTTGCCATCTAATATAGCAAATTGGGACGCAGTTTGCAGATTGCGGACTTACGGAGTTTACACTGATGAAACTAATGGATGGCTTCTGGGGCGCGGTGATGTTTGCCTGTGGTTAGCCTGAAGCACATTTTAGGGAGGGATTGTTCATTACTTCCCTCCTTTGTGCTGACATGCTAAGTGATATATACGGAAATTGTATGCGCTACTTGTGCCCTAGTCTGAAGAACTGCTTGTGGGCAAATTTCATTAGTACTTGATTAGTCCTTGTGCTAATTAAGCCGGGCACAATTTTCCCTCCAGTTGCAGTATGCTGAGTTAAGGCTGGACTGAAAATGTGGCCCTAAATGCATATGTTGGAAGCCCAGAAAGCCCACATAATCCCACGGAGAATTTGCACTTGACTCCCCCATCGAGGGTCTGCAAACGTGGAACAGAGCACTCCATTTCCAGTGCAATTTGAGTTCACCCAGATATGTGATATGCTAATGTTTAGATTAAGCAGATGGCAAGGAAGGCAGTTGTTAGTTGAGGATTGTTTTTCCCTTCTGCATATTATTTTCAAACAAACAGCTTAAGAGGTAAGTTACTCTACCTCCTCCCTTTGCTTCCCCTTGAATTAAAAAAAAAATCAGTAGAAATCCCTGGTCGCAATATTATCATCCTATGTGCCCAAGTACACCCATCTTATTTGGGATGTGGTATAAGAGTCGTTTCCACTGTTTGGTGAGCTTTTCCCGTATTTACGTCATTTCAAAGAAAAGGGAGATAGGGCCTGGCAGAGGCAAGGAAAGGAGAGGAGGTGAATTTGGAAACAAAAGCTGCTTGGAACAGAACAGATGTTATGCCTCCATCTACATCTCTAATTTCTCCTCAGGGCTTGGCAATACTGGCCCTGATTCCCCAACTTTCTGTGGTCCTCTTCCTTCTTTTCCTGCTTTCTCCAAAACCTTTTTTCACCCATATTAACTTCCCTTGCAATTTGGGGTTTTCCATATTAGTTTTTTACATACAGTATGATGTATGATATAACATGTTGGTAACTTCGTACAGAAAGTTTAGTTGCCCTCCAAGCTTGCCCGGCCTCTCCCAAATGAAAAGGTGGGGTTTTAAATATCAGCTTCTATCATTTATAGAATTATAAAATTTTAGAGCTAGCATTAGACATCATTTCATCACACTGCATTTATATTTTTAGTAAGAGATTTTCTTAAAACTTTGGAGTGGCAAGAAAAGATAAAGACATAGAGGCTGAGAGAGAGAGAGAGGAGAGAGAGAGAGAGAAGTAAAGTTTTGGAAGTTATGTTTTTATTGTGCATTATTAATGTAATTCCCTTTGGGATTTCTTCAGAGACTGCAAGAAATATTTAATTGCTTTTCAATTATGTTTGAATACCGACTGATTTTTTTTGAATGCAACTCCTGGCTAAGGTGCTCTCCAGGGAAGCTTGGCTCTGTTAAGTGAACAAATCTACAAATCTACACTCACTTGTATTGGCTTCTCTTTCCTTCTCTTACCTGAGGAGGTGTTCCTCTCAGCCAAGACTGGTCCCCTCATTGGTCTGTGGAACTTATTCCCTTCCTGCATTCTCAATAACACTCTGCCCTTTTCTGCCTTGTCAACCTTTCTTTCTCTATTAGATTACTCCTTTTGGCCTACAAATATGGGGTATACAAGATGCCTAGACCATGCATGCCCCTTCTAATATCACCCCCATTTCTTTACTTCCCTTTTTAGTAATGATTTTCAAGAGTATTGTCTACACAGGTTGTCTTCAGTTTCTTATATCCTATTTATTCTAACCCACTCTAGTCTGGCTTTTAATTCCTTTAATTCATTGAAACTACCCTTGATAATGCAATCAGGTTTCTAGGTGATGACATATGCAGCTCATACCTTTCTGTCTTTTTAGCAGCAGTCTACAGCAGAGCAGGGATCCACATTGTGAAAAACTTTCTCCTCTCAGAGTTTACATGATGTCACATTCCCCTTGTCTTCTCCAACATCTCTGGTTCTTTCTCTTATTCTTCCTTTTGGTCAGAAACCAATGTCTATTTTGTTCACCACAGTCTGTCTAATGGCTAATAATGAGTGTGGTATATAGTAGGCTTTCAGAAACTATTGGATGAAGGACTTAAATTAAATAGTTTCAGTTCAATGAGCATCATGATTTTCCCTCTAGAGATGAGCTGTGCAATGTGGTAGTCACTAGCCATATGTGGTTATTTAAATTTAAATTAATTAAAATTAAATAAAATGAAAAATTCAGTTCTTTAGTCACACTGGCCACATTTTACATATACAGTAGCCACATGTGACTAGTGGGTACCATATTGGACAGTGTAACTTTTTAGAACACTTTATCTTTGCTAAAAGTAAATTTAAGTGCAGTTTCTGGAACTGAGCCATAGAAGTTATAAAGTCATGTAGAAATGGGCAAATCATTGGATGATTTTTCTCTATAGTTTTACAAAACAGAACAAACGCTCTACTAGGACAGAGATATTGTAGCCATTCTGATGTAGGAAATTGAAGTATCTTAGTTAAGTGCAAGGGATTGGTGATGAACACACTTGAGTACTAGTCCTACCATATCATTTGACAGCTGTATGGTCAACTGTAAGAGTTCCATTCATTTTGCCCCTTTGCACCTCATCTTTCTTACCTGTAAAATGGGGTTAATAGAGGCATCTTTCTCATAGTGTTGTTGTAGAGATGAAAGAGACTGATGTATACAAAGTCCTTAGCATTGTCCCTGGCGCAAAGTGAGAGCTCAATAAATGACAGCTAATATCAATATTGTTGTTATATAATTATTCAGGATATGTGCACACATTTGTTCTTCCATTTCTTCCATGCTAGTGTCTTTTTTTTTTTTTTAAGAAAACATCCTGAAAGTGAGTCTGTTGCAGAAGACAAAAAAAAACACACCAAGCAACACTTCTAGAGAAAAGGAGTTACACTGTTTAATACGCTGGCGGACTCAGCGGAATAACTTCCCAAATCTGAGTAAAGTAAGATGCAAGGGGCTTCTCTTTTATATCTTTCTGGGGTCTTTGTCCCACAAATATGGATTATGCTCCTGGTCCTTTTCGCAGGCTTTGCAACAAGGCCCCCAGGTGTTGGGGGTCTCCAGGTCATATCTGATGGTCTGGCCTGGCGCCAGCATTAATAACCTCCCCACTCTGGGGCAGTGCACTGTTCATAGTTTTATGGCTTCTGTGTTTAGATAACAGGTTCCATAAGACCAGTTTCTGGGAAAGAAGTAGTGTCTTAACTATAGATTATCAAGAATGTATACTGGGCTTGCTGACACAGACTCAGATTGCTAGCTATCCCAAACATATCAGGGTTACATTGGAATTAGCCCTTTTTAACCTTCTCAAGTCAAGGGTCACACACACTAGACAGATTTATCAGGAGAACAGGATTGGAATGAAAGAGTCTTGAAGAATAGGATTTACCTGGCAAAGTTCACTACAGAAAGGATTGAGTCCGATAGGACCATACATTTGCAGCTTGAATCTTTGCATCCACCATGACCACAACTCAGGAAGGTGGTTGGTGCAGCTTCCACCAGGAGACCACAGGCTCCTTCCAAGTGACATTGTCAGAGACATGTTCACTTTGGGCTGGCAGCACAAGGAAATGCTGTTGTTTGTCCCAGTTGGGAGAGTGCCTAACAATGATAGACATCATGGGTTGGCCGTTGCTCCTGCCGTAGATCCTATGCATTTCTTTTTAAAGGTATTGTCCACTCAGTGCCCTGTAACATGTGGATAACTGCCCACAATTTGTTATTTCCATCCAAGAATGCTGGAGAATGAACCAGCCTGTCTCTGCAGGGACTGACAGTCTCTGAAGAGGCACTTCTGCAAGTACTTGTCACTTGCAGTTTGGCATTTCTGACGTATTGTGCCCCGTAAGCATGAATTTGCAAGTTCCTTTAGGAAAGAATTACATTTCACAAAATTGTAGAATAGATCTGATTACCATTTGTAGTCTCAGATTCAGATTTTCTTTCTTATGAGCTACTTATTCAGCCCAGATCAGCAGCAGTTTCCATGAAGGGAATTGGTTTGCCAGGTTTAAACATAGCAAGTGGCTCTGACACACCTGTTTAGGGATTTACTAATTTCACAAGTGAAGTAATTTGAGCAAATCACATGTGAATCCCTGTTTTTTAACACCCATTCGTAGCAGGAGCCCTGACTGCCTCTGTCCATACCCTCTGCAGCACCAGACCCAGCTGCTATTAGTAGATTCCACTAATGAGCTGCTGCATTTTTAAAAGTTCTTACGGCCAGCTTTTTATAAATTAGAGTGTTGCAATTCATTGTGATATCTACTGGCAATAGAAGATTGATTCAGTTTTGTATTCTTTTGTTCTGTTCAGATATGAATGTAGATGCGTAATGTCCCCACATCTAGCCATCCCAGAACCTTCCTCATCTCTGTGCCTGCTTAGTTCACTGGGTTAAGACTTGAAATCAGTGGGTCCTTCAGCCCCTCTCACCTTGCCTGATGGCACCATCACAGGGGACAGCTGTACATCAGTGTAGGTGATGGCAAACCTTTTCTGAAACTCAGCTCCAGGGTTCCCCTCCTCAACATAGATTGGGGCACCATCTTCCTTCATAAATAACAGCTTATCTCCTAGGCTTTAACCAAACAAAATTGGGTTTACAGTAAAATTACAGGCAGAATTTTGAGCTAGGCAACACAAAAGATAATTCCCTAAGTGAAAAAAAAATGAACTTGTAAACCCTTGGCTCTTTATTGCAATATATTTCCATCAATACTCACCTTAAAAAAAGGCAGGGAATTTTATCATTTGAAGCATATGGAATGTTCTTTATATAGACCTAAGAGATTAAAAAGAGACAATGTTTCCCTCTCTAATTGCTGGAATAGCCAATGAAATAGAAGGGAGACTGACAGACAGCAGCCAGCTTCCCATGGGGAGTATGTTAAATGCTCCTGACAGTGAGGGTGTTAGTTCCAGGGACACAGAGTTAATTCATTTAAATGATTCTTACTTTGTCTCTCTTGCTTTTGTTTTTCTTCCGCAGTTATTTCGTTGTATTTTTCTTTGAGACCCTGTTTCCGACCTTACCAAGTATTTACAATTTCTTTCAAGTGAGATCAAATGGGATTGCACTTCCTGTTTCGTGGGGATTGGCTCTACCATTGAAAATTATGGGTACCAAGCAGAAAGAATTGGGAAACTAAAGGGAGAGTTCTCCCTTCAGAAGGAAAAGCTGTGTTTCAGTTGAAAACGAAAGACAATGCAGCTGTTTTGAGTAGCTTACATCTTTAGAAATGCTAATGAACGTGATTGAATTTCACTGAAAGTGGGGCTGAACAGTTCAAGTCAAAAAGAAAAAGCAGTTTTGAGGAAGTAAGATCATTGAGAGACAAAGATCTTATTTACAGTAACTTTATCCTAAGATCTCCATTTGTCCTGCTCCTAATTAAAAAATATAAAAAGCAAAAATACTCACCTAAACTTTGGCTCTTGTTAGTTTTCTCTAAATGTCTTTCTTGGGAAGTGTATCATTATCAAATAGTAATAAGTTTAGAAAGCTTGGTGTCAGATTTTGCCAACCCATCCTTGTTTGGTTAAATAGGGTATGTGAACTTAAGAAACAATACAAGCAAGCAAAAGGAGGTCCTTGCCCCTACTGAAGGACTGGCAATGATGCTAACTTGAACCTTGAGATCAGTGGAGTCATGTAATCACCTAGGATTACAGTTATTATTCTTCGTTATACATGGATTTTTTTTTACATGAATTTTTAAGGATGACAATTAATTTACCCATCTAGGCAATAGCACTCCATTTTATTTATTTTTTTTTATTTTTAGGGATTTCGAGGGAAGTCGTAGATGTCTATAAATGGTAAACTTAGCCAGTTTTGGCTTGCTCCTTCCTGCAAAGAAGCTGCTCATGGTGATGTTAACTTAAAAAAACCATTGAAACCTGTAAAGAATTTTTGTGAGTTTATTTGAGCCAAACTGTCGAAATATGCCGGGAAGCAGAACCTCAACGAATTGAGATAGTGCTCCGGAGAATGGCGGGGTTACAACTGTATTTATACATTGCAATCAAAGGAGGGACATAGGTGGGTCACATGAAATTCATTGGTGACAGATTTAAGGAGGTGGGATTAAGCGAAGCGGGGAAAACTCTAGGATAGTATAAAAAGTAAAATGATGGACACATACTTAGGTGGGTACAGGAACAATTAACAAGGAATCTGTGGTATCTGTCCTGGGCCCAGCACACCTGGCTGTGCCCCAGGGGCTCCATAAAAAGGAAGTCACGAGTTACCCAGACATCCCAAGGATATGTTATCTTAAATCTGAATCTGTGCCAGTCACCTAATGTCCATTCTTGATAACCTATAATTAAGTCACTGTCCCTTTCTCCACAATCTGGTTTTGCAAGACCTGTTACCTAAATGCTCAAATTTTACAGAGGCCATAAACCATGAACAATACACAACCCCCAGAGGGGGTTATCAGCGCTGGCACCAGGCCAGCTCTTTAGATGTGGTCTCACAGACACCACCCCAACACCTGGGGCTTTTTGCAAAGCCTGAGAAAGGTCAGGAAGTCTCATCCCATATTTGGGGGACAAAGAAACCAAAGAGGATAAAAGAAGAGTTTCCACCATATTGGTTTGCTCAGACTTTGGAGGCAACTCCTCTGAGACAATAAAGCTGTGTAACTCCATTTCTCTAAGTGTTGTTTGGGTTTCTTCAGTCTTCTACAACAGCTGGGTGGGAAAGAAGTGTCCAAAATAAAAGGTGGCAGGGGTGACAGAATGCAGGGGGCTTGGTAGAAACATCTGATCTTAATGATACCATTGTGATTAGCTAGTTATTAGTGATAGGAAAGAAGCAAAGGGAAGGCCAGGCACAACAGGCATGTTCCCTGCAAAACACGGGGAGGGATCCAACAAAGGGAAGATAGAGGCATGCCCAGTAAAGTTGGTATGACACAGGGAAGGTACTTGTTTTTCAGTCACACCTGGGGGAAGCCATGGTTGGCCAGAATGAAAGTGGCCATGACAAGGGAGCAGATATTGGGGATATATAATTTCCTGAACAAAAAAGTTTGCTCTCTTGGCAAGCGTGGCTCATGGCTCACACTTGGATTCTTGGCATTCTCCTGTGTGGCCCATGCCATGTGGACCCACACACACAATGGACTAATGGACCACAACTAGCCTGATGCTGTACTGGCATCTGTTCCAACATGGAACAGAAACTCTGGACACTGGCTCTGAATTTAGCTCTACTGAAACCCCCGCTACACTTCTATGACTGGACTAAGGGAAATTGGATTTTGGAAATTAGGGATGTTACTCCATGGTAATAAAGCTTCCTACCATGTTGAATTCTCCCATGCTAGTCTAAGAGAATTCCTTTTCTCAAGACATCACAAGGACTGGACTCCCACCAGCAACAGGGGAAGACAAGGCATGTTTTTCTCCGGCAACATTAACATAACTCAAAACCATCTCCCTGACTTCCTGTCCCACCTTTTTCTTTCAGGCATACTTTCTTTGTCCTTTTCTTTATCTTTTCGATTATTGAAGTCAGTTTAGAGTCAGCAAAAAAAAAAAAATGTAGAGATAAAGAAGGAGGAATTGCTTGCATTGACTGTCCTCATGATGGTAGGAATTTTTGTCTGTTTTTAGATATTTTGTCACTGATGGAACTTCGACACTTAGAACAGTGCCTGGCCCTCAGTAAAACTTTGTGAAGGAATACAAAATAAATCTGGCTGGTAACTTCTTATATCACCTTTATCCTGCCATTGGGGTCCAGCTGGAGTGCTGTAGCCAGAAAAAAAAACCCCTGGCTTTGAGGATGGTATGGCCTCTTTGAGCCTGCACATGAAGAGAGCTCAGTGAATATTGAAAGAAAGAAGCAAGAAAGGGAAGAAGTCACATTTAGCGTCAAGCAAGTTGACACCAATCTACTTATTTTGGTGATAACTTCAGAAAGATAATCGAGGTATTGGGGATGGGCACATTATTACACCCTAAACATTAAATATATAAGATACTCCCCACAATTTGGACAAATGTGCTTCTTAAAAATAGGTACAGCTTTATCTTCTTTGAATGATTGAACTATAATTGTCTCTTTGAATATACTAGCATTTTGTCTTTTGGTAGCCCTGTGAGGCAAAGTATAGTTATATTAAAAGATGAGAATACTTTTTTTATTGAATTTATTGTGTGACATTGTTAAAAAAAATTATAGAGGTTTCAGGTGTACAATTCTATAATACATCATCTGTATATCATATTGTGTGTTCATCATCCCAAGTCAAGTCTCCTTCCATCACCATTTATCCCCCTTTTGCTCTCTTTTATCTCCCCACCCTCCTTTTCCTCTGGTAATCACCATACTGTTGTCTGAGAAATGCAAATTATCAGAGAAATGCAAGTCATCAGAGAAATGCAAATTAAAACCACAATGAGATAACACTTCACACCTGTCAGAATGGCTTTCATTATTAAATCAATAAACAACAAGTGTTGGTGAGGACATGGAGAAAAGGGAACTCTTGTGCACTGTTGGTGGGAATGCAGACTGGTGCAGTCACTGTGGAAAGCAATATGGAGTTACCTCAAAAAATTAAAAATGGAACTTCCCTAGAACCCAGTGATCCCACCTCTGGAAATAAATCTGAAGAAACTCAAAACACTAATTCAAAAGAATATATGCATCCCTAAATTCATTGCAGCATTATTTACAATAGCCAAGATTTGGAAGCATCCCAAGTGCCCATCAGTAGATGAGTAGATAAAGCTGTGGTATATTTACATAATAAAATACTACTAAGCTATAAAAAAAAAAAAAAGAAATATTACCTTTTGTGACAGTATGGATGGACCTGGAGAGTATTATGCTAAGTGAAAATAGCCAGTTAAAGAAAGACAAGTACCATATAATTTCTCTTAAATGTGAAATCTAATGAAGAAAATAAGTGAACAAATAAAATAGAAACAGGTTCATAGATACAAAGAACAGACTGACAGCTGTCAGAGGAAAAAGGGTTTGGGGGCTAGATGGGAAAGGTGAAGTGATTAAGGAAAAAAAAACACAACCACACACACAAAAAAACCCCTCACAGTCACAGAATATGAGAATATTGAAGAAGATCCTTGGAGAAATTTCTTAGGATACGTAGAGATATAACATTTTTCCTCTTTACGCTAAAACTTAATTTGAGGAAATTTAAACTCAAAATTCACATGCAATGATATTTGGGAATGTAGACTCCCTGCCCACAAGAAGTTGTTTCCACTCACTGAACAAACACATGAGAGTCTACTCAGTTATAAAACACATTGTGATAGACCAAAGGAGAGAGAGAGGAAATGCCTCCGGAGTGATGGAGTGATTCTCACTGTGCTTTATACTGCATCTGAAAATCCTTGCAGCCTATAGATTCTGTGCTGTGAGGAGGCCTAATTACTTTCATCAATGACTGTGACGTTTGAAGGGGTTCAAACAATCCCCCCAAGATGTACTACTTTGTTATGTGGATTATTTTGAGCTGAAGACAATTGAGACCCTATGGCTCAAGAGAACTTTAGTCTTTCACTTTAATAGTTTAAATTGTGGCCTTGCCCATAAGAAGATTTATCGCAGAAACAACTTTTTGTGGCCTATGAATAGGGCAGGACACACTTCTATTACCGAACATCTGCTCTCCTTATCATCCTATAAGTGAGCTGCCACCCTATGAATCTCCAAGGTGTCTGACCTCATTCCTGAGCTCACAATGTCATATATTCCTCATATTACCATCTAGTCTCTGAACTGCTCATGTATGTGAGGCTGCTAATTCTTTCATGTATGTGGGGTTCTCATATGTATGCATATAATTAATTTGGTTACTTTCCCTTAATAATCCCTTTCATATTTATGTGAATATTAGAATAGATGAAAAAATATAGAAGAGTAGAGGAAAATTTCTTCCTCCGCCACATGGTGCAATTGGGGACGTGTGCTCTTCAGAAGCATGAGTGGCCTAGTTGAGAGAGGTTGTACTTGGAAAGTAGATTTAAAATTCCATGTGCCCTTGCCAAAATGAAGACATGAGGGAATCGGAGAGGCCAAAATCAGTGGAAAAGGTAGAGCACCTGGGAAACAGATCTAGGCACGACCTGCCTGTATCTGTGTGTGAATCTGTCTGGAAAGATCCACCAGGCAAAGGGGTATGGTCAACAGGAAGCAGGTGGGCAATTCAGCAAGCATGCCAGTGGGGCAGAGCAAGAACAGAGGAATCTCCGAATAAGCCTCCTTAACAGAGCGGGACTGTGAAGAGAAATGCCTTGGTGTGGGTCCAAATATGGCTTCTCTCTTCAAGGACAAAATAATAGGATAATTGTAGATAATATAGAGGAGGGTTTCATCCAGTGCAGGGAAACAAAATGTAAAGCAAACAAAGACTCCTAATACATTTCAAGAATCCTATTGGTCTGTTATACAAGTTTCGGCTTTCTTACCTGCTGAGAGTAATTTAGTCCTAACTGTTTTTGGGTTGGATTGATTAAGTGGAGAGGTGAAGAGAAGATTGAAGAGGGCAGGAATGTTATATGTACGAAAAGAATTTTAGAGAAAGGGACCCTCAGCTCCAGAAATAGATGTTATTTCACTAGAAGACAAAGCATGCTGAATTTAGGCATGAAAAATAGGCAGGGTAGTCAGGTTATTTTTGTTTTTCATTTTGGCTTTAGTAATGACAGTGGCCATTGTAATACATGAAGGTAAAAACAACAACAACTCAGCAGTTAGAAATGCTGGGTTAGGGATCCCTGAAGGGATTATGGTCTCCCATCTCCAGCCATCTTTAAGAACACAACTCTTGCCTTAGGTATTGTTTTATGAAACACACAGAAACTCCTATCTAATGTATCTAGGCATTCTTTACAACCCTGTGATTTTTGTGAATTACATTTTTTGGGGGGGGGGCGGGGGGAGACACAGAAACCAGAGATAATTGAGTTTGAGCAACAACATGGGTGAAAGACAAGGACAAGGCTGGGACAACAGCACCCAAAAGCAGGGTCTAAAGGTCTGCCTGATATACCTACTGTGATGATACTGATCACCCCCACACACACCTGCCTGAGTGAAGCTCTGGTGCTGGCTACATCTCATTGGATAGAAAGCAAGGAGAAGTGTTATGTAATGATCTCATCTACACCTGATTTTAATGTCCTAGACAGTCAAGGGAAATGCCCTAACGTTTGTGTCTATCATTGGACGTGAACAGGTTCTGCCTAACATCTGAAAGTCACGAGGCTTTGCTGTATTCAGCGGCCTTTGGAAAGCTACCATGGTGTCTGGAGCTGCTGCCCACCTTTTCCAATATAAATGAAAAGTCACAAAGCTATGCCACTTCTCCCCATTTGTTAGAGTTGCAAAAAGCCATTTTGAGTTCACTTTCTTTAAAGACTCCCTTTTATTATTCACATTGAAGTTGTCAATTCACAAAAAGGCTTGTTAGAAATGGATCAATTTATGGCAAGATTGTTGATTGACAGGAAAAAGTTTGTTATGTATGAATTTGACATCACAACCGTGCATAGCCAATTTTCCTACTAACAGCTTCTTTCTGAAAGAATTCTTCCAGCCGCATTGCATAAACAGCTGTTGGAAACACCTCTGCATCGATCAATTGTAATAGTTTATTAAAGTGGTACCTGGCAACATGTCTGTGTCGTTAAAGGCTTGCTCATTACCAAACCCCATTTTTCAGGAGTTTATTACTCAAGCTTTTCAAATCATATCAAACTCAAACCTCAAATGTGAGCACTCACTGTAGGCATTGTTTCTTTTGTTAGTGAAGGTTCCTAAGCAGGGGCCTCATTTCTTACAAAATGGCATTTCTGTTAGAGTACTCTGGTTGATTCTGCATCAGGTATTTGAAAAAAGTTTCTTTTTTTATGTGATTTTTTTCCCCCTCTGAAAACGAGTTTCTAAATGCTTCTACCTTTTTTCCTCTATAAATAAATATTTATAAGAGATGCCCTAATTATCATAAGGACGCTCTTATGACTTTTTAGATTATACTTTCATGTAGTCGGACCTTATTTGGAAACTTATCTTGATCATTTAGATGCTTGTCGTTTTTCTTCCTCTGTTCCTTTCTACTTCCCTTTCCTCATGGAACAAAGCCCTCCTTGACTTACCTTCCTCTTTGTTTTTGAATTGAATGGCACCTCTCCGTTCTTAAAGGCTGTGCTGATAGCAGGTAAGAAGATTGCCTTACTATTGAGACTCGGATGGAAGTGCCAGCTCTTTTACATGCCATGTGATTCTAGGCAAGTTATTTTGCCTATGTAATTCCCTGTTTCTGTTTCCTCATCGAAAAAATAGGGACAACAATAGTACCAATTTCTTAGGATTGTTTTCAGATCTAAATGAACTAATATTTGTACCAGGCTTATCACAGTGCTTGGAATATAGTGAGAGCTTAATAGATGGTGGCTGCTGCCTTCCTCCAGTATAGCTGGATAGAATGAGTGAATGGCACTAATTCTTCTGCATCCTTGGGTTCCTTTCTCGACTTCTTCTGGGGTCAGGGTGCATTTTCTTACAAATTTTGATATCCCTTAACTCCTCCATAGGATACTGGCAGCTCTTTTTTGGCAGCCTCCGTGGTAATGATGCCTCCTGTCCCAAACCTGATATACACTGGAGCTTCCTCACAGGGGGTGGAGGAAGAAGGTGCATAATGAACTGTGATTCTCTCAGCCTGGATAAGCCCCAGAGCATATGAAGAGCTAAAGGAGCAGCTGCCTCCCCAGTAAGTCCTGGTTCTGCCAAGACTCGCTGATTGCTGACGAGGAAGCAAAGAGGAAACGCTGGTGCCGGGAGGAGTGGGGAAGACACTTACCCGCCCCCTGCCCCCTCAAGATTAGCAAGTTATTGGTTCAAGCAAATTGTGAGGATTGAATGAGCTAATGAATGCTTTGAAATCCATTGAGAAAGATTCTATTCAATTCCATTGTATTAGTTGTCATTTTTAATCTCTTGAATATGGGCCCTTGAACAGGATGGGAGCAAACTTTCTTGGCGGTGATTTAGAATCCCTGAACCGACTTCAAGATCATACTCGCACACTGCATGCAAAGCACTGGCTTCCTTCAGAATGATCAGCCATCCACAGCTGGATTCCTTACAAAAATAAAGGAAGAAAAAAAAAAAGCTGATGCCACAAATGTTGCGGGTGAAAAAGAATCATGTAGAATGTCTTTCTTTTCTTTCCCCTTTTTAAAGTTTATTAAAGATGAGTGTTCTCTGCAGCTTAGCTTAACTTATTATTTTCCCAGATACTTAAGAGGCAATATTCATAGCAAAGAAAGCAATTTTTGCAGCCCAAATGCAGTATTTTTCCTCTGTCCTCACGAAAGTGTTGCTATGTATGTTAGGTATAGAGAGTACATCACCCTCCTTTCTTCGGAAAATGTTCATTTTGCTGCTGGTGAAAATGAAAATTCTCCTAATATACATGAAAATTTTCATGGGAATATGGTTTTGTTTCTGAAAAATATTACAAAGTAGAAATTGAAACTGTCATGACATATTTTCAAAATTACCAAAAATGTTCATGTGTAACAGCAGGCAGATTTTGGAATTGCCATGAAAACCATGTGATGTCCAAAATGACAACTTTGGACATTGTTGCTTAAGAACATACACCTGAGATTCTTTTTTTTTTTTTTCTATTTTATTTTCATGAGAATCAAACTTCAAACATATAGAACTAATCAAACCAGACAGTTTTCAGCCATTGCTTCAGTGTGGGCAGTAATGACAGTGGAGGGATCTTATTTAAAAGTGCTGGCAATTCATGAATTCTGCTGTTTTGATACTATTTGGTGATATGCTGTCTTGTGATGGCATTCCCTACAGTGACAAAGCCTGGGAAATTAGTGGGATTTGACATTATTCCAAAAAGCGCTCAGGAAGTAATACATTTTCTGAGATGAGGTAGGTGTAGAGAGTGGCATTTTTCAAAGGAAAAATGGTACCCCTATGATTATGAATCCCATTGGAGAAGTTAGGGGGAAATAATGGCTAATCAGTGTATATATCAATTTCATCCCCTTTAGCTTGGTGGATAGTACCATGTTTAAGTAGCTGCTAATGGAATCCCCAGTTGAGGTCATCTCCAAGTCTTCTGTTGAGTGAAACAATTACGTTTGTAACTTTGGGGCACATTCTATTTTCATGACTATTTGAAGATATCCCAAAAGGCAGCACTGGGAGGTATTTGGACCAAGAATGATTGACAGTGTCTGTAAGTGCTTATTATGTCAAGGCTTCAGCTCGTCGATTGATGGGAAATGATGTATAATAAATTAGAATGATCACACATCATTTCCCATCGATTGAAATGCCAAATCCTTGACGGAGTAATGAGTTATGGCCAATACCACTCACTGTCTTAGGGAGAGATTGATTGCATATCCTTTCATCAATGTGATCAAACAACTAAGAAACCCTAAGTACATATCTAGCGCCCAAATTTTACCTATGTGCCAGAGCAGAACATGAAGTTAGTGTTGCCTGGGTGAGTGTTGCATAATGCCATGTGGAGATTGGAGCGAGGGTATTCTTCATCATGTGATGCAGTGAGAACCTCACTCCCTGAAGAAATACAGATGCATCTTAATTGCAGAGAAACCCAAATGACGCACCATTGGCCACCCTAGTTACAACACAACAAAATAGGAAGGCTCCCAGGTCTCTTCTCAAAAGCAATAGGAGGAAGTTGACAGCAAGCACAATGGAACGAATGTCTAGTATGCTCACGCACCAGTGGGTGGATGTTTTTTCCTTTTTCTCTTGTATAACTTATTCTCAGAATAATATGCTTTTTAAGTAATTTCAGTGGGTGAGACCAATTCATGTTCCTCTGTGGTAAGAAAAACATTTCCTTTTTATCTCATAATTAAATACCAAAATCACCAGCTGTAAAAATTTTTTATTTATTTAGATAGCCAACCTGTCTGTTTTCCCCAGTGGAGGCGGGAGAGCTGGAATGGGTGATAAAATTCACATTCTTTGGTCCACATGCAATGACTATTTTTAAGGCCTTTTGGGGATTGTTATGTCTCCATAGGCATTTTAAAGCTAAAATACATAAAGGCTCTTTAAAATTTTATTAATTTGACAAATGTTTTTTTGAGCAGCCACTATGTACAAAACATTGTGATAACTTTAAAATATATTATTGGTAAACAATCCAATGTGAAAATTCTATCTCAGTTAAGAAACAATAAAAAAAACTTTCATGCTTAGGAAGCATGAACTATTTCCCAGCTTTCTATATAACGTCAAGCATTTGATTTCTTCATAGTGTACAGGCCACTAGACTGGACTCCCTATGAAGGTAAGGAATATTTCCTGTCTTATTAACTGCTGTATACTCAAAGCCTAGAAAAAGTCCTGACATATTTCAGGCATTCAGAAAATATTCTTAATGAATAAATGAATGGATGAGGTGTTTGGAATTATAGATCCTTTTCAAAGCAGGTGACTTAATCAGAATTTTTAGAAATTTCACTTTACAATTTTTTATCCTGTGGTAGAATTATAGTGACCGTTGGGGTTATCATCAACATGGTTACATCAAATTTAGTCCTTGAAAGAGGACAGGAGGAAATAGGCAGATAGAACTAACATGTAATGATTCCCTGTATAGGTAGGCACCCTCGTAGGTGTTTTACACATATTGTCTTACAACCCCATGACATTGGTATCATTCTCATTATACAAAAGTGGGACCCAAGATTCCTGAGAGATTAAATAATATTCCAAAATGTATACAGGTATTGTGTAGAACTGCCAAGAGTCCAACCAAACTCAAGTCTACTGCTGAACCTATTCTTGGGGAACCAGACTTCTATGTCACTCTCAGATAAGCACCCAGAGCACCAGGGTAGAATTATGGCTTGAGGATTCCAGTGAGAGAATCAAGACATCACTGTTCCATGGTAGGAGGATAGAGGTAATGCAGGATCCATAGTCTCTTGTCCACGCAAGGGATACAGAGAAGCTACAACTATTTCTCTGTCACTGGATTAAAAAATAGATAGGATTAATGACAACCCCGAGAGATATCTCAGCAGTCAGGAAGCCAAAACATCACAAGCACAATGCTTGACTCTCATTACCACTTACTCACATAGTCAGAAAAGAATGATTGAGTATTTACTTGATTCACAACTTATTCTATAGCTACTGTAGATGAATAATATGTTCCCTCCTTGTAGCAGTCTGTAAAGAAGTATTTATAAGGTGGTAATGTAAGTGCTAGTGGAGGTAAGTGCGGAGTGCTGAGGGGGAGCAGGATTGGAGCAAGTGAATTTGTGTTTGGGCTGGGAGCAGAGTGGAAGGAGTAGGGAAGGCCATGTGGATAAGCTGGCATTTGAACACACTCTGAGAGGGAAAAGAGGGGTTGGTTCCCCAGAGAGGCAAGGAGGGAAGGGTTCCAGGCAGTGGTAACAGAATGTACAAAAGAACTATGACATATTTAGCAAACTGCATGTCATGTTTAGGAAATTGCAAAATGTACATTCAAATTTATGTGAGTACTTATGATATCTTTTCTGGAAAAAAAGAATTAGTTTGGGTCTATAGAGCTAAAATAAGCAGTTTCTAAAATGACACGATAATATTGGTACTCATAGCAGTTATTCCACATCCTCACACAATCAAGTCAGTCACAGCTAGTAATTGGCATAGATAGAAACAGCTGAGTTAAGGTTATCGGGACCATTGTCATTAATTCCTTAGGGATTTAAAAAGGTGATGTCTTTCGTAATATTTACATCAGGTTATAAAGAGCACTGAAGTTTAAGAATGGAGTCATTGGCAATGAAGAAGGACAAGGTCAATTTCATTGGCTTCCTCCTCTTATTCAGACAAGTAAAATACTGTAACAAAACACTATCTTATCAGATAAGCACAATGCAAGGCAACAGGAAAACACCCACAGAAAGATGATCTGCACCAAAGCAGACAGAGACCATTCCCACCACATCAGGATTCTCAACAGGTCATCCTAGGGCAGCAGGTCACCGCTGTGAATTCACTGGCAGGTGAATTCCTGATTCTCTCCTCAGGAAACCTAATCCCAGTAGAATTTGCAATATAATTTATATTGAATTGATTATACAAGCAATCCCTATCTTTGAGCAGAGTTGAACTGTGCTTATGTAAACTTACTTGTTTGTATTTAAAACACATTTTCCTAAAGAATGCATGTGCAATGTTTGGGTTCAGAGGCTGCCTATCAAGGCCCTTTTGCACGTATTTGGGAACCAGAAGTACGGATAGTGATGGAAAATTATTTTTTCAACTAGATCTATTGCACCTCGCATCGTTTCTATAAGAATATGTACCTGAGCTACACGTCTGAATACTGGGAACCACTTTCCTCAGCAGTGATGTCTCCCCTGGCAAGGCTTTCTTTTTATTGTGCACCCATAGTTCATAAACTCTCCTCACTGTTACATTTGTATAAAATCGTGAGGTCATCCTCTTGCTACACATTTCATACTGTTGGAGAAAAGGATAATAACTTACTTGTCGTACACGCTGGTTCTTCCTCTACAATTTATATAAATGGGTTGTTTGTAATACAGAAAAAGATTGTGTGGTTATGATGTTAATACACAGGGCCTAGTGATGTGTGTTCTACCATATCTACCCCTAGAATCATTTACTTAGTATATCCACTCAATGTATTCATAGAGGCAGAAATTACAATATGATGTAAATATACATAGTTGCATAATGATTTACAATATACAAGGTACTTTCATAACATTGTTCCATGTAATGCTAACAATAACCCTGTGTGTTAGGTGTTGTTATCTCCTAAGAGTAACTGAAACTCAGTGATGTGAAGTAATTACACCCAAAGGCTCAGCACTATTAAATGAGAAAGCTGTGATTTTTAGGCAGAACTTTTAATGTTCAAGTCCAGTGCTCTGTGATGTCAGACTGGCATAGCAAAAATTCATATTGTCAAAAGACTAAAGGTTGAGCACTCAAATCAAGTGAAAGCGTTAGTATGTCTTTCTGTTAGAAAATGGAGAATCCTTCTCAGCATTAACTTGGGGTTTCTTTCAGTCCATCCTTATAGAAACAATTGGATTCTCTGCCAAGAAACATTAAGGCTGATTTGACAAGAGTGACGAGGCACTTTAAGAGTTGATTGACTGTTAGTTCAAGGCTTTTAGAGCTTGCTAAAATTGCATCAACTATAAGTGAAAGAAATGGAAGTAACTACACAAAGTTTCACAAGAAAGCCTGTGACATAAACAAAACATGGCAGGAAGGTCAAATATGCGTATATTTATCTAACAATTCTCTGATTCCTATAATGTACAAGTTCATTTGGTCCTTCCACAACTTCCTCTGGTCCTCCCACTCAGGAACCCTTTGAGGTCTAAATTGATCATTGAGAAAAAAATTATTTTGTGTTAACTGAAGGACTTCCAGAAGACTTATTTAGCTAAGACTCTTGTTGAGATATGTGTTTGCACTTCTATATTGAAACTTCCAATCTCAGGCAAATTGACCCTCCTGTCACCATATCAATAGGGTGTGGCAACACTGGAAACCAAGGAAAACAGATCTTTGAAGTTGACAGCATCTCAGCTGAAATCTGCAAGGTAAGTGGTAGAAACTTCCACTATGAATCTTACTTTTTTGAGGATCCATGGTGACAAGAATTATTTCAAAATTGTTGTAATTTTTAAGAAAAAAAGATAAGGTAGATTTTTCTCTCCATCTCTTTTCCTAAGAACACATCGAACTACAGTGTGGGTTATCATAACTAATAGAGGTTTTCATTGCTTTCCTGTTAAAGAAAGGAAAGCATACAAATTAACAAACATAAGCTTTTATATATAGCTTTATTTAATCTCATAAAACTCTGGCTTTAAAATATTTTTTTAAAGAACACTCAACTATGGAATTTTCTTAATCTTTGCATTTAATTAATGGTAATTTATATTAGGATATTCTCTATCCCTTTAGAAATGAAATTCTAAAAAGAATGTTATCATATAATCCTCATATTACTCCAATAATAAAAAGCCATTGACAAGCTTAGTATTAAAAAAATAACCAAGCTCGGGGTTAACGAAATAACCTCTAAGTAGATGGTCAACCATTTAAATTGTCTGACCTATAGGTAATCCCACACTGATTTCCAAGTTATACTATATTCATGATGCTAAGAATTTGGTGGTATGAAAACAGAATTTTTAACTGCCCTTATTGAGAGAAAAGAAAATGTGACTGGTGCTTAAGGTGTAGAAGACTAATTGTACATGAATAAGCCATATTAAATTAACCAATTGTGACAGTTGAAATCAATGGTGATATTCTAAATCTTTCTAAATATTTTCTGTCTTCACCTACAATCACCTGAAATGTCTAGAATCCAACTATAAATGTTCAAACTTCAATAACCTAAAAATTTAAATGTTTAAAGTTCTTATCTATCAGTCATTTGAAATTTCTCCTCTATGGTCTGATGCAACTACAAGGTAGGTCAGGATATTACAAAACTGTACTATTGACATTTGGGGCCGTATATTTCTTTCTTGTGTAGGGCTGTACTATGCATTGTAGGATGTTCAGTGGCATTGTGGCTTCTACCTGATAGATACCAGTCACTCCTTCTTCTAAGATGTTACAACTGAAAATGTCTCCCATTATTGCCAAATGTGTCTTGAGTGGGTGGGGCAAAGTCATGCCTGATTTAGAACTACTTAGGTTGAAACATAGACTTCTAGGGTTTCACTCCTTTTTAACTTATGAAGATATTAAATTTTAAGGTGAGCAATTTAATGACATATCCTAGATCACACAAATGATTAGAAGCAGAGGCGGAACCCAAATGCAGATCTTATTATTCCCAAAGTGTTCTTCCCACTGTAGCACATTATATTTGAACTAGGGGCTCAGTGCATGAATTCATGCACCTTGAAAGGAACTGTGGGCCACGAGGTTGGGGTAGGCACAGGGGCAGGTCTTGGCCCATCCTCTGCACCCCTGCCCAGCCCCTCCTGCCATGGCCCTCTGGTACCCTGTCTGCCAGCAGTCCCCCTCCCGCCGCCACTCCATGTGCTCATGGCACTGACTCCACTCGCACCCACTGACAGCATGGAGTGATTGGGGCCAGCACCAGCAGTGGGTGTGAGCGGCAGCTGCTTCCCCAACTGCCCCTCAAGAGCAGGGGAGGTGGAGAAGCCCTCAGGGGTGATCAGGGCCAGCAGCTGCTACTCTCACCCACTCATGGCACCGAGTGATTGGGACGGGCACCGGCTGCAGGTGCGAGCAGGGCAGTGGGTGCGAGTGCCAGGCAGGACAGTGGTGCATGGGAGCAAAGAATTTTCAGTAACTACCAGAGGCTTGCTCCAATGACAGCAACCAGTGCCCTGCCTTGGTCTGGCAACCCCGCTCATCTGCTCCACTATCCTGCTGCTGCCAATGCCCACCATGTTCCGTACATACCACCCTGGTGGTCAGTGCACGTCATAGCGACCTGTTGTTTGGTTGTTTGGTTGTTCTGATTGTTCTGCCATTTGGTCTATTTGCATATTAGACTTTTATCATATAGGATATTGCTTATAGAAGGAATATTCCACTGACCCATAGACACTAAATTCATTATCTAAGAACATCCTGGGAGCTTTGAGATCATGGCCATCTGACTTGAGTCAAAAAGAACACTATTTATATGATTGAAATAGAAATATTTAAAAAGCTGTATTTGCTGTTATGGTTCAACCTTGCACATACTTTGGGTGATGATAACCAAATAATATCAAATTACTCATAGTATGTATGAAGTAATTGCAATGAGATCAGTCCGTGTGAATTTCTTGTCTTCTGCCACCTTATTTGAAGCAGGAATTTTTGTAAATGTCCTGACAATTTAATGTTTTATAACTAAGTATAGAAAAAATGTGTCTAGTAGGAACAATAAACTGAATTAACAATATTTCATGCCAGGAAATATGTGCATAAACTGTGACAGTGGCTGCCACCTTGGATTGGTCCCATTGGCCATCTCCAGTCCATCAAGGCAATAAAGGAAGCCATTCTCCTCCTCTAATGAGAGATTGCCAAGAAAGTGCACTGCTACACAACCAGCTGTTTGAGGAACTGAAGAGGATGAAAAGAGGGTGAAAACAGATGGGATATATTTTGCATTGCCTACTAGACATGAATATGTACATATGATATATTAGGGCATCTCTCCCACACATGTCTTTCTCTTGGCACATTATGTTAAGCATTCATCACTTTCATATATTAACTTTATCTAAAAGTTATGTATGCCCTTTGTTTTTTAGACTCACCCCCTTCTTTATCCAATCTTTTACTGAGCCATTTATTTAAAAACTTGTTAATTTTTCATAAGACACTTTGTAACTTATGCTGCATGGAAAATGCTTTGTGTGAAGGGTACATTTGTTTGAAACAAAGTTTATGGTTTATGACTTGCTAACAATCCTACTAGGCTTCAATATAGGGAGGATTCTAGATAGATAAAGGTAGTTAAAATTGTCAAAGTGCCGGACTGAGTATAAAAGTTTTAAAAGTAATTTTTAAAATTTGATGTGTAAGAAATATATATTAATTTTTGTTGAGATGGAAAAAATAGAAAGAAGAAAAATAAGTAAATAATAAACAAATCTATCTATATAAAACCCTAATATGCAAATCAACAGAATGGTGGAATGACTGGTTGAATGACTGGTTGCTATGACATGCACTTACCACCAGGGGCAGATGCTCAACGCAGGACCTGTCCAAGCCCTCAGGCCCGACAGGTAGCAGTGGCAGGGGAGAGCGAGGCCAGTGAGCAGGCAGCGCCAGGCCAGCCAAAGCCTGTGGGAGGGGGTGGGGGCAGCGAGTGGGTGGCACCAGGCCAAGGTAGGTGCCCTGATCACCCCGCCCATCACCCCACAGATTGGCCCTGATCGCCGGCCAGATCTAGGGACCCTACCTATGCACACATATGTTTATATGTATGCATATGTAGATATTTGGGGTTATATGGTAAATACCTTTTTTTTTTTTTTACTGTATTAATTAGGTTTTCATGTCCTTAATTATTCACAAATATATTATAATTGTACTAGAGGCCCGGTGCACAAAAATTTGTGCACTCAGGGGAAGGGGGGGTCCCTCAGCCTGGCCTGTGCCCTCTCATAGTCTGGGACCCCTTGGGAGATAACGACCTGCTGGCTTAGGCCTGCTCCCGGGTGGCAGAGGGAAGGCCCACTCCCTAGGTGTAGCCCCTGGTCCAGCTCAGAGCAGGGCCAATTGGGGAGTTGGGGCGCTGCCCCCTGTAATGCACAGAGCAGGGCAGGTCGAGAGGTTGCAATGCCACCCCCAGTCATGCTCAGGGTAGGGCCGAGTGGGGGTTTGGGGCACCACCCCCTGTCACACTCAAGGCAGGGTCGATGGGGAGATTGCGGCGCCATCCCCTGTCACGCACAGAGCAGGGCCCATCAGGGGGGTTTTGGCTCCTTACCCTGTCATGCACAGAGCAGGGTCGATCAGGGGGTTGGGGAGCTCCCCCCCATCACGCACAGAGCAGGGCCAATCAGGGGGTTGAGGAGCTCCCCCCTGTCACTCACAGAGTAGGGCCGATAGGAGAGTTGGGGCACCGGCCCTTGTCACACACAGGGCAGGGCGGATCAGGGGGTTGGGGCGCTGCCGTCTATCTCCCACAGAGCAGGGTTGATCAGGGGTTTGGGACGCTGCCACTGTCACACTCAGGGCAGGGCCAATAGGGAGGTTATGGCTCTACCCCATCACGCACAGAGCAGGGGCCGTG
>NW_006288633.1:731097-748291 GCF_000327345.1 Myotis davidii
GCGGGGAACGTTGGAGTCCTCCGTCACTGAAGCAAGCAAGCCTCATGTTAGTTTCAAGCTGCCTGGCTGCCGGCCACCATCTTGGCTGGAAGTTAATTTGCATATCTCACTGATTAGCCAATGGGAAGGGTAGTGGTCGTACGCCTATTACCATGTTTCTCTTTTATTAGATAAGGATAACAATACCCAAATTTATTTTATTCTTCATTTTCCTGTTATTAAACTTGTTTCCAACTTTGTTTAGATATTTTAGTATAAAATAAAATACAATATAATAAAATGATAATTAATGATATAACTGCTTTTCTATCTCTATGTTTTCCTGGTTTATTATTTCCTATATCTCAAATGCTTGCTCAAAGGTCATAAACATTTATAGACTCTTGATAGATATTGCTAGTTAGCTCTTCAAATAGATTTTTCAATTTAAATTTCCACCAGAAATATGGGAAGAGATTTTTAATTTAAACAAGAAATTTAATTGCTGAATAGGACTTAACATTTAGGAATGCAAGCATTTCTTCATTTGAGAACCTCCACCCTTTTGGCAGTCTATGTATTTTTGTTAGATTTTTTATCTTTTCAAATTTATCTTCTTTTATAAAAATATGCTTTTAATTGATTTTAGAGTGAGAAAAAGGGAGAGGGAGAGAGATAGAGAAACATCAATTAACTGCCTCCTGCACAGCCCCTACTGGGGATCCAGCCTACATTTGGGCATGCACCCTGACAGGGAATCCCACCAGTGACCTCTCAGTGCATGGGATGACACTCAACCAGCTGAGTCACACTGGCCAGGACTGTTTTTGTTTGGTTTGGTTTTTTACATTAGCTGCTTTTAATAAGTAGACATGGATCAAAATGAAAAGAATTTTCCATGGGCTACCAAATAATAACAAAATCATTAAAGATATATAAAATACTACATATGAGAGGATGTTAGATATCATTGAGTTCAGCTTTCTCTTTTATTAAAAATTTGGCCATTTAGTAAGCAATTATTGTATGCCACCTCTATAATCTATTTGGGAAGACAAGAAAAGTGCATAATTGACTGTAATACAATTCCATATACACTAAAGAAAATAATAGTCAAAATGCAATGAAACATATGGTTGTGGGGGAATGTTTAACTTTTCTCTGGAGGATGGAGCCAGAAAAAACTTTGCAGAAGAGATCATTCCTTAAAAATGATTTTTTTTTCAGAAGAGGGAAAAAAGACTTTCTGGGACTGAGGATCATTAAAAAGATGCAAGAAAATGAAATTATACAACTTGCTCAGACAATACTGGCAGTAAGGTATGACTGGAACATAGAAGACTGTAGATGCAGTGTTAATGTCAATGTTTTAATGCCATATTAAAAAGTTTTGACTTATTCTGTAGTCAAACACTAGTCATTGAAGAGTTTTGAGCAGGGACATAATTCTTTCTGTATTTGTATTCTGGTTAGGAGAGACTGGAGATAAGATGGTGACTATCAGTGTTGTCCAAATTAGATAAGAGCTTAAACCATATGAAGTGGTAGAAAGTCTACATATGAGGTGTCAGAGTAAAGTGTATATCCAGTCCTACCAATCAATCAACAAATATTGATTGAGCACACACTAGGTTTCAGTACTCTCAGTGTTGGGCATTCAGAGAATAGCAAATCAGTTCTTTCCTATGGAGCTTCCATTTCTTTAAGAGAATTAAGGAATAAATAAGTTACTAAGTATTAAAGACCCCCAATCATGATGAGCACTATGGTCAGGGCACCATGAGAATAAGGGGAGAGAGTCTTCTTGGTTAGGATGACATACAAGGTGCCACATGAAGTATGAGAGAAGCCAGCCATCTGAAGCGCCAGTTCCCTCACTTACAGAAGGGATGGGAAGTGAGAAGCCTTGCAGTAAAGAACTTGAACCGGTAACTAATTGGGAAGGCTATATAGTGGAGGGGCTAGTCATATAGCCTTTAGAGTCAGAGGTCCTTGACTACAAATCCAAGCTCTGCTCCTTACCCTTCTAAGCCTCAGCTTCCTCTATAAAATGAGAATATCAATGCACATATTATAGGATTATTGCAAAGATTATATAAAACACTACATCTAAAATGTAGCACAATGACTTCAGATAGAAAAACTCAATGGAAAGTAGTTGCTATCACCACTGTGACCATTATCATCACCATCATCAGGATTAGGGATAAATTGGGCCCTTCAAGGTTTTATTTTAGATGACTGAGAAGTGAGACAGGCACTCAGAATAGGAGTATTTTGTGGTGTTTAGATAGTGAATCTGTTTTGAGGGAGCTATTGGAAATCCAGTGGAAATTTGGATCTAGAGGTCAGGACAGAGGTGAGCATATAAATCACTGGCTTTGCCCAATAAAGGTATATAAAAATCAAGGTGACAAAACTGGGAATTTAGCCTTTCATAAAGGTAATCATCTCTTTTTTTAGAAATAATCTTTTGAAAAAATATTTCTCTTAATGATTTGAAACATACCTCCAATTTACATTCACTCGCCCTGGGGTCAAACTTTCTGGAAATACTCAGGATAAGAATGATTACTTCCAAATCATAGCCTTTCAAATAAATATATGAAAAAAGTATGTTTGAATCCCCAGTCTTCTAGGAGACATGATCACAAGTATTTTAATCTTTCCTCAGACATTGGGGTTTTTATATCCTCTCATCATTCTAATTGCTTTTTGGATGCAATTTACTTTGTTTTTGCCTACAACTAACACAATATTCAAAATGTGATTTGAACACCTAATTAGTTTCAACATACTATTTTTGTCTGTCAAGTCCTTTATGATCTTAATTCTGTCATGTAGCGTATTAGGGAATTCTTCCAACTTTGTGTCATATATTAATTTGATGAGTATGATTTATAAATCTTTAGCCAGGTATTGAACTATTCCTAAGTGACTAGTAAGATGTGAAACCCTTGGATCCACATGAGAATGGCAAGTTGTTGAGCTTGAAAGTTAGGCTTTAAAAGGTTGAGAGAAAGTGACCATGAAAAAGCCAAAAGGAACTAAAATAGAAGATGGAATAAAAACTATTTGATATGGAGGGTAGAAGCTATAAAGTCTTGGATATTTTTGGTGGGATTTATATGGAACCTCCCCTATAATTCTCCTTACTGTTGTTGTTGTTGTTGATGATGATAATGACGATGGTGATGGTAATAATAAAAATAATATTAATAGGTCAATGGGCACTTATCTTGTGTCAGACACAATGGTAAGTGCTGAAACTCACTTAATTCTCACAAAAACTTCAGGAGGAAGCAGTATTATTATTTTAATCCCCCCTTTTTTAAGTGAGGAAATTGAGCTTCAGAGTAATTAAGTAATGTGCCCAGAGCCACACAACTAGAAAATGAATGAATCTTGGATTTGAATACAGGCAGTATAATATAAAAGACATTATATTATACTGCTTCACTGTATGACTATTAATTATTACTTTTTAGTCTATATCACTTTCTATACCAGTTACCTTTATTTTAAGGTTTTTTTCACAAATGAATAAATATATTATTACTGGGTACATAAAAGTGATTAGAAAACAAAGCTAAGTTAGGATGATTCTGAGCAGCGGGTTAGGCTCACTCACTAGCCAAGTTATTCTTCTGACACACCAGTCTCACAATAAAAATGAGCAAAAATTTAAAAAATACAATGACATGAATCTTCAGAATGTCCTGAATAGTAAAAAATTAATATGTAAATAGCAAGGAATGAATGTCTCCATTATTGGAAAGGAAACAGAATAGATTTAAGTTACAAAGACTTTGCCTTATAAAATTCTTCTTAATCCTTATATTTATGCATTACGGTTTGGATTGCTGAGGCGAAATCACTAGGGCCTCCAATGGCCATCAAACTCAGACGGGATATAACCAAGGAACAAATATTCTATTTGATTGTATTAATAGAGTCCAAGAAACACTCAATAGTACTCAACGATTTAGTGTTTAAATGGATCTATTGACATGTTTACATAAATTAACTCACAAAATTTATAAGCATTTTTATAAAAATAAATTGGAGAAATCAGAAACTTTTATGAATATGGGCAATGCTACTTTGCTACATAAATAATCAAATGTATACATACCTTTTAAATGTCAGCAGTTAAATTAGAGAAACTTTTTCAAGATCTTTTCATATGGATACCCTATGTAGTTGAACAAAATGAGAAGCAAGTGATGATCCAGTGCTTTAAAAAAAAATAAAAATAAAACCTATGTTGAACTGAAGAGAATGACATTCAAAATGCACATATAAACGCTTCTAGATAGAATTTAAATAACTTCATTATTTTACCTTTTTTTTTCAAACCACCCTAAATAATCTGACTATACTGTAGACCCATCACTTGACCAACTTTCTATGTAATTAAAATCATATGCCTTCAAATCTATTGGTAGGAAAAATGCCTTTAGGACTCCTTCCTATTCCTAGCTTTATCTTTTTATACTTGTGTAACTTAAAAATGACCCGGCAGAAGTTTTTTATTTTCTTTAAATTGCTTTGCCAAGTTTCAGCTTTGAGCACATTTTTATGTCTGATTTATTAAACCTGAAAACTAGAAGTTTATAATGGAAATTCTCTTAAAGCCTTAACTCTAGCATTGCTAGCAGGTACTCTGAAGAATGGGAACACTGATGGGCTCTCAGCGGAGGCATTTCTAGAACACCACTTACAGAATTTGGTCACGTGTTCATTTATTTATTTTTAGGTGAATAATCTTCAACCATTCTAGCAGGAATTCTTGTTTTGTTGACAGAAAGGAAGCGCATAGTCGTCTGGCTATGAATCATACCTTCTGTTGTCATTATTAATTTTAAGGACACATTCAAAGGAGCTTCCTCTACAACATTGCATGCTGGGAAAAGAAAAAATAATAATAATATGGGCTTATCTTTTAGGCTGACTGAGGAGATTTATTGCAAATAAAATGATTCCAAATTGACTAGGGAGATTTATTGGAAATGAAATTATTAGAAATCCCTATTCCTTTTTAAGATATTTAGAAATTATACCTAAGTGGAACATTTTTGCTTTAGTTTCAGAAATACAAACTTCTGGCATTGCTCATCATTAGAATTTCCCCCCGAAGGCTTTGGCTTTATTAGCAGCTTAAGAGTATATTTAGCACTGTCATATGTGGAAACTCTTCACTCTGTTAAACTAATATGGGATAAAATGTCTTTTTTTACAGTGTTGCTCATTCATTATATAAAAATGAAAGCAACTACTTCAGTGTGGATCCAGAGCGACTAACTATTTTTATGACAAAAGAGGGGTGACAATACATATCCCGTAGGCACACGAAAGTATTATATAAGAGTCATTAGTATAATTGATATCCATAGAAAGAGAGTTTTATCCAACATGATTAAAATGTGCAATACATTATGTAGGTTCCAGCGTTCCAGCTGCTATGTTGTAATCTTTCCTTTGATAGATATCTAGTGAAAAATAAAATTATCCTCGTTAAAAAGATAATCTTCTACGACTTAAGGCTGTGAGACTGTGAGACAGTTGCATGCCACATTCTTCAACCATTTACATGTGATTTTGGCCTGTGTGCTGTGTTTTGTTGTGGATTCCTCAACCACAGAGAGACAAGTAGAAAAGGCCTCTAAACTAAGATTTCTTTCCTGGTGGAGTAGGAAAAAGCCTGGGTTCTAATTCTATGCTTATGTCCAATTCTCCATTTTGGGACCACCTTTAAATGCCCACTGTAGCGGTCCAATCAGAAAAACAAATCATGGAGCCCCAAATTTTAAGTTGGTTTCAAGTTTGAGTAACTTCTTAAAGGCAAATGACTCAATTATTTTTAAAGGGTGTTTCTGCAAACAACATTGATGCATTGATTGATTGATTCATTCCTTTTAAAAGTGTTTATTGATTACCTACTCTGAACTAAGAGCTTAGCCAGGTGCTAGGGACTGATAGAACCAGAAGCTCATGGATTTCATTTTAAATAGCGAGTCAAAGAAGGAAAAACAGGAGGGTATCAAGCAAGCCTTGTTTTTCCTGTGCAGTCCTCAGAACCACCATTATTGAAGCATAGAGCTAGCATAGCAGATAATATTGTGTGGACAGAGAATTCATCTCAAAGAAGTGAAAGCAGGGTATATACACTACTACCACAGCGTATACAGTGTCTCTGAGTTACTGTCAGTTTTCCCCTTTTACATATATGTGTGATAATAGCGATGTTAAAAGATGTGAAAAGGTTACAGGCAACATATCCAAGTAAGTAAAGTCAGTGGCTAAAGAAGCAATATGTTGATTCTTAATTATGTGCCCTTTCTGCTTGGGCAGCAATTTTCAATTGGTGTGCCTCAAGAATTTTTAAAACGTGCAATACCTGCCCTGGCCATCATCACTCAGTGGTGAGAGCATCACCCTTCGCACCAAAAGGTCTCAGGTTTGATTCTTGGTCTGGGCACATACTTGGGTTGCCAGTTCCCCACCCCAGGTTGGGGCCTGTATCTCTCTCTCTCTCTCTCTCTCTCTCTTCTACCTAAGTTTGTCTGACTTCAGAACTCAGACCAGATGGCTTCTGGTCAAATTATGATTTATGATCATATTAAACTCAAGATATTTGAACTAGGCATTTTGTTAGGCATCATGGAAGATGTGGAGACCACAAAAAGTTTAGAGTCAGAGATTTTCAACTGGTGTTCCACAGCACGTTGGTGTTTTCCAAGAATTTTAAAACATGCAATAGCTGACTCTTTAGTCAGGGACACTGACCTCTTTTCCCTTAGATTGTCAAATAAAAAAATGACAACAGCCAACACAACAATAGCTGTTCAGTGTGAATGAATCACAATTATACTTTTTTTTTGTCAGATCGGCAAAAAATAAAATATGTTTTTTGGTGTGCCACAGGATTTTAGTAATTAGTTTATATGTGCCATGAGATGAAAAATGTTAAAAATTTCTATGCTAGGGCAAGGAAGTCTGTTGGAAGCTTGATAATCAGAAGTTCCACTTTCTTCTTTTCAACTGATCTACAGTATTGTGAAGAGACACAAATGAAATAAAATATGTGAAACTACTTTGTAAACAAGCCATAAAGTGCTTCATAGGTTTTGACGCCATTCTAACTTTTGCCCACTACCTTTTGTAAGCTGCAGGCCTTGTCTATAAATAGGGGATACAGCCTTGCTGACATCTAAGCTACAAATGCGCTTCCAGTGGACGAGATAGCAACTGGTTTTTAGGGTCCTAGATCTCAAGAAATATTGAAATGATAAATAACTTAAGTTTATGTGAGTGAATTGCTCAGTAATTATGTGATCTTGTAAGTTTTTGATACTAAAGTATAATAGTAAGACATCAATGTGTGAGAAGGTAAACTAAAAATAAGAGGATATATTAGAGCAACCACATACCTAGGTCAAAACTTTATAGGATGAAATAATAATGGACCAAAATGTGTATCAGGGATATTGATTTTTCTTTACCTGCTATTCATTTGCCTGTAGGTGATTAAATGCCTTTATTTGTGAATAAGATAGTAATGGCACCGTATTAATGTTATTATATTTCTTTTGCTTCCCAAGATGGTCAGATTCCATTAGGTTGCTGGTTGCCATTATTACTTTCACATTTTCCCCCCACTTCTCATATCTTATTCTTTCCACAATGCTGAAATAGTTTGCTGCTTCACCCACCCGCCGACTCCAGGCCCACTCCAGTCTTCTCTCTCCTCAACTTTCCCTTCTGATAGTGTCTTTGTCATTTGTAGTCTCGAAACAGAGTAACTTGTCTTCCCTACCAGTATTCTGAAAAGTGACTTTGTCCCATCTATTATTTCTTCATCATTGTCCCCAGTAATTTTCTGTTATTGCTGTTGTGTGCTGGTCCACATGATGTCTTCTTGCACCTTGAGATTTCCTGGGAGAAGATTTCAGAATTTTCTACACATCCTCCTTATTACAAAGATTCAGATATGCCTGCGGCCTTGCAAGTTACAGTGATGAGACTGTGGTTCTAACACTACATAAATATTGCTATTATTAGCTAGGGTAATAATAATAGATGAGAATAGTAACAAAGACTTGGCATGGTCTTTTCCTCAGAGTTTTCAGTGTTTCCACCAGCACAATTGGCCATATCGTTTAGTATACCAAGAAGATACGAGATCGTTGGGGAGCCATTATCAGTCTCTGTAAGAGCCTTTTCAAATCCAGTGCTTATTGTGTACGTTATGAATAAGAGAGCACAGAAATTATGCATGCGGGGCCAAATCCTCATCTTGCTCTGGACCCCCATGGACCTCTCTTTGAAGTCAATAGGAGCTCAGCAGGGGGTGGAACAAGATGAAAATTTGGAAAAGAAACGTGAAGAAAAAGGGATAATTTTCCCTTACCATATCATCATTTGGTGTGCGTTAAATGCTCACACAGTGCCTAACCCCAATTCCTTTTTACTTTAGTCTCAATAAAATTGCATGACAGACTTTTTGTGTGTGCCTCTGTGTATATTCTGTAGGTCATTTTCAATAGGAAGAGAATTGGATAACTTCAATTACTCTCCGGTTAGCTGTTATTATTGAACTGAGCCCGAAAGTGCTTTATTTTCAATAAAAAAATTCATATAATACAACTTTCATGCAAATGCAGGTGCTATAGGTTTTCAAAGATTTTCCTGAAAGGACATTTTTCACTGGCCCAAATGATTAACAACTCTTTTTTGTGCCCTTGTTTTCATTCAACTAATTCTTAAAATTATTTTGTGTATTGTGGGAGGCCTAAACAAAGGTATGCTCTCCCAGGAAAACACGGTTTAAAATCAACAATGCAATGTTTGTCTCTGCGTTGTAATACCCACCTGCCTCTTAGGATTTGAATTGTTTTGTACACACAATGGCAAATGAATGTCCAGATTGGAACTTTGAAAGAAAAACAAAAAACAATTTGCCTAGGAGCTAGATGCCACACCTTCTACATCCAACGGGATGCCACCCTTTGTCAAATTGGCCCCTGCCTTTTGAATAGGGCCCACCCTTAGAAACTTGACTTTCAAGATAAAACTCACCTAGATCTTCACACCATTCTCTCTCAGGAAGAAGACAAACTCCATCAGCATTTCACACCTGGATGTGTGTTGATGAAACGTCCTGTAACTTAAGACCATTAATATTCATGGGACATCTAACATAATTCATGATGGTCTATGATATATGATAGTAAACAGTATCATTTATACTGAACCTTAAAAATATTGACAAAGACAAGTTCCTAAACACTGATGAAACCTTGTATTTTGTGTTATGATTTCTTGGTTTTTATACTTGGTGCAGTTTTTCAATTAACTGCTCTGTATTCGGAGCAATTATTCATTTATTATAGTCAGTTTAGATACGGTAAAGATTAGAGGAGTAAAACAAATCATTTCAGTGACACTGGCTAGTGATACATGGTTATTATTCTGACTCTTTATTTATTTATTTTTTATTTGGCTCGTGGATGACAGGATTTATAGCACCTACTTTTGAATGCTAAGTTTTTTCCCTTCCCAGTCTCTATTTTTATGGTTTTAAATAAGCAAAAAAAAAAACAGCCATAAGATTTGAACTGCAGTTACCTATCTGATTTATCAAACGATACATACATGTGTAGAAATACTAATTCACACACACACACACACACACACACACACACACACACATATCTTAAAAACATTTTTTGGTCAGTGATAAAATTTTCCTTGGTTATATGAAATAAGAACCTGGTCTTTTTAAAGTGTGAAGATTCCCTGAAGTGTTAAAGACAGAGCTGAATTTATGTAGTGCATAAGCGAGGCATCGATATATGAAGAGTCTCATAAGACATAGCATGTGATTTTGATGCAAGTAAACCAAGGTGAGTACACATCTTAGACGTTTGGAAGGCAATGGTACGGAGCACAGTGCTTTCTGCCAACCTTGCAGTGTGGTGTTCCCAGTGAACCGCAGCGCCTTGCCCTGCCTGGAACGTGCTACTTGGCTTCTAAAGGGGTTTACATGATTTTTAAGAAGTGCCTTAGATTTTGGCAAAGTTTATTTTATGCATTATGCATAAAAGTTGTCATCAGGATTTAACAAAGCATTTTGCACAGAAAGATTAGAAATAAAATCTCTGCACACCAAAATGCTTTGGATGGTTTCATTACATGGTGTGAACTTAAAAAACAGCATGTATCTTATCCCTTTCCCAAATTTTCAAAAGATGAAAACGCTCCACAGTGAAGAGAACTGTAATGTACAGCGCTGGAGCAGCTAACCAATGCTCCTTGGTCCTCCCCTTCCCTTCCCCTACCTTTAAGCTAGTATTCTCTTGTTTATTGGTTTTAACAGTAATCATTCCAAATCCAATGGAGCTACAGCATTTAGACAAGGAATTGCCAGACCCAATAATGCATTCCAGGTATTTCTTGTTTGAGAAGTGAGGGTATTGAAGGAGACAATCTATTCTATATGTTTGGATTTTAATGTGTAGGCACCTCAGTGAAGTAAAACAGTATTTGTGGATGAAGATGGGAGACAATGGTTGGATTTTCAGCTTTAAATGGCCATTTTACAATGTTTTCTATATTTTAACACTAGATTTATGTCAATTCCTTTCCCTTCCATGTTTTAAATGAAGAATGAATTCCATGGGAGTGAGCAGTACTAGGAAGGAGCTCCTTGTATAACCAAGCTTCTAGGAGGACAACCCTCAAGAATTTTATATTTTATTTTATTTTTTAAAATGTATTTTATTGATTTTTCACAGAGAGGAAGGGAGAGGGATAGAGAGTTAGAAACATCGATGAGAGAGAAACACCGATCAGCTGCCTCCTGCACACTCCCCACTGGGGATGTGCCCGCAACCAAGGTACATGCCCTTGACCAGAATCGAACCTGGGACCCTTGAGTCCTCAGGCCAACTCTCTATCCACTGAGCCAAACCGGTTAGGGCAGAATTCTATTTTAAAAAGGAATATGAAGAAAGAGTAGTATCCTTTTTTTAAAAAACAACAACAACAAGAAATAGACTAAGTACGTCTTGAAACTTGACATGTCTCTTCTGAAATTAAATTGAATGTCTTGGCTTCTAACTCCTCTCCCTCTGCTCCCATGCTCAAGTCCAGTTGGGGGCGTTCCCACTATGTGTGTGTCTTTATAAGAACAGCCCATCAGTGGCATTATTGAGGCCAGTTCTCATAGCTGCTGGTACGTCAGTCACGCTAACTGACTGGTAGCTTCCCATAATGAGATTGAAGTCTCTGCTTTTTATTTCTATTTTGGGGGTGACATTATTGCAGAATTTAGGGTGCAGACTTTGGAAATCCACTTTTTCTTTAAAGCCACAGCAGTGCAATAGCAAACAAATGAGAGCAGGACCCACAGAAACCCTGAGACCTTGCTCTTTCCCGGTCACGGGAGTGTCTTAGAAGTGTTGTTTCCAGTAGTAATTTTGTAGTAGTGTCATTGCACATTATTATTATTTTTTGCTCTACAGACTTCAGTGGCTTTTCAGCACTGGAAAAGTTTTAAAAATACATCTATAACTTGCTCTTTTATTTTTGCCTCCTTACTTCCAGAAAAGTTAATTGGAACTGATTGGTTTTATTTGCTGATTTACCAAGTTCCACAAAGCTGGGAACGAATAAAGAAACATTAGCTTTCCACTGTCTGCATTAGTCTTTTAACTCTATTCCTCTCTGCTCGTCTTTTATCCACAAACCATAAAAAAAAAGAACGCCAATGTATGAATAAGAGGAGAAAATTGAATTGAAGGATCATAATCATAATAATAATGCTTTGCACTTGCATAGATCTTCAAATTTTTCAAGTATATTCATTTCTACTATAATTGGATTCCCATAACAGCCCTTTAAAATAGGAAGGAAGGAAAAGAACATTTATCGAGTGTGTTCTGTACAAAGTACATTTACCACATTATCTCATTTAATCCTTGCTATGGTGCTGCTGAGGTAAGAATTATTTCTCCCAGTTTTAAGAAGAAACATGAGCTAAAAGTAGGCTTTATCCAGCCAAAGTAGTGACTCCTGGGTTTGTTCCTTGCTCTGTGTGGCTCCCAAATGTAGTTCTGTCCACATCACAGGTGTCAGTGTGTCATTTTATGGTCATCAAAATTTGAAATACAGATAAGTGATTTGCTTATAGTGATTCAGCTAAGCTAATGCCACCAACCAGGCCTTGTTCATCTGTTTGTTAGGCTTGTATACTTTCCACCCTTCTACCTGTCACTGATGATCAATCAGAAGTCAATGATGCCTTCCTGACCATGTTGATTACTCAGTTTCTCAGTCTGTGGACCACTCCCTATTGCTATGGGCCCTTTAACAGGCCACTACAAGAGATAGCCAGAGAGAGACAGAATCAGCAGGGGTGGGGGTGAGAATCAGCTTGGATTATGCTTGCCTTTGCTTCTATGGGTTTACGGATTGCATTATTGCAGGGTGAGTTTTATGTTCAATTTGAGTCAATTTTGCGTTGCAGCATAGCATAGCTAATATTTTTTGTGAGTGCTGCCTCTGAAAATCAGATCAATACAATTAAACTTTAAGCCAGTGATTTTAACGTGAATGTCTTAATACTCGGCACCAGAGTTGATATTTTAAATCTGATATATTAGAAAGAATAAATGCATCAGGAGAGCACTAATGGAAAAAGAGTTGAAATCAGGTAAACCTGATTTGGATAATAATCAGCCAGTCAATTAGTCCATACCATGGGGGCAGGTACAGGATTGTATTTTGTCCATTTCATGTGCCTCAGAGACGTCACCGGCTATCGCGTTACAGTAACATCTTCTGCTATTTAAAGCATGCCACACTGTTATTTCATGCTTGAAGTGCAAGGATGGCAGACCATTTGCCTCCTAGTACACTCTTCTTTTTACCTCATAGGAGGCAGGTTTTAAAGGAGCATCTGGAAGGAGAAGGAGGTGAAATGCTGTTGTTTATTAAAAAATAAGCAGTTCCCCATTTTTTCCTGTATCTTTCTTATGCCACATGGCACCATCCTCCCCCTGCACATTGCTCAGGACCCTCCTTGGCCAAGGCCCCTGTTTTCCTTTCCACACATGACTCTGACTGCTTCAGGCCGGACATCACCACTTCAGTTTAATAGCTTCCTGCCTGGTCCTTCGCACCCAATTATACCTGTGAATGCCAGGCACCCTTCTGAAGCCTAGGCAGGCCTCACTGCCCACGGGAACACATGCCGTGGGCTCTAATGTCTCCAGAACAAAGTAGAGATTTCATGGTCTGGCTTCCAAAGTCCTTATGATCAGTGGCATCTTGGGAGAGTAGTAGGGAAACATTCTGAAGGGTTCAGGTCCAGTAGGCTGAAGAGTCATGCCACGGAAGTGCTTTTACATTGAACATGTTACTTAACCTGTCTAAGCCTCCAATTCCTCACTGTGGTGGGAACAAAGTGAAATGCTGTATGTGAGGCACTCACCACAGGGCCCGCCTCCCTCGGTTGTTATTTACCATTACTCTCATCACCTCTCTCAATCCAGCATGTTTTGGGTATTAAAAATGTGATAGATTTTGTGTTAAATCCTTTCATTGTTCTATGTCACTTACTGAGATTATATCATGATTATATTCTGTAATTGATTGTATTATGACGATTATAGAAAAAAAGACGGATTCAGAGAGCGTAAGCTACTTGCCTAAAATCACACAACTAGTCAGTGCCAGAATCTGAAGTAGAGCCAAGGTCTCCCTGACAACAGACCCGATTCCCTCCACTAGAGCACCTTTCCATTCATGCCTCTCTGCCTTTGCCCACGCACAGCCTACAATGCTTTTGCCCCATTTCTTGTCTATGACCATTTTTCATATGCTTCAAGGCCCAGGTTAGTTGAGAGGTGGAAAAGAGAAGAGGCAGCAGCACAGACAGGAAAGAAAAAGATAATAGAAGTAAACATGGTTGTGAGAGAGCCAACAAGATGTGTTAAAGCATTAATTTTGTATGTTTATCTTAATAGCATTGTGAATTAAAGTTGTTTCATAGATATATGTGTTCTTTGAGGATGCTAAACTCTTTGTGGACCCCAGTTTATAATATATTGCTAAATATATTCTGATGCTCACTATATAGAGACTCAGCTCCGTTAGGGCCCATGCAGGAATCCCCTTTCCCAGGGACAAGCATCTCAATAGTATGGAATGTCAAGATGTAGGAACATGTTGAGAAGGGAGTCGTTCCTTTGTGTGAAACTAAGATTTATGTTACAAGGGTTCCCTAGTTGGCAGTGGGAGACAGCCTGCCAGCAGGACCTGAGCTGGGAGACTGAGTGCAACTGGGAAGAGGAGGGCAGTGGGGACTGGGGGAGGCATGGCAGGCAGAGCAGGTTTGATTGGCTGTCAGAGGAGCACACAAAGTTGGTGGGTAAGCACCAGAGGGCAGATAGATAATAAATTAAGTAAGACTGCAATCATTTGGGGGTCCATTAGATGTTTGAATGGTATTCTCATGTGAAAATATTGGAACAACCGGCAGTAAAAAGAACACTAGAGCTAGTTTCTAGTCTCAGCTAGGGCACCATTGGCTTGCCACTAACTATGCCTAAGCCTAAATCTCTGTATCTGTACAGTGTGAATATTAGAAGACTGTCCTGGCCTACTTCATGGGATTATTGTGAAACAGAAGAAGTAAGGGATATGTAAGTGGATTGCAATCTGAAAACCAGTTTTATGGTTTTCCAGTCTTTTTACAGGTGCAAGAATTGCTCTTCCTATTAATGAAGGATAGGCAACACCATGCCTATGAGTAGCTTCTGGTTGAGTTGTGGCGATGTGGCAACCACAGAGTTAAGAAGGAGAGACCATGGGGCTACAATGGGAATTCATAGGACAGAGAGTTCACTGTAAAGCAAGAATGCTCATTGTCAAAGAAACTTCAAAATGGAAGGTGAGACTGGAGGAACTTTGAAGAATGCATTGCAAGAAAGTTAGAAAAGATTAGTGATGGGCCCCAAGCTGTGAGGAATGTTGGCAGGACAGATATAGCCGAGACTGTTTGAAGTAAAGGGTCCATGTCAGAGCAGTGGGAGGGAGAAGAGGCTGGGGAGACCTTGGGGATCAGGCCCATGTCTGTGATAAAGCACTGATGTGCAAGGAGCTCACTTCTTCCATGAGCACAGCCTGGAGGCCTCAGCATGGGTCCCCCAAGAAATTTAATTCATTCTCTTCTCCTTTGTTACATTCTCTTGGAATTTTTGTCAGGAGAAAAATTAGTATTATATATTTTCTAAAGCTAGAAGTTAAAGTTCTATCAACTCAGTGTTTTGTACAAAGAAAAAGATGATATGAATATTTGATATGGGGCCAAAAGAGGTCTTACAGATTAAGCATTATGAAAACCTTAAAGTCTTCTGAAAACTAATTTTTAAAGGCCTATTAAATTGTGGTAAGAGTCCTCATTGTTCATATTCTATTGTGATTCTTGAACTGCAATTTGGAAAAGCACTGGGCAAGGCAATTATACAAATAATAATCATTGGCTCAAGCTTTTTAATGATAAAAAGATGACTTGATTCTCTGAAAAAGTGAACAGGCAACATTTTCTCATTGCTGTTAATTATAATTTAAGACAGACTCAATTTTGTATTAGTCACAGATGTTTCATTTCTCAGTTCATATAAAATGTGGTACATGGAATATCTCCAAAGAGATTTTAGAAGTGTTTGCAGTCTTGTCCATCTCTTTACCACTTGGTGTGGTCTTTTCCAAAAATCATGACATTTGGAAAGAAACTTAGAGAAGTTTAGGAGACATTTTCAAGACATTTTGTTTTCAATGATCTCTAAAAATATTCCTATTGAAAATGAAAATTGGAAACATGTTCTGAAAAACAAAATCAAAATGTATATTGTGTCTTTGGAAAGCCTGGTTTTGGGAGTGGCTAGGCTGTGTTCCAGTTGTGTGGGGGTTGGGGTTGGGGGCACAAATGCACAATTTCTGAATTGATTTTAGCCAGAGAAACCTTTAAGAAGTTCCAGTATTCCTATTGCTATTAAGCAAAAATGTATTTCAAATAATTAGACCAAGCAGCTAGTTTCCAAATTATTCCACTGTGGATTGTTCTAACCAGGGAGAACTTATCAGTAGAACAAATCGTTCGTGAAATTCTGATAGGTTTGGGAATATTCCAAGACATGGCAGGTTTGGAATGCAAACCCTGAATGAGGCTGGAAAACTTTGTTTGTGTCTAAAGCTTGCTGAGAATTAAAACTTACCTTTTCATCAGATTAGTCACAAAGACGATTTGAAATACAGTAATACACATATTTTCTGCTATAGTCAAATGCTGCTACATGAAAAGTAAAATAGAATTACCATAAACACATTACAGGGAATTTTTCTTAGATTATATTGACAAAAGTTGGAGTTACATGCTATATGACAAATCTTTCACCAAAAGAAAATGTCATATTAAAAGAATATTAAAAATGTAATAAAATATTTTACATTTAAGAGGAGCATATATAAAATATTTTTGGGTGAAAATGAATATATTTGTGATACCTACAAATAGTTATAATTTCATTATGGGCAGGCATGAAATTTAAAAATATTGTGGTCTAGTGGGGGAGACAGCAACCAGCAAGTAATCAATGAACACAGTGAATTTTTAAGAGTAAGTATCACAAAGGAAATTCTAGGATGATGTGTCACAAAGTGATTTTGGAGGTGGGAGTGGAAGAGTGAGCAGCTTTAAATAGTGGTCAACCCCCTCTGAGGAGCCATTCACACTGATACTGAGAAAGAGCACAGACTTTAAAGGTTTCTCTGATTAACATCAATTCAGGAATTGTGCATTTGCGCCCAATTTCTTACTTTCAATCTTCATATATACATTAACTTTTCCCCAAAAGAAGCCATGTGAATTTGTATATTCAAACTTTGTATGCTAGTATTATGTTATTCACATTATTCTCTGAAGTCCATCTGTGATATCCAGGGTTAATGAAGTTTAGGTAGCTAATCCTTAGAATAAAGTTCTTGCAGGAGAACCAAGATGGCGGCATAGGTTAACGCCAGAGTTTGCTGCCTCGAACAACCACTTCAAAAATACAACTAAAAGATGGAACGGACATCACCCAGAACCACAGGAACGCTGGCTGAGTGGAAGTCCTACAACTAGGAGGAAAGAGAAATGCATACT
>NW_006288633.1:748317-748885 GCF_000327345.1 Myotis davidii
TTGAAGGCAGCTTTCTCTCCGAGGTTTGCAGCGGTTGTTAGGACTCAGAGAGGCAGAGCCCCTGGGGACGGGACTGAGAGCAGCCATAACTGCTCCCTCCATCCCACCCTGTTGATCCGTGCGACCCGACCTGCCCAAGCCCTGCACAGAGGCATTTGCCGGATAGCCTCAGGCAAAGGCTAGATTAGCACCTCCCTAGAGGACAGAAGTTCTCTCACTGCAGACACAGCTGATTCTCACAGCCAGTTGGCCTGGAGGTCAAATCCCCGCCAGTATTACCTACAACAATCTAGGCTTAACTACAACAAGACTGCGCATAAAGACCACTAGAGGTTGCACCAAGAAAGCATTAAAAATGTGGAGACAAAGAAACAGGATGCAGATGTCCGAAATGGAAGATATACAACTCAAAACCATACTTTTAAGGTCTTTCGATAATTTTCTAAAAACTGCCGATAAATGTAGTGAGATCCTCAGGAAATCTAATGAGACCCTCGATGTTGTGATAAAGAACCAACTAGAAATTAAGCATACACTGACTGAAATAAAGAATATTATACAGACTCAC
>NW_006288633.1:749420-750844 GCF_000327345.1 Myotis davidii
GAAGGGGTGTTGGAGATGCGGGAAGAGACTGGACAAAAATCGTACATCTATGGATGAGGACAGTGGGTGGGGAGTGAGGGCAGAGGGTGGGGCGGGAACTGGGAGGAGGGGAGTTCTGGGGGGAAAAAAGAGGAACAAATGTAATAATCTGAACAATAAAGATTTAATTAAAAAAAAAGTTCTTGCAGTTTTTCCAAGATCCTTGAAGTATTTCTTTCCAAAGTTTGAGGGGGATTTGTTGGACCCATTTGAGTAATTTCTTTAATAATGAATTTTCTTGTGCAAAGTTCTGAATCAGAGTTGGAATGCCTTCCTGGTTGTTGGTTTGTAATCTGGGTATTTCCTGGGAGTAGGGGGTCGGGGGGTGTCTGAAACTGGCCCCAGTATTTGGAAGGCAGGGAGAGATCAGAGAAAGACGCAGACCACTCTAGATGGGTGGGTGGCAGCTTTAATAAGCAAGGGAACTTACATATGAGGTTTGTCTTGGTGGCTGCAGGACCAGTAAATCTCCACACTCGCCTGCCAGAATCTTAAAAGTTTCTGTAGGGGCCTTAACAGGGTTCAGTCACATATACCATCTGGATGGTCTCAACAGCACATTACTCTCCAAAGGCTGTGCCTATGAGATGGCTCCTAGTGTGGGGGTAGAGGGTAGAACGGACATTCCAAGGACCGGGGGGGTGGGGGGGGGCAAGGAATCTCTGTTTGCTTTGTTCCAGCTTGCAGGTCATCCAGTGGTCATGAGCTCTCATGATCTCCTCCAAAACTGATACTATTGAAGAAAGACCTGGAAACAGGGGAGAGAGGCAGAGGAAGGAGAAAGGAGCAGGATAAAATATATTTTTCTTAAAAATTAAAATTATTATACAAGTGATTAAGTGGGAGTTCATTACAATTAGTGTTTAACAGTTGCATACCTCTGGTCCAGGAATAACTAGAAAGTGGAAAGCTTTCTTTCCACTTGAGAATGGCATGTTAGTATTGTTTATTGTTTTTTGTTCAGTAGTGAAGATCCAGTGTTCCTATCTAAAACACTGGGCTGGGATTAGAGGTCCAAATTCCTTTCCTAGTGTTTTTTTTTTTTTTTTTTGGGGGGGGGGGTGTTGCAATACTTTTTATTACCAGTTTTGCCTCCTTAGATTATAAAATAAAAACAGTGACACTGATATCTCCTGGCGATAAGTAAGCCTGTATCTGTGAATTTGTCAGAGGAGAAATTGAAGCAGTGACAAGGGGAGCTTTGAAGTTCTTTAGTGGAGGCTTTGGTGCCAAGTGGATGATAATGTAGGGCAACCACATCACTCATTTTAAAAAAAGAAACATGCGCCTCCAACTCCATAACAGGACATTGGAGACACTTGCTTTTCTAAGACAGCAACTCAAGTGTAAAGGCAGGTACAGTTCAAAGTCCAAGAAATAGACCT
>NW_006288633.1:750890-768801 GCF_000327345.1 Myotis davidii
TCTGAACTTGTGGTATCCCGAACCCCACTGATAACCATGAAGGGTATGGTGATTTGGTTTTAGGATATTCCATTTAGAGCATAGCCTCTAGGATGGGGTGATATATACAACTTAGAATCTCAGGGAGGATGTCAGGGAAGTTTTCCAGGGACCCCCTTCACATCGGTTCTCATTTCTCACTAGATCCAGGGTGCGCGTTCTCAGGTCAGGTAAAGCTGGTTTGGAGGCATTGCTGTTCTTACTGCTCAGCTTTGAACAACTTCACATTAAGGTGCTTTCCATTCCTTCAAGCTGTCTTCCTAATTTTGTTTAGTGGGAGAAAAAGAAGGGTGTGGAATTACTTTTTTAAAAAATATATTTTATTGATTTTTTACAGAGCGGAAGGGAGAGAGAGAGAGGGTCAGAAACCTCGATGAGAGAGAAACACCGATCAGCTGCCTCCTGCACATCTCCCACTGGGGATGTGCCCGCAACCCAGGTACATGCCCCTGACCGGAATCAAACCCGGGACCCCTCAGTCCGCAGGCAGATGCTCTATCCACTGAGCCAAACCGGTTTCGTCTGGAATTACTTTTAAAAGCAATGTTTGCTTTCTCATTATGGAAAAATGACATTTAAAACCATTCTAAAGTAATTTTTTTTCTCAGAAGTTGTATAATATGTTACTATGTAACTTTACAAGATAATTTTGTACTGACTAATTTTAAATTAATTTTGAACTCTATTGTAGAGCATTTTATTAACCTCAAATTTCTACTTAACAGTACTTTGATATATCAATTATCTATGGCAACAAAAATGTTGTTTAACAATCAACCTCAAAACCCAAGTGGCACACAACAGTAAATATTTGTTTTTCCTTCTAGGTTTGTGGGATGATCTGAAATGAGACTGATGACATGGCCAGCAACAGGTCTGCTAGGCAGCAATGTTTTGTGACATGTCCTAGGCCTTGGCTGGGAAAATTGGGTTGACTCAGCTCTGCCTTGCATGTCTCATCTACTAGTGGGCTAATCTGGAATGTTCACATTATGAAGGCAAAACAAGTGACGAAGCAAAATGTGCAAGTACTTTTTCAAGCTTCTGTTAGTGTTAGGTTTATTCCTGTTTAATTGGTCAAGGAAAATTACATGACTGACCCCAGAGTAAGAGTAGGAGAAGCTATAAAATGACAGGACAGAGTATTGATACCAGAACGTCATTAATTGATGCCACTAACAAAATTTATCTGCCAATTCCATCTCTGGTATAATAATAGTTTTATAAAAATAACGTAGAGAATGATCATGATCTTGAAGTATATTTTTAATGAAAAGCTATATTGGTAATTTTGATGTAAAAACCATTTATCATATTCAATGCTTTATAAATTGCTAACCCTTTGGTAAATATTATGTATTGAGCTGATGATGAATATTTGGTCAATCACATAGCATTTTCATAACCAAATCATATGCTAAGAATTTCTATTATATTTGATACTGGTAGGCTCAAGGTTTGAGTAATCACATGGGATTATAAAATTTCCCCTAATTTAATCTTAGCAGCTTGAGAAAAAATTACTTTTTAAACAGAAGAAGTATCACATTTGTGCATACAATGGTTTATGATTAATGAATAAGATCTCAATTAGATGGTTACTCCAGGCACTAATGCTAGTATGACAAAGTGAGGCATTAAAAAGGGGCCAAGGAGAGTAGGACAGTGAGTGGATGATCAAACTGAGAGATGAAAAGTTAAGGATGAGCATTGATATTACTTATGGGGTTTTGTGGCACCATCCCACCCCGCTTCTCTGCTCCATCTTTGTTTGAGTCTTGTAAACACAGTGCAGTTGGCTTTGAGGACTATGGACGATAATGAGTTACTAATGGGAGTGAGTGTCACATGAATAACTGCTTCTTTGAAGCTCTTTTCAGGCTGTGGCAACTAGAAGCAGCCCAGAAGGAGAAATTGATGGCCCACATTCAGCTTTTGAATAGTAAAGCTTGAAGAGCTTTTAGGTACTGAACAGCTTGAGGAAAGGCAGGATAATGGGACGTAATTATACTGATTATGTAGTTGAGGTATGTTAAAGAATAATCTGTTAATGCTGCTCAACGGTGGCACTTGGTAGTTCCTGTTAATATTTTTAGTAGAGGAACAAGAAATGAGTGTATTGAGTCGTATTCAAAAAGATGATCTCTTAAATTGGCTCTAGCACCTTCAACGGTGGCACTTGGTAGTTCCTGTTAATATTTTTAGTAGAGGAACAAGAAATGAGTGTATTGAGTCGTATTCAAAAAGATGATCTCTTAAATTGGCTCTAGCACCTTCAACGGTGGCACTTGGTAGTTCCTGTTAATATTTTTAGTAGAGGAACAAGAAATGAGTGTATTGAGTCGTATTCAAAAAGATGATCTCTTAAATTGGCTCTAGCACCTTGGTGTTTTGGTGGTTCCAGGAACTTCTCAACATTATCTCATTAATCCTTCCCACATCCCTGCAGTTATGGGTGCCAAATGTTTAGGAATAGGAAGCCTTAGCAAGTAATAACAAGTGACTCGCCTAAGGTTATGCCTAAGTAAAGCACTAATTTCTCTTCTGTACTAAACCCATCTCAGATTTTTTTTTTTTTAGTCCACATTATATCAGGAGACTATACAGCCTACTGAGAGAACATCCAGAAGTAATATAAGAAAGAATATATAAACTCTAGCTCATTTCATCCAAGAAACTTTTCCAGATTAAATCTTGTCCTCTGGTAAATAGCAGATGTGAGGATGGAAAATATAATTTTGCTAAAATATGATAGTGATTTGATGTCTCTCTTTGAGTGAAAGCAGTTAGAAGACTGTTCCTTTACATTTTATTGGTTTTGTGTAGTGTCTATAATCTAGATATTCTCTAAGTATAATTTGATAATGGGGAGGAGGGAATGTCTTCCTTTGATTTGCTGAGTTATTTTATTACTTATTAAGTCACTAAATCTTTTTCTTTAAGTCCTCCTTTGTAATATTTAGTTCTCCTGGGCATGCAGTAGAGTTACATTTTCAACCATCTTAGAATTAGTCATGACCATGTGGCTTGCTTTAACATACATGATGCATTTAATTTCTGGGTGGAAGATTAAGAGCCAGTGTGTGATTCAGCATGTTCTCTCTTTAAGTCTGATGTGGTAGCCAGTAACTTTGAAACAGTGGTTGGGATCCTGAATGACAGCAATGAACAGGTATCTCTGACAATCTGCAATGGTTTTGCAGCATGGGTAAGAAAAATCTACCACACCACCCGCTACTTTAAGCCACTGATATTTGAAGCTTTTTGTAACGTTAACATAGCTTAGTTACCCTGACTGTTATAAGGATTGGTACCTAAAATTTGGGGTTCTGGTTTAATAAATAATTTAAAATATGTGAGACTGCCTACTTGGTTTGGCTGTGATTGGGTATGTTTGGCAAGGCATTATAAGAAAGACTAATTTATTTTATTTCCTAAAAATTTGGTATATTTGTAAGTAGAAATTAAAAGGAATAGGGAGAACCTAAAAACTCAGACTTGTATGATTTCCTTTCAATCCAAATAGTAAAAGATAAAAAATGAGAAGTTCTTATTGTCATTGCAAGGAGCATACAACAATATTGTTAAACTAGAAGCCCGGTACACGAATTTGTGCACGGGTGGGGTCTGGCCGGCCACCCCATGAGGGCTGATCAAGGTTCGGTTGGCAGGGCTAGGGGACACGGGAGGTTGGCTGGCTAGCTGCACCCTTGATCAGGGTGAGGGGGAGCTGATCAAGGCTTGGCCGGACTGAGGGAGGGGCCTTGGGAGGTTTGCCAGTCCCACCCCAGATAGGGAGGCTGATTGAGGGCTGGGTGGGTCTGGGGGGGAGGGGGGCTGAAGGAAGTTGGCTGGCTGGTCCCACCCCCAATTGGTGTGGGGGTGACAATCGGGGTCACACTGCACATCAAAGCAAACAGTGATTCTGGTCGTTCTGGTCATTCTGGCCTGTTGGCTTTTATATATATACTAGAGGCCTGGCGCACAAAATTTGTGCACTTGGGGGGGTGTTTCTCAGCCCGGCCTGCACCCTCTCGCAGTCCGGGAGCCCTTGGGGGATGTCAGTCAGACATACTTAGCACTACTGACAAGGCGAGAGAAGCTCCCGCCACCTCCGCTGCACTCGCCAGCCATGAGCCAGCTTCTGGCTGAGCAGTGCTTCCCCTGTGGAAGTGCGCTGACCACCGGGGGCAGGCCCTGCATTGAGCATCTGCCTCCTGGTGGTCAGTGCGCATCATAGTGACCAGTCATTCCACAGGTTGGTCGATTTGCATATTAGCCTTTTATTATATAGGACTATAGGCCTGGTGCATGAAATTCGTGCACAGGTAGGGTCCCTAGGCCTGGCTGGTGATCAGGGCTGATTGGGGCCTTCCAGCTGCCGGCCAGGGCCTCCCTTCCCCAGCTGCCAGCTGCTGGCTGGGGCCTTCCTTTATTGTGCACCATCCCCTGTTAGTCAGTACATGTCATAGAGAGCAATAGAACTCCCGGTCTCCTGGTCTAACTCCTATGGGGACACTTTGCATATTAGCCATATATATATATATATATTTCTCTGGATGGATTAAGTTAACACCTGACAAGAATTTTCAGTTGGACAAAAAGGCAAGAGGAAAGAGATTGAAGTTTGGACTCTCAGAAAAACCTGATACTCCCTAAGTATCAGCAATTAAAACAAGAGAGAGGTGGGGGAGGCCATAAGCAAAGGAATATAGCAAATCTAAGAATTCTGTCTAAAAAGAATCATAGGTATTATTATTGATATGCGAAAATTACTAGATTAATATTGATTAGAAGCCTACTAAGTTTTAAAAATTCCTGTACTGCCAAAGAAATCACAATCCTACAAAAGCTCAAAATTTAAAATGACTCTTGGAGTTTTAACTCTCTAAGGCAGCGATTTTTTAACTGGTGCGCTGTGGCAGGCACACTGGTGTGCTGCAAGAATAAAAAGCATGCCACCCCTGATTATTTAGTTAGGAGCACTGACCTCTTTTCCCTTAGATTGTCAAATTAAAAAAATGCAACAGCTAATACAACAATAGCAGTCATGTGAATGAATCAAAATTATTTTTTTGTGAGACTGGCAAAATATATATTTTTTGGTATGCCTCAGAATTTTAGTAATTTGTGATTAAAAAAAGTTGAAAATCACTGTCCTAAGGTCAGGAAGTAGGTTGAAAAGGCTGCTCAGCCCCCCAGGGAGGGCATACTGCCTGGTGTTTATTTTATATGTGGCCAAAGCACAAAATGGAAAGGAAAAAAATTCCAGAAGACAAACCCAAGGACCACAGTGAGCTATGCACAAGGAGGCAATCAGGGCCTTATCAAGGATTCTTCCTAACCTCCAGGATAGGGACTCTCAAAACATCTTCCCAGGAGTTAAATTTGTCATGGCCAATAATTCCCGTGAATTATGCTCCCTTTTCCGAATGTGGTGATGATAAATGATACAGAGACCACTATACATTGTCCTAAGATCCTGAGCTTGAGTATGATGCTATAATCATATAAAATGTTTGAGTTGTTTCTCCTGGATAGGGATGAATATATTTTGCATGCAAGAATGAGAATGAACCAAAAGTCTCATAAGCAGAAGGGAAGACTGTGGTAGTCATCAGCTGTTTTCCAAAAATTTCTGGTTTTCTTTTCAGACAAATGGTAGGTTTGTTTTCCTTGCTCTCTTTGTCACAAGACATGTAGAAAGAAATTACTTCTGGGTGAAAGCTTAAAGAGCTAATGCATGGTTTGCCCAGCCAGTGTGGTTCTGTGGTTGAATATCAACCTATGAACCAGGAGATCACAGTTTGATTCCCGGTCAGGGTACATTCCTGCTCATTCCTGTCAAGGGCACCTACCTGGATGGCAGGCTCCTCCCAGGCCCTGGATGGGGCGTGTGCAGGGGGCAACCAATCAATGTTTCTGCTTTTTTTTTTTTTTTTTTTTTTGAGTTAGGGAGTGGTTAACTATGTTCTCCCTTTTCTTTTGGTGTAGCTACCAGCACCTTTCAAGAGTCAGTCTATCAGCTCAAATCCTCATGACTGTGATAAACCTGAAGCCTGCAGTGCTGATCTGTGATGGATGGTAGTGTGTTTGAGAAGTGAACCATTATTGTTTTAAACCACCATTATTTTGGTGATTTTGTTGTCATTGTATTATATTCTAACAGGTACATCCTCCCATTAAAAAATGGGGAAATTAAATGAATAGTGATAAAGTGCTTGCATTTAAAATATTATAATATTGAACATTGGTATATATATTTTTTAATAAAACAAAACAAAAATTAAGTAATATGTACATTTCTCAAAAGCAGTTTTACTTTGTATAGAAAAAGTGTCTCATTTCCTGTGATATTATAAAGTGCCTTCTTGGTCAAGCACTAGTAATATTAAGTAAATCTATGTAACTCAGAATTTAATTAGGGGATAAATACAGGCAGGGATTAGATACATTGGTGTTTGTAAATATACAGACCAATTTAGGGAGTTAATTGAATTTTATTATTTCTAATCCTGAAGCTGATTTTCTACTGGACCAGAAATAATTCTATTCTAAGCAAGTCACTAGAAACATAATATGTGCATGGGGAGGTGTGGGGAGTGGGGCAGTGTGGGTGTGTGTTGAGTTCTACTTAATCACTAGATTTAAAAAAAATCATGTTCTCATCTGATATATAATGTTATGGTCCTCAATAATTATGGATGGGTGAATTTAAATTTCTCTCACTTGAGCATGAGCTCAGATTCCACTCTTTTCCTCAAAGGTTATTAATAGTGTGCAGTGCTCAGTGCATGTACTTAATGATATAACAGTATTATATTCTGTACTTATACTTACAAAGCAATTTTGTAATGTCTCTTATTTACTTTATGGTACCCTGCAATGCCTAGGGAACAGTAACTTAGACAGAATCAGCCAACCACAATAACAAGCCAGGCATAGTTTGTTATTGCTTTAATGGTAGACTTTTGATATTCAATTACTCAACAATTGCCTGGTACTTGGGTTTGTGACTGCATTGAGTAATTGATTTCTACCTCCTCCACATCCTTCCAGATGGTATAAGAAGTAATCATTTGGTAAATGCTAAATTTCAGTATAATAAACTTGATTTTGGCCACATCCTTGAGTCTGCATTTACCAAAACCAAATTACTTTGAAGAAAAAGTGCACTGATTTCTAAATTTGGCTACATTGGCATTATCTTCAGGACTTTAAGAGGCTAATATCTGACTCCTATGCCAAGAAATTCTGATTTAATTGGTATGGAGATTTTTTAAAATTCCTTAGGTAATTCTAACGTAACAAAATTTAAGAATGACAAGTATACTGATTAAAAGCACAAGCATATAAGTCATATAAATCTGGATTTAGTATATCCCTGTTTCCTCCTTAATAGCTATGCAACCTCGAGTAAGTATTTAAATTCTCTAAGCCTCAATTTTTTTTATCTTTAAGGGAGAGGAAGCGACACCTATAAAAGGTGTTGCATTGAGCAAAGGCATGATGCATTCTGGGAATAATGTGAAATGTATTAAGGCTGGAACATGGTGTGGGTTCTTAAGATAGATTCACAAGAGATGAGGCTGAAGACATTGTGGGAAGCCAGATCTTAAGAATCATGTGTTAAATTTCTTTTTTTTATCTTTAAATTAATGGAGATTCTTAACATTAGTATTTGGACACATGGATGTTTTACAAATAATTATGAATTATGTTATGGGAAAAGGGAAAACCAGATGCACATTTATTCTCACTGTAACAATACCCTTTCTCACTAGTATTGTGATATCTTTCCTTGAATATTAGGAAATAGAGTCCAATGCAGCAGGTGTACTAGAAATGATTCATACTCTCCCATCCAGCTTATTTTGGGGACAGGTCACACTTATAGGTGGAGCATTACTAGTTGTGGGGATTAAGAATTACTTTTATGTTGTGAGATGTGCTTTCAGAGCTATACTTATTATCCTTATCCATGATGAATTTCCACTTCAGTCCATGATAGAGCAACTGGTACTAAGATAGCCCTCCTGCAATAAACAATGAGTAAACAACCAGAATGGAGATTATATATAAGAAGATTAGAGAGCTATGCAGAAAAAGAGCTTCAAAAATCTCTGCAATACTACTGAGGTTTTAGCTGAATAGTAAGTTGCACATTATTAAGTTAAGATCCAAAAGGCTTGTCAAAGAACAATTAATTACTGCGAAAGAACAACTACCAAGGAACTATAAATTGAAGAATTACCAAAGAACTATAAACTGGACAACTACCAGGACTCCAGAGCAGGGAGCCATTTGATATCCAACCAGCCACTATAGAAAAACCCAATCTATATATATAAAACCTTAATATGCAAATAGAACAACTTAACAACCAAACAACCAGTTGCTATTATATGCGCTGACCATGTGGGGGCACCAGACCAAGGCAGAGCACTGGTCGCTGTCATTGGGGTGAGCCTCTGGTGGTTACAGAAAATTCTTTGCTCCTGCTCGCCAGGGTCCCACCTGGAGCTCACACCTACTGCTGGCACCGGCCGTGCTTGCACCTGTTGCTGGCATTCAGCACTGGTCCCGATTGCTCGGCGCTGTCAGGGGGTGCGAGAAGCGGCTGCGAGCAGTGGCTGCTGGCCCTGATCCACTCTCAGGGTTTCTCCACCTCCCCCTGCTCCTGAGGGGTGATCAGGGAAACAGTCCAAGTGCCCATCAATGCATGAGTTGATAAGAAAGCTTTGGAATTGTACATGGCTGTAAAAAGAAAGAACTCTTACCATTTGCAACATCATGGATGGATGGACCTTGACAGTATCATATATGGAATCTAGTGAACAAAATAAACTGATGAACACAATAAATCCAAAGACATAGAAGCATGGAACAGACTGTTGAACCCAAAGGGAAGGCAGGGGAGGGTGGATGGATGGGAAGAGATCAACCAATGAACTTGTATGCATATTTGCATAATCTATGGACACTGACAACAGGGTGGTGAAGGCCTGGATTGGGGGTGTGGCAGGGTTGGCCAGAAGAGGTCAATGGGAGAAAAAAGGGGATATATGTGATACTTTCAATGATAAAGATTAAAGAAAAGCAGTGGTAATTTGGGTGACTGGGAATGGATACAGATAAACTTTCTGGGGGTGATAGATGTGTTCTATGTTTTGATTTCAATGGTGTTACACAAGTGTATATATTTATCAAAATATATCAAACTATAAATGTAAAGTATGTATATCTTAAATAATGAGTTAGGCAAAGTCTCAGTTGACATTATAGTGCCTCTACATGTACATTATAGTTACAAGCAAGAGCAGTGCTAAGAGATGTTTTTGTTACTAATGACAAAATTATGGTGATTGGGGCAGAACCACATTATGCCAGTTTTTATAAGTTTTATATAAATTTTGGTTTTGACTTTGGCAGGAAACGTAATTCTAAACTTTAGGCTATAATACTCTTCAAAATAAATAATTAGCTACAATGGGAAGGCATTCAACGTTACGATATAAAGCTTAATTAAATGCTATCTCTTTACCATGCTATTTGACATTTTTGTGGTGTCATAAAAGTCTGTTTTCTTGAATGACACCTTTCATTTCAATTAGCTAAAAAAGATAAAAAAGAATAAAGATTGAGTGAACTTGTGGGCACTTCATAGATTTGTAAATAGTGTCTAACTTAATTTCATTGTTCTTTTCAAAAAGAAATTCTAGCAATAATATAGGTTAATGTAGGGATACCTTGTGTCAGGAATACCAGAGGAGGGTATTGCAATAGTTCAGGTAAGACATAACGAGCATTCGAATTAAGGCAGTGAGGTGAAAATCAGAGAATAAGTTAAAGAGATATTTGTTAACGTTTGGTTACTCACAAATTTAATGGCTACAATGGAATCTTTTGGGTGTTCCACCTCACTGAAAATAAAATTCTCATGGCCTATAAGGTCCTATCTGATATGGCCCCTGGCTATTTCCCAGCATTCCTGTTCTTCTTCTACTGTGCACCATGTAGTGATCTTCTATCTTCAAACACAAGGCCATTGTCTCCTCAGACTTTGCACGTGCTGTTCTCCCAGCCTGAAGTGCTCTAGCTATATCTCCGCATGGCTTACTCCTCATCATTTAGGCCCCAGTTCAAAAGTCAAGTCTTTGGAAAGCTCTTTTCTAACTATATCCCTGCCCAGATACTTTATTACGTTATCCTGTCGAACTTAACATGTATCATAATGTAAGATTGTTGGTTTATTTATTGCCTGTCACAGTCACTGCTACTACAGTATAAAGTTTATAAGTGTACCTTGGCTATCTTACTCCTCAGTGTAATCCAGTACCTAGAACAGTTCTTGGTACAACTGTTTGTGGGATGGATACATGGGAGTATGCTTGCCACATATTTGAATGTTTCAGAACAATGAAGATTATGAATAACAAATCATCAAAATATGTACTCATAAAATTTAAAAATATACATATTTTGTTATTTAAACTCTGCTGTTTTAGAATGATTCCAAGTTACAACTGAGAAGATAGATATCATTACCATCCTCTTTATTGTCTTATTGCACTTTTCACCACTGAAACAGTTTCCGGCAATTTTAATGCATTTATTCAGCACTTACTCTGAACCTTTGGAAATAGGAAGATGAAGAAAGTCACAATTCAATAGGTGCAAAATAAGATGCATGTGAAAAGTATTGTGGAAGTGCTGAGGGAGGGAAATAATCCGTATTTCAAAGAGGGATTGAGAAACTGGGAAAATCTTTGAAAAGTACTTGACATTTCAGCTTGGTCTAAATGAAAATAGAAATATATGAAGTAGAGAGCAGGGAAGAGCATCTGTAGCAGAGGGAAAAACTTGAGCTAAGTCAAGGGTTATAGAAGCTGAGGAAGTCATTGTGGTGACTAAAGAATACTGTGTGCTAGAGAGTGATAGAAAGTGGTATTGGAAAAATATGTTGAAGTTTAATAAGAAGAACCTCCAATGCCAGGTCAAGAACTTTATCTAGTAGGTAGAGGAACCATAAAAAGATTTCATCTAGGAATGTGACATGACAATATCTGTAACCTAAAAGGTAATTCTTGCAGCAGGTAGGACGAGAGAGTAGCACTAAAGGCATGAAGATTTGTTGAAACAAGAAATGAGATAAAATTAAGCAATGGCAATATAAATAGGGAGACAAGGACTGATTTCTGAATTAGAATTGATGGGTCTTGGGATCTGTAGAAAAGTGAGGGAACAAGAGAAGGTAAAGCTGACTCTGAGTTTCTGGTTGGCAGTCTTGTAGGTGTGACCTGCAATTGATTGGCCTTCCTGATTCCCCTCATTCCCTTCATGAACTTTTCTCCCAAACTTTAACTCTTGGCCAGGGGTCTCCCTGTACTTTGGGCTCATTAATACCTCTTTTCACTCACCGGATATTGAACCTGCTACTAATCAATTTGCATGAGTAACCTTTCCTTTTCCTCTGTGTCAGCAGCTGAGTATCTTACAGAATGATTCAATACACTCTCAATTCTGTCAAAACTGTTTCAGGATACCTAGAGAGCTATTTCACTGCCTCATAGGTTTGCACATCTTCTAACAACCTGCTGTAATTCTTTAATTTATTCAACTTTTTCTTATCCTCTGTATCTACTTATATCAGTCCATAGATGATATCAACTCCATCCTCAATGGTCTCTAACAGTTTGTTCTTAATCTTTCTGTAAGATGTAGATTTCTGACTGAGGATTAAATACTGAAATGAATAATGTGGAGAGAGAAAAGGGTTTCTCTTCTCTCTTCCTTTCCTTTCTTCCTTCCTCCTTTCTCTCTTCCTTCTTCCTTGCCCTTCTTCCTTTCTCAATTAAATTAATTTAAGTATAAATACTGTGAAGGCAGTGAGAGTACAAAGAAAAATAAACTATAAAGGTTTCTGATCACAACACAATCAACAATCATATGGCACAGAACTAAAGTCTGGATATAATATGGAAGGCCTCCTAGAGGAACCAGTTACATTAAAGAAATAACTATTGTTAGTAGGTAGTCATGTAAAAATGCTCATAAAGATCTTGATTTGAAGAAATTAACTAGCACAAAAGTATCAGTATACTCATGAATAAATTTTAAAAATTTGGGCTAGATGCAAAGGTGGTCTTGAGATTATGAATAAACTTGGACTGTGTCAAAGAGAATATAATATTCTAGGGATATGTGATAGAACTCTCTCTTTGACTGTCTTATTTATTAATGGTTGGATTAAGTCATACAAAGCTGGTTATCTAAGTTATAGACAGTGAAATAGGATTTTATTAGACAGCATGTTATATCAAGATAAAAGATAAACATGGAAGTATAAAACGTCTCAGTAAAATATAACAAAATAAAATTGAATTTAGATTAAAAAATACACTAAGATAACATCAGGGTAACCTGCTGTGACAGGTGATTCATGGAAAAGTTCTTGCAGGTCTTGTAGTCAGTTGCCCATGATACCTGTGTGACTTGGTGTAATATTGCTGCTAAAAAGCCAATTGAATACCCTATTCTACATCAGTGAAAAAACATCACAGACAGCAAGCATTGTCCTACAACTAGCATTAGCTAAACCACGTGTCAAGTCAAATGTTCAGTTCTGTGCTCCTTATGTTTACAAGGTCATATATAAACTAGAGCCTGCTCTGAGAATACCACTCATGGTGTTACAGAAACCATATCATATGGGAACTAGATAAGAAATGCCTACAGGAAAAATCTGAAATAGTACTTCAAACTTTTGAAAGATCATGAAAGAGTGGATAGGTTTGCCGTTTCTTGTTCTAGAGAACATGCACAGCATCACTGGGTACACATTTTGATAAGGATAATTTGGAGAATTATCAGAGAGAATTTTCAGTAGGTTATTCTAGAAACAATTGAGGCAGTTTCCATCATCTCCATAATCAATGCCTTTTACTGAGAGTGCTCCAACAAAGTCTAGATAGATGGTCAGAGCTGTAATTAAATGAAGTTCTGGATCGTTTGGAGAGCTAGTAGAGATTATCTACAAGCTTTCTTCCAATGCCAGACCCAAGCACAGCCTGATTTTTATATTTCCTCCTAGTAAAAGAAATTTCACAAAATGTTGCTTAAAATAATAATAGGATTATAGAAAGCAGAGTGGAGGGAAGACTATACAATATTTTTTCCAGTGTATTATAAAGAATGTATAGTTTCTTAAGAACATAAGGCAAATTTTGGTAGACATTTTGGAAGTTGTTTTAAATTGATCAAAGCTAAGAATGAAATTCTTTACTTTATTTTAGTACCAAGGTGAAAAGGTAACCGGGAATATATGCCATGCACCCTTTTGAAATAGTTAATTGTCATATTGCCTAATGTGAAAAAGATAAAAAACACCTCATTGGTACTTTATTCCACAAATACTAATTTTAGCACACACAGGCCACTTTATATTTGCCAAGTGCTCCTTTATGAGTTATTAATTTGTCTTCACAGCAACCATGGGAAAACAATGAAGTTATATTTTTACTTAGCTGCTGAAAAAATTAAGGCCATGGATATACAGAGTTGCCAAGTTTTCTGTTTTGTTTTGTTTTGTTTTTATGCTTGCTTTGATACTATATTTACAGACAGTGAATCCAAGGAACCAGTAGGTGATGTAATTCATTTATTAACATTTCCCTAAATATCAGGCTAACTCTTCATTTATGAGTTTTATTCTTTAAATTTAGCTGATAATTATAATTATTATTGGAACAATAGATTTTTTTTAAATGTATAACATTTTTTTTTGCAGGCCACAAGAAGCTTTAAATGATTAAATACCATTTATTGGACAATCTTATATAATAAAAGGCTAATATGCTAATCAACCGAATGGCGGAACAACTGATGGCTATGATGCGCACTGACCACCAGAGGGCAGACACTCAAAGCAGGAGCTGCCCCCTGGTGGTCAGTTCATTCCTGCAAGGGGAATGCCACTAAGCCAGAAGCCAAGCTCACTGCTGGTGAGTGCAGTGGTGTGGCGGGAGCCTCTCCTGCCTCAACAGCAGCGAGACGAGCAGTAAGGAACAGTGAGCAGGCAGGTGGTAAGGAGCGAGGGGTTCCAGATTGCGAGAGGGATGTCTGACTGATGGTTTAGGCCTGCTCCCCATGGGCCTAAGCCATCAGTCGGACATCCCCCGAGGGCTTCCAGACTGTGGGAGGGCACAGGCCTTGCTGAGAGATCACCCCCCGAGGGCACGAATTTCGTGCACTGGGCCTCTAGTGCTAAATAAGTGCTCTTAACTACTCTATACACCTCAAACAGTTTATAAATCCAAGGGAAAAAAATCCAAGCCAATTTTTTTTTTTACCATTGCCTTAATAGATTTGAAGTTCATGAAATAGTTCATACAATCTATTACTTGGCATGCAAAATTATTTTAAATTACTGTGTTAGCACTGACATTCAGAATAGCATCTACTGGAAAACAACCAAAAAAATCCCAGAGATTTGGTGCAATCATTACAATGAAAATAAACAACCAGTTGGCACTTCTATGGCTAGCAATTTTATTAAAATACATTATATATCTTTTTCAAAACTTCACCAGAATTTGCACCAGTGATCTCAACTTTCAAAAAAATTCTATACAATTTAATTATTGCTTATTTCATATTATTCAATATTGTTAGTCATTTTATTTTTGCTGGTCTAATAGAGATAAAATTACATCAGATTGAAGCTTCAATTTGCCTTTTATTGGTAGCCAATCCAGTTGTGAATCTTTTAAAATGTTTATTCACCATTTGTGTATTCTTTACTGTGCAATACATATTTATATCTTTTGCCCACTTTCCTAGGGATTATTTGACTTTTCTTATTGATTTGCTGTATTTTTAAATATATCATGGATAGTAAACTTTTTTGGGTATAGTTGTGACAATGCCTTCTCTAAGTTTATTGGGTGTTTTTTTTATTTTTTGAATGTGGAGTATAAGCTAATATTTTATTAAATAACAAAGTCATTTAAATCATGTCTGTCTAGAGTAAAGGTCTTGTTTTATGCAACACAATTAACATTGGTAGATAGCAGATTAACCAGAAAGGTTAAAGTGGACAATCAGAAACATAATATAATAAATAATACAAGCAGGAAAAACAGATTTGGGAAGTTGAAGGGGTTTTGGTAAATACAGCCCAAGTATGGGATAACTGGAAAGCAGGTCAGTAGCTTCTGAAAGTCAGTCCATATTCAGTATGTCTTGCAGAGAAAATGCTCTGCTAATCATTTCTTAATACCAAGGAGTTAAATTCATCAATTTTGCCTTAAACTATGTTAGTAGGTTTTAAGTCTTATTTAAGGAGTTTTATTTGGAATCCTCTCTACCAGTGGTGATAAAGATATTCTCTTATATTTCCTTTAAAAATCTGAAAGATTTGCTTTTCACATATATAAATTTAATTAATCTAGAATATACTTTTGTGTATAATGTACAGATACATTTTTTAAATGAATAATTTATTTTTTATACAATTTATTGACTAGTCTCTTCCTCAATAATCTGCATGTTATTGTCATATGTGGGTACATGTGGATCTGTTTCTGGATTCTCTATTATATTTCTTTTATTCATTTTCTTATATTTGTGCAAATCCATCACTGGCTGAGGTAATACAGTTTAATAATAAACTTTGATTTCTGGTAGAAATATTTTATTATCTTATTCCTCCCTTCCCCATTTAGGAGTATCTTTGCTGTTCTTAGCACTTTGCCCATATACATAGAATTAACTTGTTGAATTTCTCAAATGTGTAGCTTGGATTTGAGTTTAATTTTATTACCTCTAAGATTAATTTGAGGAAAACTGCTATATCATCTACATTATGCTATTCTATGTATGAATGTGGCATATTAATCAACCAAAGCATTTATAACTGTATGTTTCAATTCCGTATGGAATCTTCTTATTCTATCTAGAGAATACCTTTTAAAACCTTTGTTTAGTTCAGGCCTGAATTAATTTTTGCTTTTCTGAAAATGTCTTTATTTAGTTTTTATTTTTGAGGGCTATTCTGTTGAGTATAGCAGTTTTTAATGGCAGGATTTCCTTCCAGCATTTTGAAATATCATTCCATTGTCCTTTAGCTTTGACTTTTTTGTTGTGGAGAAGTCAGTTATTAATCTTATTGATGCTCATTTGAAGGTGAGTATCTTTATTCTCTGATGGGATATAGGACCCATGGTGTGCTTTAGTGTAGTATTTTAAATTTTATCTTGCTTGAAGTTTGGCATACATTCTGAATATATGGCTTATTAACATATAGGTATATTTCCTAATATATGCTGGATATATTCTATATTACTAGTAGTTCCTTTAGTTTTATATATTCAACAGTTAATCTTAATCATGGAGTTCTTAAGTTCAATCATATTTTTAAGTTTAGAATTTCCACTTTTATAATTTATGTTCTTTTCTGAAATTGATCATCTTGTTTTTTATTTTTTTGAAATATTAAACATAGTTATTTTTAAGTTCTGAGTAATAAAGTTCTAACTTTATTACTCAGATCCTCTGTGGGTCGCATTCTATGTTATATTATGTCTCTTAGGTTTTAATGTGCTTAATTATATTCCTGGTTATTAGTATTTTTGTTGCTAAATTATAGTCATTGCATATAAAAATATATAAAGATAACTTGAGGCTTAGGGTAATGTTACCAGAGAAAATTTATGTCTGTTTCTGACAGGTGGCGAAGGGTTTTAGTAGTCAAGGTTTCCTTTAATTCAAATAGGGCTTTAGATCGTTTGAGACTGGTTTATTTTGTTCACCCTTATTCCAGAGTCTAGGAGAGTTGCCAGTTACTTCCCAGTTGGCAGGTTCTGAACTTGAATTTTTTTCAGTCTTGTCTCATGTGTCTATTAAAAGCTTTGCTCAGCTTTTCAGCCTCTCAGCTCTTTGTTTTGGAAATAACAAAGACATATAGGGGAAAAGATTCAAATGTAGGTTGATTTGTCTGGGTTTTTATTCTCTTCTGAATTTTGGCTTCAAAATTCTTTACTGTCTTGTTGTATTTCCAATTAATTAAAATATTAAAATAACTTGCCCACATTTAATAGCTATTTTAAGTTGGAGAGTTGATTTGAAATATGTAGTCTACTACTATTGAAAACAGAACTACCTTCTACTTATTTTAATAATTCTCTCTCTCTCTCTCTCTCTCTCTCTCTCTCTCTATATACTTTTTTTTTTTTTAGGTAGATGCTGCTGCTGCCTGGGTATAAGGACAGGAGATAAAAACAGATTAAAGGGTTTTGTTTATTGTAATAGTTCAAAGCAATAACAAAACAGATAATACAGTTTATGTGTGTGTGTGTGTGTGTGTGTGTGTGTGTGTGTGTGTGTATTTCAAGATAATTTATTTATTTTCCAAATCTGACTGGTCATTTTTGATAGTATCTCATTCCTTTATTACATGTCATTATTTCTCTCTCTAAAAACATTTGATTTATAATTATTTTACAGTTTACAACTAATACTTTCAGAGCTTTAAGAGCTAGGGGTTTAATTCTGTGGTTTGTTTCTGCTAATTTTCATAAATGGTAGAGTATTTCTTCATTTTCTTAGTAAGTTTTTTGTTGTTATGAGTTTATATTTTGTTGAACATTTTCTGTAGGAGGTTTGAAACTAACATGGGGGTACTTTGTTCCAGAAAGAACTTATACTTGCTCCTGGTGGGTACTATTTGATGCTATTAAGTTGGTACCACTCTTATATAATACTTAAGCTTTTCACTACACAGATGGTATAGATTTGAAATTGTGACCTGAGTAATAGTTGATCTACTGGGCAAAATTTCAGAAGAAACTCATAATTTGTGTGAAAGTGAAAA
>NW_006288633.1:768830-776073 GCF_000327345.1 Myotis davidii
TATATATATATATATTTTTTTTTTTTTTCCACCTAGGTCCTGATGAAGATGAACTAGTCCTAATGGATTTTCAAGGCTAGTAGGCAGATGTTTTCAACATATTTTTACTAGTGTTATAACACCTTTGAGGTCCCAAATTAATGATGTTAACACATCTCATGGGTCCTTCAGTGGGATATAACTGTGTCTAGATGTCCTGGATGTGTTGGGTAATGAAAAACACATCTAACACATCCAAGAATGAATAAAACAGCATATTAAATATCTGTAAAATAATTGTTTAAGCCAGGAACAATACTTACAGTGATTAGGAAGGTAATGTAAAGGTCTGAAGTCACTAAAAATAAGACAATAATAAAGAGCTAATATGAAAATAGTCATCACACCCTCATGCTGTCAATTTATAATGGCTCAGACACACAACCCTGGGGAGAGAGTGATGGGGACCAGCCAGGCACAAATGAGCTCACGAGAGAGGAATGGGGACCAGCCAGGTTGCGGCCCAAGAGAGGGACAAACTGCCTGCCCCATGGTCCCAGGTGCGAGCAGCTGGTGCTGTTGCCCAGGAGAGGGACCAGCTGCCTGCCCTGTGGTCCTGGGCACCTGCGGCTGGGGCCCGGGTGAAGCTGCCCATCCATGGTCCCCTGCTGCTGTGGCTGGCCTGGGGGAAGCTGACTCAGGTCCTGGGTGCCTATGGCCTGCCAGAGGGAGGGAAGCCCAGGTCCCAGGTGCCTGCGACTGGCCAGAAGAGGGAATCCTGGGTCCTGGGTGTGGGGTGAGGCAGAGGTAGTTAGGGGCAATCAGACCAGTAGGGGAGCAGTTAGGGGTGATCAGACCAGCAGGGGAACAGTTAGGGGTGATCAGGCAAGCAGAGGTGGATAGGGGCAATCAGACCAGTAGGGGAGCAGTTAGGGGCGATCAGACCAACAGGGGAACAGTTAGGGGTGATCAGGCAGGCAGAGGTGGTTAGAGGCAATCAGGCAAGCAGGCTGGCAAACAGTTAGGAGCCAGAGGTCCTGGATTGTGAAAGGTAGTCAGATATCCCCTGAGGGGTCCCAAAGTGGAGAGGGTGCAGGCTGAGCTGAGGGACAACCCCCATGCAAGAATTTTGTACACTGGGCCTCTAGTAAGACAATGAGAGGGGATAGATATACTATCTAAAGGTTCAAATTTCCAAAAGGAGATGACCGAGAAAGCATATCCTGGAAGTAGTTGACCCAGAAACTGCTAGGATTTTATCTTGGCCTATACTAACAAATATTTTGAATATATATATATATATATATATCTCCTATCTAATAAAAGAATAATATGCAAATTGACTATCACTCCAACACACAAAGATGGCTGCCCCAATGTGGTCAAAGATGGCTGTTCCATGTGGACACAAGATGGCCGGCATGGGAGGGCAGTTGGGAGGGGGACCAGGCCAGCAGGGGAGGGCAGTTAGGGGCAATTCAGCCAGCAGGGGAGCAGTTAGACATCGATCAGGCTGGCAGGGGAGTGGTTAGGGGTGATCAGGCTGGCAGGCAGGCGAGTGGTTGGCAGCCTGCAGTCGGGATCGGGCCTAAACAGGCAGTTGGACAACCCTTGAGGGGTCTCAGAAAGGGTGCAGGCTGGACTGAGGGACACACCCCCCGCCCCCCGCCCTGTGCGTGAATTTTGTATATGTTTAAATATGTGCTAATGTTTTCCGATATACTGTGACAACATCTAATTTCACATTTATATGTCATTTATTATGGTTTTACTTGCTTAGGCTTATGTATTTAAAACCTTATACTTGGTATACCCTTTGGTCTACATTTTTTCTAAGATGCAGAAATATCTTTAGCATACATTAAAAATCATTGTCATGGAGCAAGGATTTCCTAATCATAGCAAATTGAGGGAGTTTGGATAAAGAATCAGTTCCATAAATTAGGGATTCTAGAGGCTACAATTAACAATATTCATGATTTAGAGAACAAAAGTTCTATTAAAACATTGTGCATAAAATGATTCCACCACTAATTCATGTTATATGATGATGAGAGAAATGAGGTGAAATAGAAGATTAATGAAAAACATCAATGGTAATTTCTGTCTTCATACTAAATAAGAGTCAATTTGTATTATCACTATTAGCATCTACGTGTAAATGGAAACAAGATCAGGTCTAGAGGGAAAAGTTGTGTTGCATTTTATGGCTCAATGTAGGCAAAGTGTAGTGTTTAATTCCACAGCTTTACACTATGGTGTGACCACACACTGTTTTCTCTACATATAGCCTATATATTCAACAGACTCTATATATCAGAAAAAGGTGCTGCAGAAATATATTTCTTATTTAATTTCTACCATTCTTTTAAATGGCAGTTTGCAGAATGCATCTGGGTGTACAGCTAATGACCCATGAGCAATAAGCAACTGTTTAAGTAAAATGCACTGTGAAAAAGCTTTTACCAAACAGCATTTTAATATTTTAAATAGATTTTCCATTGCAAGCTCTTTGTAACTGGATTAGTTCTCTGATGTGTTCTGACAGAGCTGTGGTTAGGGATACTCCATTAACTTTGTCTGTCATCTTATTTTCCCGAGTATCCAGCAGAACACCCTTATATTTCATAATTTGTATTGCTATCAGTGCTGATTTGTAAATGTGCAAATTATAATTAACAGTGGCTACTACTTCTATTAAATATTAAATCATTCTTGCAGCTTATATTTTCCACAGCAGATGGAGCCCTGTGGTATGCAAATAGGCTTTCCTTACATCGTCAGCAAATTTTAACCTATATTTTAGCTTAAAGAATGCATTTTCCCCCATTTGCTTTATGTTTTCTATAACATTTAGGTTAATATTTATTTACTGCAGATTCTCCCTCTACCAATAAGAATTTCATGGACTATTACATCCCAGCACTGTTGTTTTGTTTCCCTTCATTAAAAGGTCCTTAATCATCTAGCTTGCTTGTAAGTACGAGAGCTTGTTATTTGTTCTGATGCTGTAGTATCGCATAAGAAGCATTCAGTTATATTTTAATATGTATAGCAGAAGCAAAAATGTTGGGTATATCATTAGTAGGTTTTAACTTGAAATCCAATCTGTGTGCACATCTTCGCCTCAGAATACGCAAAAGTATTTTAGGTTTTATATTGTGTCTTAAACATTCTATTAAATGTCATCAGCCGATTCAGGAAAATGTATTGCAAAAATATTAGAGAAGTATAAAATGTGTAAATGTAATAGATGCCTGGGACATGGAGAGGAATGTAAAAGTCCAACATTTATCAGGCACCCATAAACCACTAAGAAACATTGATAGAAAGCAACATTCTTATGATGCATAGTATCTTAAGCATGAACTCTTATTTCGGGTATTTATTACAGTGCTGATATATTAGAAAACACTAATAATAATCCAGAATTATTGCAAACTTTCCTAACTGAGGATTCCTTGAGTATGAATATTTTGGTTGAGGACCCATTTCTAACTTTCTTAACAGTGAAAGGATACATACTCTTTAAACCCTCCAGAATCAGAAGGTTGTTTCATTGACAAGTTTTTAATGGCAAGTTAAGACTGTCAGAGAAACTGTAGAACTCAAAGGCATTAACTGACAAATTAAGCAAAGAGTAATGAAAACTTCGATGTGTTTGAATCATCATTCATTGAACTGTAATTGCCTTAGCAGCAGAAAATTAAATTGTAACAACTAAGGGTCTTGACATTTCCCGCAATTTCTAAAAAAAAGTTGTGCACGCCATGAAGGCTCAACAGCAGTCACATGAAATACTGGATGTGAGTCTTTTTCATTCATTCATTAATTTTATTTATTTATATTTTGAGTCAGCCATTTAATAAGATGCACAAGGTTATTGTAACAGTCTGCTTTTGGGCTTCTTTAACAGGGAGAGATTTGGGTCTGTAGCAGATGATGCAATTATAAGTAGGGTCACGTTCAAGGTATAGGGCCTATTGGTTTACAGAAACAATTAGAAATGACGTGCCAATTATATGCTCTCCTCTCCCCCCACATCCTGAGAGAGAAAGAAAGACCAGGGAATATGCAGAGATGATTATTTAGATTTTGCCTTTTCCCCTCATTCGGGGGTCCAGTTGAAAGCATAACAATTTATGTGTGACTGGCCAAAGAAAGTAATCTCCAGGTAGCAGGTTTCTTTTCCTTCCAAGAAAAATATCTTTGTTGTTGTAGTTGTTGTTGTTTTTAAATGGTATGAATACCAGAGGGAGTACAGACGACTCAGAAAGAAAAGCATAACTGTTTTTTCTGTGGATCTCTTGTAGGAGTAAAGCAGAGAGGACACAGAGGCTTCATAAAACAAAATTTTGGATCAATTGAAAGTTATAGTTATGGAACCCACAAGAACAGCCTTTCTGTGTGGCTTTGGAGATGCATTTCCCAGCAGATAGTGCCTCAGCGTTGGGTGGGAAGCTGTGATGAATGTTTGAGTGAGAAAATATGTGTCTGAGTTAGAGCATCTGCTTTCACTACTTAGTTTTCAAGAGGGCACTGCGAGTCAAGGAAACGAGTGGGTTTTATCCTGGAAAGGATCCAGGGGAAATGAGATCTTCTTAAGAAGATAAAGGAAGAGCAGATTTCAGCAGTTCTGAGGGAGGAGCCCAGGGCGAGACTGAGAGGAGTGAGAACCCGCCCTGTTGGTCAGTGGTGAGCCAGCTCACCCGGGGACCCGTGCCCCCTCCCCAGCGGCATGGTGACTCATTCGGAGTTCAAGATGAAACCATTTAAAATCTTCCTATCAAAACTTCCCAAATTAAGGGGCCCTAAGAGACTGTCTCTGCCTCAGATAGCTGTGCTTAACAGGGACTGCCTTGAGAGAAGGCCACCGCAGACATTCACAAAGGCCTGGAAGAGCTAGCCTAGAGGAAATGTGGAGAACGGAAAGGAACCGGACTCCCGTGGGGAACCACAGATTTACAGTTTAGGGCGAGTCTCCAAAGGAGACTGCATCTCAGAGGCAAGTGACTTCATTAACATTCATGAATCTTCAGAAGGAGAGGAGGGGATTTAGATACCTTTCAGAGGCCATATATATTCCTATAGCTTGAAAAAATACAGCATAGGACCTAGTGCAATAGGGATGAAGAGGGTCCGTGTTAATAGACGAGTACATGTGGAAATCTGTCACACAACAGAGGCAATCAGGCTAGTTTCTATCCCTTCTTTTTTCAGGGGCTATAAGGATGGATGCGTGGTGTGGAGTGGAGAGAGGAGGGACATGGGATACTTCTGGAAAAACCCCATAAAAGGCTGTTTTGTTTTGTTTTGAGTTTGAATGTCTATAATAGGCTCTGGGACCTCTTACTACAGTAACTTCTCGTAAAGTCAGTGTCCTTTTTGGGTGCTATTTCCTTTTCTATGTATCTTTGTATATTTAGTCAATAACATCTATGCAATCAGGTTAGGTCTCCTGGCTTTCTGCTTACTGTTTCCAATACTTACGTTCTGTCATCAAAGCTACCACAAGGCTAAAGTATAAAGTGGATAAAGTGGAATTCAACGTTCTTTCATTCCCATTTTACTGGATCCTTCTTTCTGATACTACCTTCCCCTCACCTCCTTCAGGGAGCCCAATTACCTTCTCCCCACTGACCTCACCCCTCCAGACCATCCTCTTCTTGGCCTCATGTAAATATGTACCTTTTGTGGTCTGCACCCTCTGGTTCTTGTTAGGTTTATTTCATCGTATCTGATCAATTAAATCAGGCAAGATGCATCGAACGGATACAAGTCTTTGGATAAATTTGCCTTTGTATAGAACTTGTCATTTTCCTCGGGCCCAGAGACCCCATGGTTCGTTTCTCTCCCCATCGTCAGGTGAACTATGAGGAGCATTGGCTTTCTACATAAAGCCCATGATATTGTGTAAGGCCCCAAACCAATGCCTTCTTTTTTTAAAAAAAATTAGTCTTGTAAAGTGTCCTCCATAATAATGCCTTTTCAGTATCTGTGGTCTTACACAAACCTAGTATTAGACTTAATAGGAAGTAAATAGTAAATCTAAGTAAAATTAGCCTATAAGTTATCCAGCTTTACAAAAATATGAACTCTCCTTGACTTCTTCATGTTCCTGGTGTTTCATTTGAATTTTTTATGGATTCCATTTTTGAAGACCCTGAGTGTGTTTGTTATATGTAAACACAGTCTCTGGAAAACTGACTTTAGAGAAATTCCATGCAAAAAGCTTTGTTTCTAGGGCGGGTCGGCGGGGGGGCTGGGGGGGGAATGATCCAATAAATTTGCAAAATGCTATAGTTGCTATGTAAATTTTGAAGATTTGCAATGACTATTAGTGTAGTAAAGGCTCTGCGAAGTCCTGTAGTGAAAATGCCCATTTGAACTTGTTTTATTCATCATCTCCTAAAGGTGTAATTCTTTTGTGCACAACATTCTGGGGAACTAGTTTTACAATTAACACAATTATAGTAGAGGAGGCTGTAGACATCTGCCTGTACTCTAGTAACTTTAGTAGAAAAGAAGGGAGACAATTTGTGATGGGAGATAAGGTAGGCAGTGCCTGTAAACTCACCCATTAAAAAAACACACACACACACACACACCCTCATTTATTTATTCATTAAAAATTCACTACCCAGTTATTATGTAAATAGGACTGAATGAGGAGTTGTGGAGCTCCCTAAAAAACCTGATCCTTGTCTTGGGGTGTTTAAAGGCTTGTTGGGACACACATAGATAATAAAAATATTCTCAACTGCACATCTGCCTCCACGATCCATGGTGAGGAAAGGTCTTCCAGCAGTCAAGTCGGGACTCAGAGCCTGCAGACAGTACTGGATGTTGATGACTACAACCTTCTAAGCCACATTTTATGCAGATGTCCAGACTCAGTAAACGAACAACCAAACAAAACATTACCTCTGAAACCTTTTATTCTGTTAAAGCCTTGAGCTGAAAGTGATGTATTCTTTCTCTAATATCGAGGAGAAAGCACAGGGCTTGGCCTCAGAGGACTTCAATTTGAACCCTGCTTCTATCTTTTACAGCCTGTGGTTAGCTACCTACCCAGCATTACCAAGGCATGAACACTGAGGATGCAGTTATTAATATTTTCCTGGAATGAATCTAGGAGGATCCTGAGAAGATATAATGAACACAATTGTGTCCTTCATAAAGTATAACATTCTATACAGATGTTAGCTGTTATTTCTATTATTCTTACTTTCATTGTGGACTAAGCAAAATAATGAATTAATAT
>NW_006288633.1:776376-791602 GCF_000327345.1 Myotis davidii
ATTCTCTTTACCTAGTTGTAGAATTTCCACTCAGCCAGCCCTCCTGTGGCTTTATTCTGTTAAAGCCTTGAGCTGAAAGTGATGTATTCTTTCTCTAATATCGAGGAGAAAGCACAGGGTTAACCTATGCCGCCATCTTCGGTTCTCCCTGCTTCTATCTTTTACAGCCTGTGGTTAGCTACCTACCCAGCATTACCAAGGCATGAACACTGAGGATGCAGTTATTAATATTTTCCTGGAATGAATCTAGGAGGATCCTGAGAAGATATAATGAACACAATTGTGTCCTTCATAAAGTATAACATTCTATACAGATGTTAGCTGTTATTTCTATTATTCTTACTTTCATTGTGGACTAAGCAAAATAATGAATTAATATGCAAGGCATTGTCTTAAATACTTTCCATTTTATTCTCCCTTAATGTTTACAATAACCTTCAGTGGTAAGTACTGTAATTGTTCTATTTTACAGATGGGAAGCTTGAGGCTTACAGAATTTAAATCATGGCTTTTGGTAAAACATCTGCCAATTTTCTGTGTGCTACGTCTGTGCCATATTCAGCAACTTTAGAATTCATTCAACAAATATTATTAAGTACCTACCATGGCTGTGTCTTATTTCAAGCTCTGTGTATACAGTAGGGAACAAAATGGGCTATAATTTCTGTCCTTGTGAAAGTTAAATTCTAGTGGGGAAGAGAGACAGTAGACATACATATGAAAGCCATATAGAATGTTAGAACACGTGATGAGGGCTATGGAGGAAAATAGAATAGGACAAGAGGTAATTGGGAGTGTGTGGAGAAGGGGTGGAATATAATTTTAAATAGATTGGACAGTGCTGTCTGTTGAGATGGTGACTGTTGAATAATGATTTGCAGGGGGCAAGGGAATGAAATATTGGGAATATTAGAGATAAGAGTGCTCTTCTGGTCAGAGGGGACAAATAGTGCAAAGGCCCTGAGGTGTGCATACGTTGGGCATGTTTGAGAAACTGTGTCCAGTGGAACTGGCGTGAAGTGAGCAAGGGAGGGGGTAAGAAATAGATCAGGGAGGCCGGAGTGTACAGGGAAGCCAGAGTGCACAGGGCCTGCAGATCACCGCCAGGGCTCTGGCTTGCACCATTCATAGCGTGGGAGACATGGGAGGATTTTGAGCAGAGGAGTGACATAACCTGATATATATTTTAAAAGGATCGCTTTGACCATTTTGTTGAGAATACAAACAGTAGGGGTTAAAGGTGGAAGCAGGGAAATAAAAAACTGCTCAGTTCTGGTACAAAATGAAGTGAATTAGAACGTATTTCCAAATCTCATTTGGTGTACATTAAACTCGGTTAGTTCATTTTCCATATAGCAAAATGAGCAAGCTGGGGAGGCCTGTTTGAACACCTATTTATCTTGGCCAAATACTTTCTTCTAGCATCTTGAAGTCATTTATTTGGCCATGTTGGTGCTATAACCAAAATGAGTTTTTCTATAATAGTGACATAAATCCTGGAATTCCAATAGAAGATTGGATTAAATAGAACTTTTTTGGGGGGGTGGATGGGTGGTATATTCCAACTACTTCTTATCAAAACCAGTATAATTTCTTGTATAGATTGGGTAGTGATTTGAAAACATCATCTATTCAGATTCTGTCTGAAAGTAGAATATAGATTAATAGTAAAATATAATTCGAAGCAATATCATTTTACTATGCAAAATTAGGTTCAGAAGCATGATCTTTTGAAAACAAGGCATGGAATACTGACAGGAATTTGAATTAATTTTGAATAGCCATTGATCTTATCATCCAATCCTTAGCTTCAGATGCACACAATTGAGTCCGAATGGGAAATTTGATGCTGTTTTTCTTATTGAGGTGATAGAACTAGAAATCACATAAACTTTAGTAAGCTTATTTATGGATAGTCGAGTAACTTTATGGACCATGCTTGGGTTAATGATAGGGCAGACATGCTATTAAAGCAGGATACTATTAGTTAACCCACTGGTGATGTGCATTAGTGATACTTGAAAAGTTATACAGTAGCGGGGACTTCTGTAGTTTTAGTTTATCCCTCTATTAAGATTTGTAGGTATTTTAGATGAACTTATGACTCTCCCATTCACTCTCAGTGAATGACTCAGATCCCTTTAACCTACCAGGAGACATGCTGGAGAAGGCTTTCTGTTAATGAAACAAGACTGGCTTGTTTTCTTTCAAAATGCAACACAGTTACTTTGGAATTACAAGTCTGCTGTGTAACCATGAAGCATCCTCAGTTGACATAGAGATTACACAGTTTATTGGAGATGTGAATCATATTTTCTGTATTTACTCCAGGGTTCACAGATTGGGACTCAAAGGGCAGCAAAGAGAGGAGACTGTTCAAGGAAGTGTTGGATTCATCGGAGTCCTTCCCCTTCATATCTGATTAATCTTTTGCCAACAATTGACCAATGCATTTATGGAAGAAATGCTCAGACAATGATAATCAATTACCTTTTAGAAAAAACTGTGGTGCTTATTTAGATAGCACTTACACTAAAAAAATTAGAATGATAAAGAGATTAGCATGGCTTCTGAGCAAAGATAACATGTACATTCATGAAGTATTCTATATTTGTAAACTAAACTTATTGTGGTAATCATTTTGATATATAGTCATTAAGTTGTACACCTTAAATGTATACAGTGCTACCTCAAAAAAACTGGAAAAAAGAGAAATATTTGTGTTTTGAGGTGGGAAGGAGGACCAAAGGGTCAGGTAAGGCAGTCCCATCTTTTGAGACTGTAGTCAGAAATTTAGCAAGAAATTGAAAATGAAAAATAATGTATGAAGCACATGTGTAGTTAACTGAAATCTGGCATCATGTTAAAACTAAGTGGTTAAGAGGGTATAAATGTTAGTATTCCATTGCCATCGCTGCCACCACAAATCTACAGCCTACTATTTTCCTACCATACATTTCCTAATGATGCTTCTGTTGATAGAAAGCCCCAGTCATTTTTTATTAATGGATGCTGTGACTTCTTCCTACTCTCTTTCCATTGGCACAGCATTTACTGATTAGGGATGCTGGGTGAGTCAGAATATTCCTTGCATAATGATTGGTTACTTGGAATGGGTACCAGCTCTTCCTTTGTGATAAAGAACAGTGTATATAAATAAGGGTAAGAGATTTTCTTGATGTTCAAGGTCTTTGGTCTCTGAGTTACAGACTATAAATTTCCTGGGCCACATTCTAGATGCAGAACTTCCACTGAAGTCAACAGAAGTTTGGTAAAAAAAAAAAATTAATGGCAGGAAAATGCACTATTATTATTTATTACTATTTCTTTTTGACTGCTCTGAAGATAATTTGGTGCATAAAGCATTGTGGAAGTTTTAGGTTTTTCCAGTGACTCATTTTCATGCAAATGTTTATCACATTTCTGTGTATTGTTTTCTTCTATCATGTATATTTCCATCTTCCATGAGTAAATCAACATCTTCATCCGTAGTGCTCATTCAGTGGCTGTAAATTCAGCCTGTATTCTCTATAATGTGACGAATATGTGATTTTCATTTATGATTTTAGTGGGTGCTTCTGAAATTTCTACAGTAGCATCTGGCCAGGAAATATTGTTTGTGAATTAGAAATACTACACCTAAATTTATTTTTCTTCCAGGTACTCCTTTCTCTAATCCTTTCCTAGTAAATGGGAGGCTGTTTGGATTTGTTTCTGTCCTAATTCTCAGAGACTCCACTCTTGTACAGACTTTCGGTTTGATTTTGCTTTCCCTGCTATGCCTGGTTCGGGAAACAATGGCAGCACGTCTGGAGTCTCCTCCCCTTCCTCACTGCCAACTCTCATACCTGAGTCACCACCGTGGTTTAATCAGGCCACTGCTCAGGCCTCCTGAGAGGTTTTTCACTGCGTTCAGCTTCTGTCCCTTCTAATCTCTCAATGCTGCTGTTAGAAGGATCTTTTAAAATTACAGAGATAATTCTGTCTCTCTGTGCTTAAAACACTTTGTATTGTTCTTAGGATAAAGACCAAATTCTGGAACATAGCTCAGGGAGCTCTTCATACCCTGGTTTCTACTTGGCTCTCCAGACAATTGTTCTACCCTCTCCCTCACTCTGTGCGCTAACCACAGGGACGTGCTTTCACACCCCCACGTCATCACTTTCTTTCACCTCTGGGCCTTTATGCAGGCTCTTCCCTTTGCCTGGCCCACTATTCTATCCACATTTTCATGCTTCAAGTCTCAGCTTAACCTCCCCTCTTCTGAGCAATTCCTACTACCATCATTCCTACAGGATCCTGCACCTGACCTTTCCATATAGTCATCACACCTGTGATTTTTTTGTTTAACATCTCTCTTCCTCACCAGATTGCTATCTTTGTGAGGCCAGTGATCATATCTGTGCCGTTTATTGCTCTAGTCCCAGAACCTTGCACATAAAAGGTGTTCAGCATCTAATTAGTATGTAAGAAATGCTTGTTGACTTCAGTCCTAATTCCACGGCTGTCCTCAGTTACTCTTGCCCACTGCTGTCATTGGATGTGTGCTCATCTCTTCCCAAGGAGATGGTGGAATGTTCTTCTTTTGGGATTACACAGATACTCTCTGTCCTTTCTCCTTCCTCTCTGGAGCTGCTTCCTGAGGCTAATTTTTATCCAAAGAGCTTATTTCTCCTTGGAGTGACTTAAACACCCATTGTGACTGGGCGATTACTAGCCTGGGAGATGTGAGGCTTGAGTTTGAATTTGCCTATGATATTAGTTGGCTTTTAACTCTGGGCAAGTCATTTAGTCTGCCTAACTATGATTCCCTCAGGCCACAAAACGAGATGTACAAACTAGACGGAGTGTACGAGCTCGACTGTGATGATAAGGAGTCATTTTGTGCACTTTAGGGAAGAGTTAGCCTGCTGTCCTGCAGTACAGAAGAGCAAATGATTAAAAGGTAACCAAATGGAAATTCAGCATATCTTCCCAGAGTGAATGTTAGATTTTGACCTGGAGAGAGCCAAGGAAAGACTGTCTGTTTCCTCCAACGTGTGCCCTCCTTCTCCCCGTTACGCTGTGATTTGTAGCAGCTCTGGGCAGTTGTGGCTCAGAGAGAGAGCTGACAGTGAATCCACACAAAACATCTCTCACATGGATACATGGCAAGCCAGGATACTGTAATGCCATGTGTGGAGATTATGTATGTCTGTGTGGGGTGGAGGTGGTGGTGGTTAAGATGATTGTTATTGCCTACCATTCAACCACTTGTATCTTTATTTACCTAACAGCCATATTGCTAAAGAATGCTTTTAAATTTATTTGTAATCCTCACCTGAGGATATATTGTTGTATTAGTCTTTTTTAATTACCAGGGAGAGAAGGAGAGAGAGAGAGAGAGAGAGAGAGAGAGAGAGAGACAGAGAGACAGAGAGAGAAAGAGAGAGAGGCTTCCTCCTGGGGACCAAACCCACAACTTAAGTATGTGCTCTGACCAGGAATCAATCAAACCAGCAACCTTATTAGTGTATGGGAAAATGCTCCAACCAACAGAGCCATCTGGCTGGGACTAAGGAATGTTTAATGTATAATTAGTGAAAGAGCATAAGACCAGGCTTTAAATTCCTGCTCCATCACATTGGTGTGTGTGTGTGTGTGTGTGTGTGTGTGTGTGCATGTGCATGAGAGAGAGAGAGAGAGAGAGAGAGAGAGAGAGACCCAAAGCAATTAATTTGATTTCAATGAGTCTCAGTTTCCTCCTTTAGACATTTATGGTAGTAACTATATGATGGAATTGTTTAAGGACTTTATTTTATTATTTATTTATTTATTTATTTATTGTTTATAATTTATATTTTTTATACATGTAGGCAGCCAAAGGGAGGCAAAGGAAATGATGCAGCACCTTCTCCCCTGATGTATGCCAGATTTAGGATTTTAAAATATAATATTTATAAGACCAGTTACTAGTGTCAATTTAGCATGCCTTCCACTTCTTTCAATGCCACCATTCTCCACTAGAGGAACTGCTCACTACTACACAGACCACGTCTGATATGTGAGAGACTGCCCATCAACTAGTAACTGGCTGCTCTACGGATGTGCACCTCCATTCTCCCCAAAACAAGGGATCTGCACAACAACTGAGCCTAACCAAGCAGAGTATAGCTCTGGATCTGTGAACGTGTGGGTAGGGTGAGACTTTCTGATGGTGAAGGTGAGAAAATGCAGACTCAGAAGCTTCTGGCAGCTGGTGTGCAGCTTCTGGGAGGGTCCTGATCTGCAGCAGAAGACATAGATAGGGGTGAGGTAATGACTGAAGAAAGATTCCGCTACCATCAAGTCTTTGGTTCTAGTCATTCCCAATTACTCTCTTACTTTTCCTTGTCATATGAGTGAGTACATTTCGCTTTTTTGCCTAAGGCAGCTCAAATTGCAAGCCTGTGATTTACATATCGAAGAGTCAAGACTAATAGAGTAGCATACTAAGGACACTGAAGGGACTTTAGTTCTCTTCTTCATACAAACGTAATCTTATTTTGTTTTTTCTTAGGACAGGTACAGGCATCACACATTGAAAAAACTCAAGAGTTTCTGTATTCTGAATTCTAAGTTTTTAATAAATCAGTGAACTCTCCTTTTACTTTCCCATAGATTTAATTACTATTTCAAACAATATCTTTATACTTTGGGGCTTTAAAATTATAGCAGGTGTGGATTCTTAAATATGTTAATATGTACTATTGCCAGATTATAAAATTACCACTGTATATCTAGGTTGTTATTTTGTTCGTTTATACTCTTACACTCATCAATTCCACTTCTAGTACTCCATCGTATGAAAACAAGTCTATATGTGAACAATAATATATAGGGTGTCCCGCCAAAATGTACATACATTGAATAATTATAAGGGCTGTGTTTATTTAAATACATTTCACTTTCAAAACTGAGATATCAGTTGTTAAAGTGTGTATACATTTTTGGGGACACCCTGTATGTGCAAGTTTACTTATTGCAGCTTAATTTTTAAAGATGAAAAATATAACAATTTAACACGTGTCCAAATCTTAGGTGTTATTTAAATCCCATGAAGCCTTTAAATAATTTTTGGAACATTTGATGACATGAGAAAATTCTGATGATACCTTTATCAATGAAAAATAAAGAAACCATAAGAGAATATGTACAATAAAATTCTGATTTGCAATATGCATACAAACCAACACACCAAGGGCATTTGTGTGTGTTCGGAGCTGTATAGCAAAACCAACAATGGTTCTTCCCTAGGCAATTAGATTACTAGTGTACGGAAGACATTGTGATTGACTCCCCAGCATCCGTCCCATTATCCCCTCTACCTCCACCCCATACAGAGGAACGTTGCAATTTGGTCAGATCAACTTCACCTTGAGTTCCACAGGTGGTCCATCACTGAGTGAGGTCAATCAGAATGACCCCATTCCTTTAGCTATGGTTATTAGGTTAGAGGTGGACACATAATTCAGGCCTGAGCCATTTACCGCAAAGCATCGATTTGGCATTTATGTCTGGTTCAGAGATAAGCCTACAATGTCATTTGATCCAATCAAAATAGTCCAAAGGCTTTTCATTGAGTAGGAGACAGCCATTCTCTCTCCCTGACCATTGGCGAGGAAACATGGAGTCCCAGGTGATCCTGGAAAAAATGTTGTGACCATAGAGGAAAGCTGGCCTTAAGGTGAACACAGAAGCCAGAGCAGAGATGGCATGAGACCTTGTATCTAGTCTAGACAGGCATGTCGCATGTCTCGATCAGGTCTGCCCTAATTTTAGAATGAGCTAACATATTTCTAATCATTTCAGCTAATGACACTGAAAATAAAATAGACCAAACTTAAATAAAGCAATCTTCATTTTATTCTTCATGTATTACAGTATTTTTGAAAGATTTTCTGCATCAAACATATATTGCTTTTATAATTAGAGAAGATTTTTTTATTAAAAAAATTGCTACTAGCTAAAAACTGGCAAAGATTCATTAAATCAGTGTGTGGTTCTCTCCTTACTCTCCACCTTCTTCTAAGCCTCCTTCAATTCTTTCCCCCAATTCCCACAAGAGCCAGAGTAGCCAACAAAATGTCAACATTTTGTCACTCCATTAATTAGGAGACTTGAATTGGGTGAGGCTCAACCTACATCCTGTGAAATTGATTGGCAAGTGACTGGCAGAGCTACCTTCTTGCTAATGGGGCAATGGCAGAGACAGGATTGATCACTACTGTTTATCACCATGTGGCTCATTCTGAACATATAGAATCCTGGAGGGATTCCTAGAGACACTGGATATCTTCTGCTGACTGAAGAAACTTCAAAGCCAGGATCTCGAACTCCTTTGTTTAGTGTGGTAGTGTGGTCAAAGGAAGAAACCGGATGAGCAATGTGGATTGCAAAAGCTAGCAGTAAATTAAACTGGGCCTATATTCACTGCTAATGAATTACAGTCACATCAAATTGGTTAGAACAAAAGGCATGATCATTGGAGTGAGTATATTTTTTCAGGAACTGAGCTAGAGGCAAATGGTGAGGATAAAAGACATAATTCAGGAGTCTATTGAGAAGGTGATTCAGACATGGAACTGGAGAGGAACAGCGGAGCCAGTGGCCAAGCATCTTTATGATATTGAATAAACGGCTATAATAAATACAGTCTCGGGGAAGGAGAATGCTCTTTGGGAGAATTTGTTAAATGATGGCACCCCTGTCTCTATTCCCTCCCTCCGCCCCCCACTCCCCGCCCCATGGCCTTGCTCCTGGTTCCAGATTATAGGCATAATGAGGCTGCCATTAACTAGATGTGAAATCTTATGCCTGCCACTTAACCTCTCTGTCCTGGCGTTTTCTCACCTGTAAAAAGGGCCTAGAGTCCACCAGAGTGCTTTTAAAATTCTGCAGCTCTACAATTGGTCCATTCACCTGCCCATCTGCACAAATCAGCCAATGAGAAGAGCCTTGGAAGCCTGCGCTCTCTGGAACCACCTGTTGAGTCCCTGCTGGTGAGGAAGGCATCCTCCCAAACTGGCTCTCTCAGGGAGGCAGGGGGCTTTTCAAGTCAGAGCTGCTCTCCTTGCAGCTGCTCTGCAGGAGGGGAAAAAAACCCTGGATTTTAAAGAAGCAAATACTTAAAAAAAAAAAATTAACTCACAGCTGCAAGCAGTACAAGGAAAGCACATTTTAAAATAATCAGATGCTTTTGGGGCCTCCTTCTGCAGCCAGAACAACTTCAGTCGGAGCTGCTGCCGGCTGCCTTTCAAGGCTGCAGCGCTGGGCGCCAACTGTCCAGGGGTGAAGTGAGGCCTAAAGCTGTTGGTGCCAGAAAAGAGGCCTAAAGTTTTATGATTTCGTGGGCCCTAAAAGCCTCAGCTGTTTGTTCTCTTCTAATTAGAATGCATTACATATTTGTGAAAGGCATCTGACAGCTAATAGTTTCTTTTTAAAGGGTCACTTCTTTAAATACTTTTAAAAATGTTTAGTGATCTTTTAAATTCCGTTTCATTAACTAATTTTTATTTTATAATAGTCATAACATGTGAGCCCATGCAGTCGCTGAATAGTGCTTGAGATGACCAAGGTCTAAAATTATGCTAATTTCTGAATTTCTACTTACACTCAGCACATTGAGATTTAGATAAAGATGCCATATAGTTAGAGGATTGTTTAAGACACTCCACTCCACCATGATGTATCTGTATGCGAATGTATGCATGTTGTTCAGGGCGCTGAGTTGACTTTAGAAGAAAATGATGGAGTTGAATATTTTGAGAAAAGCCTAACCAAATATTTAACACCTGGGAGAAGCCAACTTTGTCTCAAGAGAATCAAGATTCTTCATCATGAGGAAGTGAAAGGCAACAATCACCTTGATCGCTGGGGCTGGGCACAGGGACTTAAAGTCAGGTGACTTCAGGGCGTGAATCCCTTCTGAGCCACCCATTAATGGTGTGATCCTGAGTAAGATTGTGCATCTCCCTAGATTTCTCACGTGCATAGCAGAGATGGTAATTGTTACCTACCTAATGCCATGAGGATTATATAGGAGAGCATCTGTATAGTGAGCATCCTATCTGCTCATATTGGAGTCTAGCCTGACAAACATTTATTGAGCATCTACTGTTTCAATAAATGTTCCCTTTCCTTTATTTTAAAGCAGTAATTTAGCTATCAAGTCTCAGGAGGGTAAATGGGTTTAACATCTCTGAAGATTTAAAAAGTAGACTAAGGCCAAATTTGAAACAATACTGGCTGGAAAAAAAAATGGGCCTTTTCACTTCAACATTGGAAAAATCACTAAGTTCCAAAAGAGTTTTTTTTATATAAATTAAGGGATGTTCTATATTTAACAGGCTTTAAAAGATAACTAGAAAAAATAATTTGAAACAGACCCAATCTGTTGAAATTGTTTTTCTCAAAGTAAATCATGTTTTTATATCAGAGAAAGGAACCTGGCTACGACTGAGAAATAATTCCTTTGTTCTCATTATAATTAGTAATGATGATGTTATCTTATTTTAGATTCTGAAGATAGCCAGCCTATTATCTTCATAATTAAGAGTATAGAGTAAAACCACATGTTGTTATTAAGGCCTAGGCCTGTCTTTCTTTAATTTAACAATAAATAATAACAGCAATTGTAATAATAATGCCAATGCTATTCTAAGCTCTGTAAATATAACTTATTAATACTTCTATTAACCCTTGTGGTAGTTACTATTTCTTTTTTAAAAAATATATTTTATTGATTTTACAGAGAGGAAGGGAGAGAAATAGAGACTTAGAAACATCAATGAGAGAGAAACATTGATCAGCTGCCTCCTGCACACCTCCTATTGGGGATGTGCCCACAACCAAGGTACATGCCCTTGACCGGAATCAAACCTGAGACCCTTGAGTCTGCAGCCCAATGCTCTATCCACTGAGCCAAACCAGTTACAGCGGTAGTTACTATTTATTATCTTATTTTACACATGAAGAAACTAAGACACAAAAGGTTAAATGACTTGTCTAAGGTCACATAGCTTAATGGTAGAGGCAGAATTTAAAGAAAGGCAGCAGTTTCCAGAGCCCATAATTAATCCACTTAGTATACAATAATTTTTAAAATGTTGAGTCATGTCATCATAGGCTATCTTGAAACACTATATGCCATCTTAAATACCTAAATCTGGGCTATTCTTATAATAAAGAGGTAATATGCAAATTAACTCTCACACCCTCACAAGATAGCTGCCTATGACCAGGCCAGCAGGGGGTTAGTGAGGGATGACCAAAGGACTGAACAAGCAGGCTGTGTGGGACAACCAGGCGGGGGTCTGTGTGGGGCAACCAGGCTAAGCCAGCACACAGAAGCAGTGAGGGGTGATAAGGCCAGCAGGGGGCGGGGGGTTAGGGGCAACCAGGCAGGCAGGCAGGTGATGTGGGACAACCAGGCGGGGGTCTGTGAGGGGCAACCAGGCTGGCAGAGGGGAAGTTAGGGACAACCAGGCCAGCAGGGGGGGAGTTAGGGGCAACCAGGCAGGCAGGCAGGTGAGTGATAAGAGCCAGTGGCCCAGGATTGTGAGAGGGATGTCCGACTGCTGGCACCAGCAGTCAGACATCCCCCAAGGGGTCCTGGGTTGGAGAGGGTACAGGCTGGGCTGAGGGGACTCCCCCACTCTGTGCACAAATTTTGTGCCCAGGCCTCTCGTATATTATAAATGGGAACAAATATTGTCCTTGAAGTTCACAGTGTTGTTTGAAATTGGTGTTTAGGGGAGATACATTTTGGAATATAACATATTCTTCCAATAGGCATATGAGCTTATAGGCACAATGTTTTTTATTGTGATGTAGCTGTTTGGTTTCTTTGTAAGTTGGAGGTAAGTCCATTATGTTACAACATGTTAGCCAATTACAAGTCAAAAACCCTTATCCACCAATATGCCAGTTATAATGTGAATACCGTATAGGTGCAATGTCAAGAGAATAACAAGAATTTCCCTTTGACAAACATTTATTCTTGTCTTCCAGAAGCTTAAGGGCTAATGAGTCATGTCACTTAAACATCTAAGAAACAAAGAAACAAAATATTGGGGAAAATATGCCTTTGTATACTAAAAGGGTAATATGATAATTAGGCCAGATAGACCAGATGTCTTCTGGAATTCATTCTGGACATCCTTCCTGACAAAGCCGGGGGCATGGCCAGCCTACAAACCACCCATGGCCCCTCACCCAGGCCAGCACCTCCCCCAGTGGGAACCCCCACCCCGATCCGGGGCTCCCTTCAGGGCAGGCCAGCTGGCCCCCACCGTGCACCAGGCCTCTATCCTCTACACTAATAAAAGACAAAGATGCTAATTGACTGTACCTTCGTTAAGCCCACCAGCCAATCAGAGCGAATATATGTAAATTAATCCAACCAAGATGGCGGCTAATTTGCATATACCAGCTGGGAGTAAAGACTGAAGACAACGTGGAAGTGAAGTGCTACAGAAGGGAGCAAAGTAAAGACAGGAACAGAGCCAAGGCAGCGGAGGCGGGAGGTGGGCGGGAAACCAGCTGCGGAGCAGGAGGGAAAACAAACCAGCCGTGGGGTGAAGCGGGAGGGAAACCAGCTGGGCGGCGGTTTTCGCTCCCTTCTCTGCTTTGCTCCAGCCGCAGGAAGCCCTATTCTTGCAGGAATCTTCCTGCAACGGGCCTCTAGTATATAATAAAAGGGTGATATGAAAATTGACCCTAATGGCAGAACGACCAGAACGACCACTGAATCAGTCACTATGAGGCGCACTGACCACCTCTTGGTCCGTTTCCCCAGCTGGCAGGCTCCGATCACCTGATGGCCACCTGTGGTGGGGACAGGGCCAGCAAGCAGGCGGGAACAGCCAACCTCTTGGCCGCTTCCCAGCCGTCAGGCACCATTCACCTGATGGCGAGTGGGGAAGCGGGGGTGGGTGGTGGTGGGGAGTGGGGCCGGCTGCGGGCAGCTGGGGAAGATGGCCCTGATCACAGGCCAGGCCTAGGGACTGTACCCACACACAAATTTCGTGCGCTGAGCCTCTAGTGTCTGTCATAACTATAATTGAATAAACCAGTTTATTCCTAAATACCTTTCAACTCTACTTCCCCTACACAGCTCCTTTGCTTCCCCAGTCCTGACTCAGACCCTTACCAGTTGTCCCTAAAGCTCTGTAATAACCTCCTGCTTGGTTTCTTCCTGCAGTTCCGTCCTTCCATTCCATTTTATACACCGTCTTCAGGTGACCTTGCTGAGACAGAGCACTGACCCATTGCTGTTCTTCAGACAACCCTCCTCTGAGTCTGCACCTTGGGATGTCACATAAAACCTCCACAGAACCCTCTGCCTAGTCCTCCAGCCTCTTTATCCAAGAGGTTCTGTGCCCTTCACACTTTGCTCTTTCAAGCATGTAGAATGCCTCTCCTGCTCTTGTCTGCTGGGAGAAATCCTGGGAATTCTTTCAGATTAAATTTAACCATCACCCCATTGGAGAATCCTCCTTTAACCACCTCCTTACTTGTCCCTTAGAAATAATTCTCTCACCTCTGAGCTCCATAATACTTTATACAAACCTTTATTATAGTCCTTCCTGTGCTGTTTTGTAATTCTTTACATGTCAATCTTCCTCACTAAAGGGCGGGCTCTGTAAGTTGAGGATTGTGTCCTCACACTCTAGTTGCATATCTAACACAGTGCCTGACATAGAAAGGGTGTTTGAAAAGGGTTGTAGATTGAGGAATACATACATAAACGAGTGATGGAACCAATTATATTGCTCAAGTAAAGGGAGAATTTTGGAAGCTTTCTCTAAGTTAGTTTAATGAGCTTATACATCAGTTGTGGTGGTCTAGAGACTATAATAAGGACTAGATGGCACAAAGTCTCGGGTAGAGTCTCAGACTGGCACTAATTAGCTTGTGGCCTTGGACAGATCATTTAACCTAACAGTACCTTAGTGTCTTCATCCAGAAGACAAGGGTACAGATAGTTAAAAACTCCCAAGGTTGCCTTAGGATTGAACAAAAATAATTCATCATCAAATGCTTTTGAAAAAATATAAGTGATTTCTGCAATTCTTCTCATTCAGACCTCTTATATGTAATTTCATGCCAGGGGGGCATAACATGTATATGTCTCTTCACTCCTTATCACTCATGGTTATTTGCTTGTCCTCCCTTTAATCGCTCTGGGTTATTGAAAAGGCTCTAGAAGGTTCATTTTCATATGTCAGTATACTCACGAGCAGAACCTAGAATTACAAAGAGACTCGTCGAAAATATAGCACACATTCAGTACAAAAAGATCACGACTTTATTAGACCATCAAAAGTCAAAGGCATAATTTGAAATGATGAACGTATCCATTTTAAGTTACACATTACTTTGCATAGTTAATATCACTGTAATTAGTCATAGTTTCTATAATTTATTGAAAAGATGCTCATTCCCTTTAGTGTACCACAGTGATGAATGGTGGGGGGACAACTTTGGAAGCTGGAGTCAAGAAAATGAGTAACAGTTGGAGAATTAGTATGCAAATCAATAATATCCTTTCGTCTTCATTTTGAAACCAGGATTTTCATGTCACACAGCAAAATCAGAGCGCTCCCATGAGTTAGAGCTGCTACCACACCCCACAGAACTAGGCAGGCTGCTTCAACTGTAGGAAATGTTTAAAATCCTCTCAAACATTTGAGTAAATCTCCAGTAAATATTTAAACTCTGTATAACTAGTCACAAATAAATTAAGCTGATTTTATGCAGTCTCTCTAATTAGAAGGGCACAGCATTTGTTGAAACGTGATTAGTATTATTCATTAAGCAAAAAATTCTCATTTGTATCTTATTATCACTATTCTGCATAAACCAACGCAATTTGTCATGAACTCCCTCATTTGCTGTATCCTCAAAAAGCAGATTATGCTTATTTTTCATTTGGACAGTGGGAAATCAGGCCAGGTGTTTGGCAGCACCGGAGTGTTCAGGTGTAACTGTGCCAGTGATGGAACATTACGAGCAGCGTGGATGAAGAATGAGGCATGGAGAATCTTGGGACCGAGGTGCCTTGAGGCCCATCCCTTCCGAGCTCCCCCGCTGATGAGACAGGTGTTGCGCCGGGCTGCTGGGAGGGGAGAGGGAAACCGAAAAGTAACTTTTTTGTAATGTCAGATCTTTCCCCTTCCATCAGAACCTGAAAACGCTTGCTTGA
>NW_006288633.1:791632-798495 GCF_000327345.1 Myotis davidii
AGCTACGCTTGTGCGATGTTGAAACCCTCACAGCAGTATCTTTGTTTAAAATATTTCCAAAGCATAAAAATTCAGCTCCACGATTTGTCTAGAACTGTCTGTCTGTCTAGACACATAAGCACTGTACATATTTAGCTTTTTTCAGACTCACAGATATTGACAGATAAGACAAAGTCTATGGTATATTATCTGGGTGAAAAGGGACTCTGGGCTGCTTCTCCTCCCCGGCAATCTATTCATTTTGTCTTTAAAATCTTCTTTGTTCTCTAGCTCAGGTTAGAGACTCCATTAATGCTTCTGACTGCAGCTGCTTTATGATTCTGGCAGAAATAGGGACGTGAATGAGGTAGGTCTATAAAACAGTGGTGTGATGACAGGAAATTATTTTTTTAAGGTAGCAGTGTACTTAAATATGCTCCTTCAGATCCTGCCTGTCCTTTTGGAACTCTAGAGCTGTGAGGGACTGTATACTAACTCTGTGTCCTCCAAATGTGTCACTTTCTCTTTTTTTCTCTCTCTCTCTGCTCCCCTTTGTTACTTCCTATCATCTCTTGCTTTTGTAAACACTGCCTTTCTCCCACTCTTTCTGATGTGGTTGATTTTCTGAATGGTGTGGGAAAAATATTTAAGAAAACCGTATTGTAGAGAATGGTATTAATCATACCCTTTCTTCATTTTGAAACTAAGATTTTCACTAAAAACATACACAGCAAAGGAGCGAGGAATGATGGTGGTCTTCAAATGTCGACAGGCTGCTCAGGGCCAGGTTAGCACCATGGTGTGGCTGCAAAAGCCACTCTAAAGCAAGCAGAGAGCAGCTCCTGGGAGGTAGATCATGGCTCTGCCGAAGGAAGCACTCTCTACCACAGCTGTCCAGACATGGAATAGCCTGGCTTGTGAGGTGGTGAGCTCCCCATCCCTGAAAGCAGTAAAGCAGAGTTAGGGGTGGGAGTTTGAACTATATGAGTCCCAAGTTTCTTTCCATCATTAACACTGATGATTCTCTTTTTCAGAAAGGCTGTGCTCAACTGCCTCCATCAAGCAAAGTGGGAGAATTCCCATGATAACAGAATTTCAAAATTCTTGTTTTTCTCTGCCTTGCATTTTCCGAATTCTGCAAAGTTGGCTACCTGCTACCACACATTACCTGACAAAATTCTGTTAACACCTGAGGCGGCTGGTCATGCTGAGAGAACAGTTTAATGCATGGCAATTATAACTACAGTTTTAGGGCACCCTTGTCAAGATTTCATGCGAGTAGACTGATGCGCTCCTGCTTACTGCTGTGTGGCCAATGCACAGCTACAAAGTTAATGGCCCATCGGAAGTCATCCTTTGCTTTCACAGCATTTTCTTGTCTTCTCCATGAATGAGGACTTGTCCAAATGCAGGCAGTAGGCATCACATTTTGGATATAAATATTTGATTCACTTAAGAGAATTTTACAAAGTTAAAAAATATTTAAAGATGCATCCGTGAGAGGTGGAATTAATTACAAATTAAAGGGGCAAACATATTATCTTCCCAAGTAGAAAAAGAGTTGTGAATCTAGTTTATTGGATAGATACAATAAGAAACTTTTGAATGAGGTTTTAAAAACTGTGGTCAGAGACTACCTACTTGTTGAAATACAGATTTCTGGGTCTGGCCCCAAACATATTGTATTACTTTTTGCTGATGTATAACTAATTACCACTGACTTAGCGGTATAAAACAGCATCAATTTATTATCTCCTAGTTCTGAAGTTCATAAGTCTATGCATGCTGGGTTAGTTTCTCTGTTGAAGGTGTCACAAGGCTGAAATTGGCATTCCACTAGGCTAAGTTCTTATTTGAAAGCTTTGGGAGCAAAGCCAGTTACAAGACCCCTCAGGTTGTTGAAAAACTTCAGATCCTGGCTGGATGTCAGCCTGGAGTGGCTCCCTGTTCTTGAAGGCCACCCATATTTCTTCCCACATGACCCTTTCAATTGTCAACCCAGCAAAGGCATGTGGTGTCCTTCTCATGCTTGAAATTGCTCTGACTTCTCTGCTGTGACATGTCAGAGAAAACTCTGCTTCTAGAGGGTTCCTATGATTAGAGTAGGCCCAGCTAGATAATCTCCATATTTTAAGGTGCATCAACTTGAGACTTTAATTACATTTGCAAACTCTCTTCACAGCAGTACCTCAATTAGTGTTTGATTGAATAAATAGGGTATGGGGGTCTTGGGAACCTATCTTTAGAATTCTGCCTACCACACCTACTAAATCTGAGTCTCTTCAGTGGACCCAATAAACTCTGTCTTTTACACAACAGTTCAAATGTTCTGATGAATAATTAGGTTTGGGAACTCCTGGGTTAGAAAGAAAAAAAAGAAAAGCAATGAATGTTAGGTGTTAGGTGAGTGATGTAGAAAACAACTGTTGTAAGAGTTTAGAATGAGGGACCACTGAAGACTGAAGATGCCAGTAGTTGCAGAGATGTTCATGGAGAAAGGGACAGTGTAGAATTTACAGGCAAGGGGGAAGGTCTGAGCAGAGGTTTGAATATGGAAAAACATATAATTGGGCTTTCTGAGTACAATTCAATCAAATTGGTTGGAGTAGAGGTGTATAATTGTGATTTGGGGGATAAGGTGTAAGGTTGAGATTATATCAGGTAGGACCTTGATTGCCAGTTCAAAGAGTTGAAATAAAGTAAGCCATGGAAAGTTTAAAAAAATAATCATGCTTCAAAAGTTTTGTGATATTATTCCCTTTACCCTTCTTACTCACTGAATTTCTCTGCAGTTGAGGGTTACATTTTGATTTTCTTACAGCGAAGTCAAAGTCTTGGTTATATTCCAATGCTAGCCAAACATTTTTATTATTATCATTGTAAGGGATGAAGAAAGAAGGGGGCTCTCAAATTAGTTGTAAGAGATGAACAGGCATATGGGAAAGGGTAAGATGACTCAGAGTTCAGACTCTCTGAAGGACAGTGAGGGCGACAATCTGAGTTTCTCTTAGAAACATCTTTCTACATATGCTGACCCCCAAAATGCTCTCCATTCACCCTCCTCCAGGTATAAATGTATCCCAAAGACCCCATACCCTCAATGGGGAGTTGTGGGAGGAGGATTATTTGTCCCGACCTAGTCATTAGAATTGAAAGATGAGAGGCAGTTTTGTCACTTGGAACAGAAGGCGAACTACCTTGGAGCCAGGTTCAATAGCTTTGAATACCAGATGAAGACTGCAGATACAGGAGGATATCATCTGACAAGCATCTTAAGCAGATGGATGACAGAATGGGTGCACTGGAGAGTATGGTTCATTTAATGACTCCAGATAATGCTTCTTTAAATGTGAAAGCAAGTCATTGGGAAACAGCCAGCAAAGCTGTAACTCATGGACTTCTGGCCTCCTGGTAAATCTAGATAGGAAAGGGGGAGGGACGTATGTAGTTTTGGGTTCTGAAAAACTCAAATTGCTTTTCAGAAAAAGCAGTATAGACTTTACTTAGACTTTATGAATATTGAAATCAAATGCTCTACCCAGGATAGTGGGGGAAATATTTTAGTAACAATTTATGTGTTTAAAATAGTCAATGAACTATAGGAAAGATGATCTAGGCTTGTCCTTCCCCACCACTAAGAGAGGACATTACCCTGAGTTTCAGAATCACATAATTTCCCCTTTAGTGATGTTTTACTTAGAAACATAGACTGCAGAACCTCAAGAGCTTTGAACTCTTTTTTTTGTTTTTAAAATATATTTTATTGATTTTTTACAGAGAGGAGGGGAGAGAGATAGAGAGTTAGAAACATCGATGAGAGAGAGACATCGATCAGCTGCCTCTTGCACATCTCCTACTGGGGATGTGCCCGCAACCCAGGTATATGCCCTTGACCGGAATCGAACCTGGGACCTTTCAGTCCGCAGGCTGACGCTCTATCCACTGAGCCAAACCGGTTTTGGCGAGCTTTGAACTCTTTAAGTTCACCTAATCCCATTATCTCTTTTTTTTTTTTTTTTTTTTTTAAATATAGCTTAACCATCAAGAATAACTGACTCATCCTATGTGCGAGTCTGGGAATATAAAGATGAACCAAACATATCCCCGTCTTCATGGGTTCGAAAATGTTATTCCCGTACTTTTGATTGCATTGAATCAGAGAGATCTCTTTTGGCAATCCATGTTAGAGGTGGGAGTAGAAGCAGTGGGGCTTGAAAAATGTGAATGAGTTGCCAAACCTAAATTCTTTCTCACATCTCACAGCAAACAGATTTCCAGCTCAAGTTTGAATTCATCTAAGGAATACTGCCTCTGTCTTCCCAAGGAATTTTTATTGTTGCTTCTCAGTAATATTTCTGGACAATTGAAATTCAGTCCTAGGGATGCTGGTTCACCCCATCAGCAGGCAAAAGCTTGAGTTTACTTTTCTGCATTGGCCTGGTGTCTGATTTCCCCAATTATAAGTGACAAGTAAACTTATCTTTAGTGGATAAAAGCTTTTCATATGAATCTGCCTTGCTGTATAACTACAAAGATCTCTATGGAGAGGTAACCAGAATCCTAAATCCAGTCCAGGCATCCACTGTGACCTGAGTTCCTGAATGCAATTCAAAACACAGTCTCTTTGAGCAAACATGTTTTAATGTAACCCTATCACCCATTTTGTCCTGTACTTATAAATTGGATTAGACTACACATACACTTTGAGAACTCCTTTTACTTTTCTAGCTTGAATCTCCATGTGATGATTGTGGCCTTCAGGAACTTGTCATTTTTAGAGTGAGAGAAGAACAAAGAAGGCAATACTTTTGGTGTTTGGAGCAGAGCTAACTAAAGCAATGTTACCATTTTCTTGTGCCTCCCTGGTCCTATTGGGCCTTGCAATTAGAACCAACAAAGGAGTAACATTGGAGGAAGATAGAAAAGAGCTAAGCAATGTAAATCCATCAAATAGGGACTCTGGGGCATGGCAGAGAAGCAGGAAGAGCTCTTCATCTTTTGGCTCCTCATATCCAAAGCTCCTTCCCTACTTATCATAGCCCAACTGTGCTCCAAGGAAAACTTCAATATGTCCTTGGATTTTTCTTCTCCCAGAGTTGGAATGAGATGTGAAGGCCGTAACATTTTCTATAGCTATAGTTTTCAATCTTGAGCTGAGCACTGGACAAACCGCTTGGAATTAAGAAGACCAACATTTCTTCAAAGAAATCTTACATAAATAAAACAAATAAGTTGCTCCTTAAAATAGGAAATAGGGATTTCAAATGATTAATTTCTCAGATTTCTCCTCAGGGCTCATATGAGGAACTTTTTTAGACCAGGAGGGAGGGCTTCACACAATATAGTTGGAAACTACAAAATTAGAGGTAAGGCAGTGAGGTAAATAATTCTGACGAATGTTACAAGCTAACCCTTTAAAGGCCTGCGCAGGGTACCAGACAAATTACTCTGTCACTCAGGTAAGGTCTGATCCCACTTTACTTTCTGTCAACCGGGTGTTTGCTGGAATCCTGCTCTCAGTGAATGATCTCTTGGGAGTATACAGCTATGGACCCACTGGACTTAGGAGTGTTGCCTGTGTTATATTACTGTTGCTGTACTTACCATCCTAGTGTCTGAGTTGGCATCTTGGGCTCTTTAGTTCTCAGTCTTAAAGGACATTGGTCAGTTCCTCCAGATCTTGACCACACAGATGTCCATGTCATTCTCTGCTGGGAGAAGTCTAGGCATGCTTTGTGTGTTTGAGCCAATCCATTTTATAATAGCACATTCCTTCTGCAGATAACTCCCAGTTTGGCAATCCTATATAATAAAAGCCTAATATGCTAAGTGTTTGATGGTTTGTTTGACCGTTCGACCAGGAGGGCAGATGCTTCAACCAGTAGGTTAGCTCGATGTTGGAGTCCTGCCGATTGGGCCTGGGCAAGACAGGCTGGATACGCCCTGGAGCCCTTCTGTGGTCTCTCCCCAGTCCCTATTGTGCAACAGTGGGGTCCATCTGCCTATCCAGCGCTCTCTCACAATCTAGAACCCCTTGGGGGATCTCAGAGAGCCAGTTTCAGCCTGATTTCCACAGGTCAGGCCAAGGGACCCCACTGATGCATGAATCTGTGCACCGGGCCTCTAGATTATTTATAATATTGAAGCAGAACTTATAGCCCGTTGGTCCTAAATCTGCTCCTTGAAAGCATCATGGAATAACAGTAATTTCTCTTCCACATGACAGAACTCATGACATCAGGTATCTGAAGATAGAATAGGTCTTCATAAAGCCTTCGTTTTTATGTTATGTATTATCTCTTAAGAATGTGTTTATCATCTTATTTATGTAATGTTAAGTGGTAAAACTTTTTTACCTGATTGCCTGCTGAAACGATGTTTTCTTATCTTAACAAAATCCAAAACTTTAAGCATTAGGTTTTCTATAAGAAGTTCTGTAGGAATTATAGAGTAAGATACATTTTCTTTGCATCATCATCCTCTGCTTCTTTATTTGGCTGCTTTCTGGACCTAAAGCAGTGATTTATCAAGAGAGACATCTATGATTTCCAAGGGAGTGGAAACAGTATTTGTATGGTAGAGTAGGGGTCGGCTGGTAGTGACCTGCACACTATGTGACACTTCTGCCCATTCCTCCACCACCCATGGACTGTGCTGATGGCTACTGCTATCATGCCAGTGGTCCTTTCCCAGGCTCTGGGAGGAATATATATATATATATATATATCAATGTTTGTTTTTCCATATTCTCTTTGTGAATCTACAGATGAAATTGACTTTTTGTCTTTCTAGTCCCCAGAACAGTGACTAATACAAAGTGGACATTAAAAAAAAAGTTGGTGTTTGAATGAATAGATAAATGAAATAAGTAAAAGCTCCATAGT
>NW_006288633.1:798886-801681 GCF_000327345.1 Myotis davidii
CTTTTAACCCTTCTTCTTCTTCTTCTTCTTCTTCTTCTTCTTCTTCTTCTTCTTCTTCTTCTTCTTCTTCTTCTTCTTCTTCTTTCTCTCTCTCTCTCTCTCTCTCTCTCTCTCTCTCTCTCTCTCTCTCCTAGGAGAGTCTAATCACAAATCAAAGCCATGGGCCATTTTCCCCCTCACCAGCTCAAGGTCTTAGCATCATGTCAACCTGGCTGCTGGATTCCTCTGTCAGTGGATGCTGATTTCAGGATCTGAACTCCCCTGCAGTTCAGAGTCGCTGAGTCCACTTATTTCACTTGCAATAGCTAATTTCAGTCTTGTGCCTTCCACCCCCTGTCAGTTCCACAGTTTTTTGCTCCCAGCAAATTCTGATTGGGAGTAGTCTTGATCTGAGCCCCTGTTACCTACAGTTGGATCTCCCTAGTCCCAACTACCTATGCCTCTGCTTACTGTCTCATTCATTCATCATTCATTCATTCATTTAGCAAACATTTGCTGTATGCTTATTCTATTCCTGAGAAAACAACAATGAAAACTGATCCTTGCTCAAAAAGCATTAATCTAATGGAACCTCACTCTCCTGTGAAAGTCTTAATCTGTTGTCTGCTGCTGGGACCTCTATTAAGAGATCATCTGGCTCTCATTGCATCTGTTTGTTTGCTGGGTCCTGATTCCATCATATTTCTCCTCACCATCACCTCTCTACTGCTGCCTAGGTCCGGTACCTGACACCTGTGTGTCTACCTTAGAAGCCTATTCTCACTGAAGTCAGCAGTATGCTTCCATAGCTGTCCATGTCTTTATGGTATCATCATATCCTGTGCAACTGAGAAGTTCCCTACAAGCATGCACACATAAAAACACAGACATACATGCAACACATTTATAATGTGTGCTCTATTGTACTCCACCAGAAAAAAGTATTTTAATCATATCAGTTATCTCTTTGATTCTACAACTTATTGTTTGTTACCTGCCCCCAAACATTTACACTTGCATGGAATAGGTGACTAGGGATTCAGATAGGATTTTCTGGAATAAATAGTAAGATGGCAAGTGCCTAAAGTGCCAAGCTCAGTTCACTGGATCTGTATCTGAATATGAATAGTTGGTGGTAAAAAGGACATATTTTTTTCTTTTTTCCCCTAATTTCATATTATCACATTGAATGTATCAGGGCACATATTCATTGCCTTAGCCTCCTGGGTTGAGACGCTATGCACATGCATAATCAGATAAGGAGAAATGGGCCCCATCCCCATTTTGAAACTCAATGCACCTGAAACAAAGAACCTCTGATTCTGCTTGCCATCTGTTGGGGTAAGAGAAGGCCTGTCGCTGCCCCATTTGCCACACTTAAATTGCAGTGTGCATTCTTTGTAGGCTGCCATGAGCCTGGATCTGCAGCCTGGGTGTGGATTTCACCCTCAAATGCCCCAGACGAAGTTGTGTGGGAGTTCTTTGACTTCTCACATTTGGGAGTAGAGTGAAATTTAATTTCTAAGTAGGAGGACTAGTAAGGAAGAGCCAATGTTCTGTAAACTATAGAATAAAAGACAGAGACAAAAAGAGAGATAATAAGTGTATGTTTTATTTAATAATGTTCTCAGTAGTTTCAGTCATTTTCCTGTAATTTTCATGATGAATGCAAGTGATACTTTTCTGCATATCCTTAGAGTTGAGAAAACAAGCTGGGGAAATAATTTTTTAGTCAAATATGAAACTGTACATGATTGTAATACCTTGGAGAAGATTTCCTTCTACTTTCCATTGTTCTGTAAATGAAAAGTAAATTATGCTTCGTTAAAAAACTTTCCATTGAATAGTTTTATAGCAAATGTTTCATTCACTTCAATAAATAAATGTACAATATTTGTGAGGAAATTGAGACTCAGGCTTTGTAAAATTTAACATCTCCACCAAATTAGTCTCTCTGGTTCTTATTCTGCAATAGAAAATTATACTCCTTAACTTTTAGTTAAGTAGTATTTAAATAAAACATCTAATTCACTTTTGAGCTTTTGTGAGGCACCAGACTTGAGATGCAAAAAAGTAGTTAATGTTAGAAAGCAAAAGGATTTTTAATAATTATGCTTCATCTTAATGGGAGGTGCCATCTTTTTTTTAATATATTTTTTATTGATTAAGATATTACATATGTGTCCTTGTCCCCACGTTACCCTCTACCTCCCCCCCCCGCTCTTGCCCTCCCCCCTGTTGTCCGTGTCCATTGGTTAGGCCTATATGCCTGCATGTAAGTCCTTTGGTTGATCTTCCCCCTTTATCCCCCCCCTCCCCTACCCTCCCTCCAAAGCCCGACAGTCCAATCAATGCCTCTCCCTCTCTGGATCAGTCCTTGTTCATCAGTCTATGTTGTTCCTTATATTCCACAAATGAGTGAGTTCATGTGGTATTTATCAGCTCTCCAGTTCCATCCATGTTGTGGCAAATGGTAAGAGTTCCTTTTTCTTCTCCCTCTTCTTAAAGAATACCTTTCAGCATTTCATATAATGCTGGTTTGGTGGTGATGAATTCCTTTAGCTTTTTCTTATCCGTGTAGCTCTTTATCTGACCTTCTATTCTGAATGATAGCTTTGCTGGATAAAGTAATCTTGGTTGTAGGTTCTTGCTATTCATCACTTTGAATATTTCTTGCCACTGCCATCTGGCCTGCATAGTTTCTGTTGAGAAATCAGCTGACAGTTGTATGGTAACTAACTTCTTTTCTCTTGCTGCTTTTAAGATTCTCTCTTTGTCTTTTGCCCTTGGCATTTTAATTATGATGGGTCTTGATG
>NW_006288633.1:802947-814426 GCF_000327345.1 Myotis davidii
CCCCCTACCTCTGCGCTTCTCTTCTGCAGCTTCTCTGGCTCTCAGTGTGCTTTTCTTTCCTTCTAGTTGTAGAATTTACAGTCAGCCAGGCTTCCTGTGGTTCTGGATGATGTCCATATTGTTTTTCTGAGGTATTAATCAATTGTTGTGAGAGGCATCAACTTCCCGGTGTTTATCTCTGCCGCCATCTTAGTTTCTCCTGGGAGGTGCCATCTTAATGAGTGGTAGCATGGATGAATTTCTAGAACATTGCTTTAGAAATTAAACTTCTGGAGGCCTCCTTGCAAAACTTTTAACAGGTCACTCTTTGGTTCTTTGCTGATGCTTCAATCTCTCTAAACATTTGATTTTTATTTTATAAAGTGGAAATAGTAAATGCTGGTATCCACAAAGCTCTTAGGGATCCTTAAAGAAAAGGAGCTATTTGCATGTAAATGATATTGGAAATCATGGTAGACCTACCTAAAATCTAGAAGGGACATTCAGGAGATTTCATTTGTGAAACCGCTAATCCCAGTCAGAATTATTTTAGACCCTGGGTTAATGTCCTTGTTCTGTTTGGTATAGCCTATATAATAAAAGGCTAATATGCAAATTGTCCCTTCAGGAGTTTGAGTGCTTGCAATGATGTGCATTGACCACCAGGGGGCAGCACGAAACAAAGGAAGGCCCTGGCTGGCAGCTGGCAGCCAGGGAAAGGAAGGCCCCGATCAGCCCTGATTGCCAGCCCCTGATTGCCAGCCAGCCCTCGGAACTCTACCTGTGCACGAATTTTGTGCACTAGGCCTCTAATATATATATATCTCCTATGTAATAAAAGGCTAATATGCAAATTGATTGAACAACAGAATGACCACCAGGGGGCAGATGCTCAATGCAGGAGCTGCCACCTGGTGGTCAGTGCGCTCCCACAGGGGGAGCGCCGCTCAGCCAGAAGCTGGGCTCACACCCGGTGAGCACAGCAGTGGTGACAGAAGCCTCTCCCATCTCTGCAGCAGTGCTAAGGATGTCCAACTGCTGTCTTAGGCCCACTCTCTGTATACGCTAGAGGCCAGGTGCATGAAATTTATGCACTGGGGTCTGTCCCTCAGCCCACCTTTCACCCTTTCCAATCTGGGAGCCCTCGGGAGATGTCCGACTGCCGGTTTAAACCGGCAGTCGGGCACCCCTCTCACAATCTGGGACTGCTGGCTCCTAACTAGTCACCTGCCTGTCTGCCTGATTGTCCCAACCCCTCTGCCTGCCAGCCTGATCACCTCCTAACCACTCCCCTGCAAGCCTGATTGATGCCTAACTGCCCCCCTGACAGCCTGGTAGCCCCCAACTGCCCTCCCCTGCCGGCCATCTGTGGCTGTGGGCGCCGCCATCTTTGAGGGCAGGGCAGTCAATTAGCATATTTTCTCCTTATTGGCTCTGGGTGCCACTATCTTTGAGGGTGGGACAGTCAATTAGCATATTCTCTTATTATTGGCTGTGGGCGCTGCCATCTTTGTGACCACATGAGGGTCAATTAGCATATTTCCTCTTTATTAGATAGGATATATTTCAGAGAGGAAGGTTGAGGGAGAGAGAGATAGAAACATCAAAGATGAGAGAGAATCATTAATCATCTGCCTCCTGCATGTCCCTTACTGGTGATCAAACCCATAACCCAGGCATGTGCCCTTGACCAGACTGGAATCTAGAACCCTTCAGTCCACAGTCTGATGCTCTATCCACTGAGCCAAACCAGCCAGGGCTGTTCTGTTTGTTTTGATTGATACTCATTTGGAAATGGATGTGAAGGAGGAAAGGAAGAAGAAAGAACTGAATATATTGAAACAATTATATTTGCTTCTAAATGTAGTGTTGTCTTTTAATCAAAACAATTACTAGACCACATGCATTGGCCTGCAGGATATGCTATTAGAGGTCCAGAATCTTCATAAAACCTCAAGTCTGGCTATCCCTAGAAAAAATAATTGGAGGGGGGAGATTATAGTTACTACTTTGTGTCCTTTTTGGCATTTTATGAACATAGGGCAAGCTACTTCTGTACTCTTGATCCTTACACACCAATGAAGAAAGTAGTAGGAAAGTGTTATTTTAAAAACTGTAAGATCATGGTTAGTCAACCATGGCCCTTCAGCCAGATGGGATGGGGCTGAGACTTGGCACTGGATATCCTTACCAGTAGGGGCTGGAGCTGTGGGATCTCCTTCTGGAAGGCCAAATGCCTTCTGGGGGTGTGGTTATGTCAGAAAAATAGTCTTTTTGGAGGCTGGGGAGGTGGAGGAGATGGTGTCAATCACAGGGAATCTAAAAGATTGATCCTTGGAAGGACAGGCAATAGGAAGGAAGGGGTTAGCATTCATGAGAACTGAAAGTATCAGCAAAACTCACAGCTGAGCTGCAAGTCAGATCTTGAACTTCCTGGAGGATTCTGAGGTCTACGAGTCCAGGTACTTGAAATTGTGACTTAGGGACTAAGATGCCATTTCTCAGATTCTCAGTTTTTGCTTCTGTAAAATGGTTTGAACAATAATTTGATGGGTTATTTTGGGTATATGAGCAAACAATGTTCGGAAAGAGCTGCGTCCAGTCTCTGACATTTATTAATATTGAAAGGCAAATTGTGGCTCAAGCCCAGAAAGATTGATAACCAGCCGTTAAATATTCAGTCACTTTTGTATATAGCTAGAACTGACCCTGAGAACAAAGGAGAGTGAGAGTATTAGGTAGAGTATGAGCCTGGAGGTGGGTCCAAGAACCCAGTAATGGGGAGTGCCTTTGAGCTGGGAAAACAGACTGAGGCTGACTTGTGAGCATTTGTTGTGCACCTGTGGCCAGTTTTACCTTTATCTCAAGATGAATTCATGTCTTAGTCATCTCTATTCTCCTGTACCTGGCACAGGACCTGGCAACATATATAAATAATGATAGAATAAAACAAAATAGAAGAAAAATATCATATCTGAATTGTGGTTGCATACCCCTGAGAAAGGCAGTGCCAAAACTCAGGCATTCCTTATTTTAGTCTTAAAAAGGAACTTAGTTTAATCAGTCAGCCCTGCTCTCTGACACATAGCTCCAACCTTGATTTTGTGCATTATGTGACTCTCAGATTAAGAAATAATCCCCAAAGTAGCATGCAAATATATAAGCATATCAGCTGGGATTCTACGGAATATGTCTACCTAGGTCCAGTGGAGTATTTAGGTCCAGTGGAGTATTAGCTTGTAAACAATAAATTATTCCAGTGAAAGAATGGATAATCCATCTTTTATTGCATAGCTGGTTCTCCCTAGATATGCAGTGTCTTTTATGTTTCTCTGTAACTGGTAGGACTAAATTTATAAACACAATTATTCATGAAGTTATATGATACTTCCCAGTATCTTTTATGAGCCATTTCATATATGTGATGCACTTGATCCATTAGCCTGGTTAATCATAGAGATAACAGGAGATATCAGAGGTGCGTGCACAGAATCCAGTTTGCAAGGAGTTCAGGAAATCTTTTGTTGGGCTCAGACCAAATGTGCCTGCATCTCATATGTTTCTTGGAGTCTCAGCCTGAACAGAACATATCAAGTTGTACAAGGTGAATTTTTTTTCCTGGTTAGCCAAATTAAAAAAATAAAAATCATCAGGCATTGAATAGTTTCTGGATGAAGGTGTATTCTCTTGCAAATTCCCAGTCATGAGGGGGTATATTCATTAAAGATTTATCCCAGAGGCACCCAAACCTGACTCAGATTTCTCTAATATTACATGGAGTTTGATTAAAAAAACTAGATTGATTTTAAACAAAATTTCTAAATGGACAAATTTTGCCTAGTGTCTGAATACAATAGGAAATTTTGTTAATTAAAAATGATTTCTTGTCTTAGATAACATGGTTTTAAAAAGTTCACAAACCAAATATAGGTCTTCACTGTAGTATGTGAAAACAGCCTGCATTAGAACAGTCTGGGCCATCCTTGGGGCCTGTTTTCACTTATTGCTGTGACATGATGACGATCTTCACAGAGAAGTATCTACTCAACTAGAGAATCATCTGAAACATTTTATAGATTTGGGTGGCTAGGCAATTTAGCCCTAGTTTCATAGATGGGGCCAGAGTAAATTTTGTCTGTATATTTATGGCTGCTTTGTAATCACTGACTTCAGAGACTGTGTGGCCCGACATTCACTGACTTTAGATATCAGTCCCAGAGCATCTGCAGGCACCCAGTGCTTTGGAGCAACAAGCTGATAGCACATCTTATCCCCAGTGCCTGGCTTAGGTCAGGCACGGAGAAGACACTCGGTGATGTGTGTTGAATAGCCAGCCAGTGTCCCCCACTGTAGTTTTTGCCTTGTAACCTTCTGTCATGGTTGCTGCTGCTTGAGGAGCTTCATGCCTATAACTATTGTCAGTCCTGAGTGTGATGTTATCCTTGGTTAACACTATTAAAGACTCAACAGTGTCAATTCAATGACTATTCATGATTCACTTAATAGGTACCCTGAAGAAATCTAAAAGATGCAATGCAAAGGACCATGGTAGGTTCCCTAGGAAATAAACACATGCATGAAATACAGTCCATGCTTTAGAAAGGCTATGGAAAGGAACAAGGCAAATTTGGGGAAGCATCTTATTACAATATTCAATAAGAAGAACAAATAATGTGGCATAGGAAGTGTTATTGGAAACCAAAGAAGGGGGAGGAGAGGAGGGTGACCTGGAGGCACTGGGGTTTGGTCTTGGCTTGATAAGGGCATAGAACTTGGATAGAGTGAAAGGGGTGGAGTATTGTTAAAAAAAAAAAAAAGGTAGCTGATCTTCACGGGCCTTGGTGTGGAACTGGCCTTTTCTCTATGGAGGAACTCTTGTAACCTAGAAATGGTCCAAAGAATCACCTGTGTGAGCCTTTCCATTGAAGACTGGATTGGCACTTGTCATTTGTGTGGTACCGAGAATCCAGAGGAAGCACTTTCTGAAGTTCAGCTGGCTTTTCATGGACAAAAATCATAATTCTTCTTCCCCCATCTCAGCTGTGTTATTATTTGATTGTTCAACCTCCCCGAAAGTGTGATCCATTGCCCCATCACTCCCCCTCCGAAGGTCTTGGGAGTCATATTAATTATCTATTAAGCTATTCTAAACTTCTGATATTTTCTCTGGAATATTGGAATTTCTACAAAAACATCTTTCTCTGAGGATATTTGGTGAAATATACATGAACTTAAAGAGACTCAAGCATTTCCTGCAGCATCTCTACCATGGCCTATTCAATGGGCTCGACTGAGCAGGGATCCTTGAAAGCTTGTCCACTGTCAGGACATTCTGGGTTGAAGAATGATTACCTTACATCGATCTGAGTGCTTTGCACAAAAACAATTTTGACTGCTCCAAAGAACTGCAAGTTAGTTCAAAAGAATAAATAAATCAAATGTGATACTTGTGTACCCTTTCATATTTGTAGATTTGCTTTATGGGTTTTATTATAGAAATAAGCCTAAATGAAGTTTTTTTTTCTATATGTTTTATGCATTTTTCTATATTGCTTTGTAAGTATTTTAAGTGTGTGTATCTTGTATATTTTTGTGTGTGTGCACTGCTTCTGGTTAGCCTATTAACTCCTTATGGGTAAAAACTACATCTTTTGAAATAACTTGGAGTGTCTACAGATGTATTTAGACTCCAGTAAGAGCATAAATGTAGCCTAGTTTAATTCATAGATAATTTGTTTGATTCCTAAACATATAGAACTTGGCTAGAGAAAACTATTTGAATAATAATCATATAGTAATAAAACCTTGAACATATAAATATAAAATACAATATGCATGGTTAGGGATATTATTCACACACTTTACTAAGTATTTTTTGGATAGAATATAGCTAATCATAAAAGAATGGTCATTTATATACTCCACATAAACAGCTTGTATCTCAGGAATTCAGAGTTCTTGTTGAAAAGTAATTATAATCTGTAATATCTATTTTTCTCACCAATTTTTAATGTCAAAACCTAGATGGATCAAATATGCAATTAAGTTTGTATCAGAGGACTCCATTTTTTTAAAATCCTAAAATATTAGTTTGGTGCACGTGAAAGCATGGCCTCTTTCTGGGTAAACATGGAAATTCACTCTCCTTTTCTGCTAGCTTGCAACACAGTGCAGTCAAAGAAAAGAGTTTTGTTATTTACCTTTACAATCCCAGTGGAAAAGTCAGGAGCTTGTTTTTTCCTCCCAGGGAAGATATTTTCAGTGCCAAGGCATTGGGAAACCATTAGATCATAGATGGTCATGATTGTGAACTTATGGTTGGTGGGGTGGTTCTAGAATTATAGGGAAAGTGTTTTTCTTCTCATTACGGATGACAAGCAGACTGCTTGGAGAGTGCTTACTGAGTGATGGGATCCTGTGGGAAAAGCACTGAATTTACAGTCAAAGAGCTGGAATTTGGAAGCTGCAATCTGAGCTGTGCTATGCTCTAGCCACGTGGCGTAGGCAATGATAATGTTATAAGTATAACAAACACTCTACATTATTAAATGGTTTCTATTTGCCAGGTACATTGCACCTGTCACTCTAATCCTCACTAGGCCACCAAGTGGTAGCTATTATTTTCTCTATGTTACAGATGGGGAAGGAGACTCAGACAGATTTGATAACTTTCTGAAGGTCACCCTACCAGTACATTGGCAGACCTGGTATTTAAAATAAGGCCTATTTGAGTACAAAGTCCAGGCTCTTTTCCTGCAGACCATAAGGCCAAAGAGGCATATCAAAGTCACTATGTTTTAAACACCTACTATAAGCCAGTCAACCTCATTTACTTCATTTGTTCTAAAATAATACAAAATGCATTGGGGCCAGTATCATTTTACAGATTCATAAACCAAGAATGAGAGGAAAGGTAACTTGTTTAAATTTATAAATTTAGTACAAGGCAAAGATGAGATAATTAAAAATATATATTCTCCACTTATGTTGCCTTTTGTAAGTTCAATTGCTTTCTTTAACTTATAGTATTTCATTTGACCTTTATCATTCTCCTGGGATGGTATTCTTTTCTTCCCTTTTAAAGGTGAGGACAAAGACTCCCAAGAGCGTCTCTCCTAGGTTTTTCCTGACTGCTGGTTGTTCCTCCTCCATGTCCCCAGCCCTCTTCTTTTTCTCAACTTTGTCCATCCTATTTCCCCAAGGTAATTCATTTAGTCCCAATTACTGAATGCATCGATGACTCTATGTACACGACTTATTTAAATCTACTTTCATGACTTTCCAATTGATGACTTCCATATCTCTACTTTGATGACTCCCTCTGAACTCCAAACATCTCAGCATCTCCACTTGAATGTTTTAAAGGCATCTCAGACTTAACATGAGCAAGACAAAATTACTGGTCTTCCAAATATCTATCCAAATTGAGACTCCCACACTCTTCTGTGACTCACCAAAAGGTACCACCTCCACCTAATTGCTCAGGGCAAAATTGAGGAGACATTCTTAATTCCTCCCTTTCCATCCCCTTGTACATCCAAGCCATCTACAACTTGGACAGCTGTGCCTTTGGAATCAGACTATGTTCTTTCTGTTATGTCCTTGGCCAAATCCTCATTATTTCTTACTTTGGAACTGCAATAGTCTCCAATTTGGTTCACTGTTATCCACCTATATAATTCTCCCCATCCTGGATATTTTGTAAGTCAGATCATACAAATCTCTTAAGTATTCCAATAACTTTCTAGAGTATTTAGAAATAATATCCAAACAACTTTTAGGACCTAAGAGGCTCTCACAATTTTTCTCTGCCTATATCTCTGACCTTATGTTGTTCTACCCTTCTGTCACTCACATACTCTGACCACATATTTTGGAAAAAAGTTTGTCCTGCATGTGGGGTCATTGTGACCTATTGGGAGAGGCAGAGAGCTGGGATGGGTCTCATTTATCCTGCTTCCTCAGTGCCCTGCATTGCCAATTACAGGTGCTCAATAATGTGCATGAGGTGATTGAACTTCTGATTCCAGACTTCTGTTTTGTTTGAGCAAGGATGGTATTGCTCTTCCAGAAGCAGTCCTGACAGGAGAGATCTCATGGTGGTAGGAGGGAAGAACAGCTGCACTGAGTTGGCTGTACAGAAGATAAAACACAATTGCGATATCGGTCCTGGCCTAATTTGAGACACTGTGCAACTCCACAGTAGACAATCAGGTCCAGAGTGGTTGCAATTTCACACCAGCTGTTTTTAGGCCACACATGGAGTCTGAGATTTGTTGGGCTGGAAGTCTCAAATGGCACAAGTTTGTCTTGACACATCATTTGATGGTCATGAGTAAGAAGACTCAACTCTATCTTGAACTTGCTTAGACTCTCAGATATTTATATCACTGTTGGCATTGTATGCTCTTGAATTTCACCTTATTAATCTTCAAAATACTGTTCTCAATTACTTTTGTTATTCTTCGAGTCTTAGAAGGCATAGGACACATAATGTATTTCAGATCATGTGGGGCCCTGGACTCTTGCTCTTGATTTCAGTAAGTTAATGATGGAATTAAATTACACCTATTTCTTTTTGACTTTGGATGGTTTTGCTTGTCTTCTCTCTAATACAGTTTCTATCTATGAAATTTATAAGTAAGCAAAATTAGTATGGGAGCTTTATCATCAATGAAAGCCATTTATTTCACATATCTTCCTAGAAACCCCATTTATTTCTTTGCAGGGAGAACATGGGATTCATTAAAATAATGGAGTTGATTTTGGAAGTTTCTTCTGGTGACTTCTATGCATCTTCTCCACCTGATCCTCCCTGACTGGGGGAAAACTCTGCCTTACAAAGAGGCTTCTTCAGTTAAAGTAACTCTGCTCTAAATTTAGAAAACTATCTTTAACAGGATAGGTTAATCACACTATTTAAGGCAAATTCACAATAGTTAAAATAGATCATTAGGAATTCATTCAGGTGTGGCTCCTGTAAATTGAATTTCAAATTTGCAAGGGACAAGGGGGAATGCTTAGTTCTAAGGACATGATCTGTCCAAGAAGGGGACAATGGGGAAAAGAGTATATATATATATATATGCAATACTTTCAACATAAAGATTTTTTTAAAATTACTATAAGTCTCCATAATACTTTGTACAATTATAAACGGGACTGCCTCCTGACATAGCAATTCCACTTCTTAAAACATAATGGTATATTTTAGAAAGGATTATTGTCTGCTGAATGCTATCAAATCAGAAAAATATCAATTTCTGTTTGAAAAACTTGGTAAAATTTGGAATAAGCTTGGATGCATTACTTCATTTGTTGGCTAGAGAAAGCTTAGATCTCTATTTTGCTCAGGTAAAATGGGTCAATGCTGTTAGATTGTATATTTCTTGATGGCAGAGGGCATACCTTGAGCAACTTTCCAGCTACCCTCCCCTTAGTATATTGCATAGTTTCTTGCACATGGAAAAGGTTTAGTAAGTTGATTTTAGTGAAATTGGAGGCTTGGACTTGCTTCTTTGTATTTATAGTCAAAGAACATACAAAGAGTAAAGTTACAAAAAAAGGGTAGCTCTTCCTTTTACATGATTGGTAGGGCCATATGGTGTATGGGAAACAATGGAGACTGGAGATGCAAGAGACTTGGGCTCTAATTTGGCTCAGCCCTCAACCAGCTATGTGAGTTTGGATGATAACCTCCACCAATCTTAATTTATTTGAACTCAATGTGTAAAAAATAGGGCAGAGTACAGACACAAATGACAGTCCTTGCGAAACCCAGTTGAAGTTTATAGAATTCTAATTACAGTGGACCTGAACCTTTGGTGAGGTGGAGTAATTAAACTAGTCAGTGGGAGCAAATCATTACCCAGAGAAGATGAATCTGCCCTTGCAAGGCGCTGATTAGAGTCCTGGAAGAGGAAATGTACTTAATAGTGCCTGGAAAAGCGAAGGGCACTTTGCTTCCTGAAAGTTGCTTGTTCGCACAAAACCAAGCCTGATGTTGTTTGTGCTACTGAGATCATTTTATAACTGCAGTTTTAATAATTTGCATTGTGTCAGTGGAATGGAAGGGTGGCCTCAGGATAGGTGAGAACAGACACAAATAGAAGAGGGAAGACCTTCCACTGGGAGGGAGGAGGCAGGGGGCTGCTTTTGGACCATTAGAAATCTCATGGTATTACCCAATAAGAGCACATTGTGTGGGCATTCTGATGAAATCACAAAATAAGAGAGGGAGGAAACCCTGTCCTATAGTTGAAATACAAAGGACTCTGGGTGGGGTGAGGTGATTTCACCCTCTCCTTATTTAAAAAAATAGAATGATTGTTTTTGACAACTCCTTTTTCCACTAGTCACAGTGGTAGGAGAATCCAGACCTCATTCTGCAAGAAGTCCGGAGGCAATTCTGGTTGTGTTTTTCTATCAGTAGACATACAATCTCCTGAAGAAGCTATAGCCCTGTATCAAATCAGAAGGAAAACTCCCAGGTTCCTTCAAGTAATACTGAGAACACCCTGGGAGAGGGTGGGTGCCTGGGACCAGGAAAGGCCATTTCACCAGTAGACTTTGGGGAAGGTACTCCTGCCAACAAAGCCTGCTACTAAGATGATTGCTTCCATAGACTATTGAAAAGCAAGGGATGATGATATTCAAACCACTGGAATTTGCTTCCTACAGAATATGTAATATTTGGTTGTTCAAATTCTGATATAGAATATGTGCTAATGTACTTACAAGTTGAGAAGTTGATGTCAGATAATTAAAAACTTTAGTGGAAAGAGTCCCTCATATTTAGGATTGGTCCCCTTGCTTATTGGGTCAAGCATGCATTAGAAATGTGGACAGTTCTAACTAGACTGTGCTTAGTTACTTACATATGGTGGTGAAGAACATGGACTTGGGAGTCATATAGAACTAGAATCAAGATCAACACCCACACTGCTGTGAGGAGTTACCCAAGTGAATGTTAAATATTTCACAACTAGAGGCCCAGTGCACGACATTTGTGCACTGGGGTGGGGGGGTCCCTCAGCCCTGCCCTGCCCTCTCTCAGTCCAGGACCCCTTGGGGGATGTCCGACTGCCGGCTTAGGACCACTCCTCAGTACTTAGCGCTGCCACAGAGAAGGGAGAGGCTCCTACCACCACAGCTGTACTTATCAGCTGTGAGCCTGGCTTCTGACTGAGTGGCTTTCCCCCTGGCTCCCCAATGGGAGCACACTGACCACCAGGGGCAGCTCCCACATTGAGCGTCTGCTCCTTGATTGTCAGTGTGCATCATAGCGACAGGTTGTTTCGCTGTTTGTTGATTTGCATATTAGGGTTTTATTATATAGGATTAGAAAGGCAGGGACACTAATCAATCATAACAAATGGAACAAGGCTGCTTAAATTATCATATTGTAAGTACCTCAGAAGGGTACCTGGAAGGGGTGCTAAGACTGTTGTTTGCTAACCTGAACAGAGAAAATTCAACAGAGAGCATACAAGGTGGATGA
>NW_006288633.1:814746-833641 GCF_000327345.1 Myotis davidii
ACATGCTCTTACCTCTGGGTTCCTGTACACACTGTTCCTCTGCATAGGATGCTCTTCTCCAGCCTCTTCATCTGACTTACTGTTAATCATTTTTAAGGTCTCACCTGATATGTCATTTCCTCTTGCTTCCTCTCTGTAAAAAATCAATAAAATATATTAAAAAAAAAAAAAAACCTATTCCCAGTCCTCATGAAGAATATGTGGTTTTGGAGACCATTGATAGATGATCTCTCATTTCAAAAGAAAATTTGACTATAATGTGTCATAATATTGGAAACAAACTACTAAGAATCTTTACTCTTCCCTTTCTGTCAGAAAGATCCAAAATGTAAACCAAATAAAAGGCTAAACGACATGAGATTTACATGTATTAGCAAGCTAAGCAGAGCAAAATAATTATTTGTGCTAAATAATACTTTAATAGCTTCTAACACTCACTTCAAAAGTTTTTAACCCAGAGTTGAAACTCAAAGGGTCAACAGAACCCCCTAAAATGTGTATATTTGTGTATATGTGTGTATGTGTGTGTGTGTGTGTGTGTGTGTGTATGTACTTTTGCAGGAGGACAGGGTCATTAGCTTTCATTTAGATTATTACAAAAATGTGTAATTCCAAATAGATTAGAAACCACTGCTTTAAGAAAATGACCAAAAGAAACTAAACATACTAGAAAGAACCTTCCACAAACCTTGAAGCGTTTTAGTGTTGTGTTAGAAGTCATGACTAAATGTTGCTACGAAAAGGACTGAGGTCAGCAATAAGAGGTGGTAACTGAAGATCCAGGGGAGCTAATTTATAATGAATTACCCTGAGGCTTCTAAAGTGCCCTGAATGGAAGCGGGGAATCTGTAAGCAGGTGCTACATAAAAAAGGACAGTCAGCTGGGAGTGGTTGTAGGAGACTGGAAACTGGGTTCTAGGTCTGTCTCACTCCAGAATGAACAGTGTCCATGGGCAAGTCCCCTGCCCTCTCCTCATCAACAATGAGAAAATAGTGGCACCTGACTTAAAACTTCCTTCCTGTTCTAGATTCCATAATTCTACCATGAACACTGTTCTCTGCTCCAGAACAGAAGAAAACCAACATCACACCAACTGCAGATCTAAACAGAATCTAGAAAATCCTATTATAAATGAGAGATTTTTTTAAAAATTCCAATTTTAAGGCCAAAAATTAATTTTGCTATCCTATATCATAAAGAGATAATATGCAAATTAACCATCACACCCTCGCACAAGATGGCAATAGGTTTTTAAAAGTAGACCTGCCTGCCCTGTATCAATCTTAGCCCCATTGGAGTGATCCAGCAGATATTTTCAACATGTGACAATGATATTGATGCAGCAGACGCATGAACCACTGAAAATCCAAAATTCTAATTTTCTACTTAAAGGCTATGGAGGTACAAAAACTAATGACATAGCTGAAATTTATTTACAAATTCCTGGTTCCCTGGATTGAATATACTTTCTTTTTTAAATAATATTTTTATTACAAAATATTATTACTACACAGCAAGTTCTAGAGAGCAATAAAATAATATAACAAGCGGGTTGAGCAAATGTTAATATGTTGTCATATATGCTTATGATGAAAAAGGTATAACTAGACTTGCTTTATTTTGATTTCTTATCTTACTAATGCTCTTTAATTTCCATGACTTCCTTCTGTATTAATTTGTATATTTCTGATATTTTTCAATCACTTTATTTTTAAACATTCTGTATCATTTTGTTTTACATATGTCTAGTAAGCAATACAGTACTATTATCTTTTCTACCGATTTTGATATTCTCTTTTTTCCATTTTTACTTATTATAAATATAGTTATATTTGAGCTTATATTTTAAATCTTATTATGGATTTTTTTTCCTGTGTTTTCCCTCTTTTCCTTCCTTTATTAACTCTTGGATTAATCAAGTTTTCAATAATATTTTTACCCACTTCCCCTTACTTTTCCTTCCTCCCATCCTCCCTTCCTTCTTCCCTTCATTCCTGCCTTCCTTTCCTCTCTCTGTTCCTCCCTCCCTTCCTTTCTTTCTTCCTCTCTCTTTGCTTTCCTTCGAGTAGTTATTTTTAATTTTAACATAAACATATGTAACATAATCAAGTATAAAATTATTTAGTATATCTAGCCTTCTCTTAAAAATATGAATCTTATCCAATGCTATGCTGGTAAATGTGTAGCTACCAACTATATGGAGGAGGGAACAATTTCTGATTTATAGTATTTACTGATTTCCTTGGTGTAAATATTTCCACTTGAAATTCCATGGCTGATTTTGAGTTATAAATATAATGCCATTGAATGTATAGACGGGAAGAAATGCTCTATAGCACATTAACAGACGTATTTTGTACAATAAATATAGATTACCTCAAGAACATAGGAAATAGTTTAATGTGGCAAAATAATTAGAAAGTGATGGATTTAATATGTATTACCTTTGCTTTTAATATAATTTATTTCATTTTAAGTTTATATAATTAAATTTTTAATAATGTATTTAATAACTGGCTTGCAAAATTCCTGAAAATTTAATAGCTGGCTTAGGTGAGCTAATTCTAGCATCCCATTTAGCAGACAATGAATACCTCCTCCCTCCCTCTACCCCCAATGCACACACAGTACTTCTTATTACTATGGCAGTTTTTAAATTTCTTTATTTTAAATGTACACACAAAGATTACTTTCACAACTAATCTATGATTATATTTATTGGCATATTTTATCAATTTTTTTCCTCACCACTAATCCTTTTCCCACAACTTTTTTCTGTGTTAATTTGTATTTTTTCCCCCTGAAGTGCATTCATTAATAGATTTTTTAGTGAAACCGTTTGAGTAGTAAGCTACCTTTGTTTTTGCATATGCTTCTGTTTTGCTTTTCTTTCTGACAAATAGCTTAGCTGGGTAAAAACTGTTAAATTGACAGTAATTTTTCCTGAGCACTTTCAAAAATTTGTTTATTGTTTGCTGGCATTTATTGCTACTACTGACACATCTACTATGAATATAATTGTCAGGGTTATCTCTTTTTTCTTTTTTTTCTGTTATATTTGTTTTTACCTCTTCAATATTCTAAAGTTTTCTTAAGATGACTTTTGGCTAAGATTTATCTCTTTTTACCCTGCTCTATAGTAAGAGAAGTAACTCAGATCTAAATACTCATGCCTTTCTTCAGTTCTGCAAAATTCATAGTTATTAATTCTTCAAATAATACTTCTTCACAACTTTCCATTTTTTTTGCAGCATTTAGTAGACATAAATTAGATACTGTCATGTATTATCCATGTGTTGTATCTAATATTTTATATTAAAAAAACACTCTGAATCCTCTGTTTCTATATGCTTTATTCTGGATAAAGTCCTCAGTTCTGTTTATCAATTTTCTAATACTTCAACCATTTTCAGTCCAGGGTTTATCGTGCATACTATTATTTTTCTCCTGTATGATACATCTGATTTTCCAGAATTCTAATTGTGTTTTATATCCATCTGTTTTTTGTTTTATATCTCTTTTTGAAAATACCTTCTTCATTTTTAATCAGGGTTATTTTTTTCATTTGTTTCTCTGAGCATCCTCAATTTACTACTATTAAAGTTTCTGTCAGACTACATTATAAAACTAATTTCTTTGAATGATTACTAGTCTGAAAATTAATTTTTTAGCTACCTTTCTTTACATTGTGTTTCTTAATGAGCTTTATAATTTGATTTAAAACTTATTTTGAGAGGGACTTTTTGTTATAATTTTGTTGCTGTGTTTTTAATTTTTCTATCTCCTTCTATATGTTACCCTCCCTGTTCTTTGTGACTGTTACCTCCTACCCATGCATCTCTGACCTCTATTCCTTTCAGACACCAGTCTTCTCATGTTATTTCTGATCTCCTGTTTTACAGTGATGATGGGGATCTCACAGATGTATCTGCTGAGCCAATGGATGGGTTGACTCAACTCCTGACTATGACGGTTAGCAACATATTTTGGTTTGTAATATTATGTCATGTTGTAATAGTTTATTTTAAGCCATCTTTACAGGGGAGACTAGCTAGTTTCACCTTCTGCCTTCAAGAGCACACGAAGCTCTGATTTCTCTTCTGATACCCTCTTCCATTCACCAACCTCCTACCCCCCTCCCCCAGACCTTGTCCCCAACTCCACAATCTCATTTGAAACAATTGAATTCCCACTTTTCCTCCAGGACCTGGACTTCCAAATTCCATTGCTGCTTGCAGACTCGAAACCCAGGAGCTGCACAGCTTCAGCTCAGCACATGGCTTTGCATTTATGTTCCTTTTGGGAGCCCAAAGGATCCTTACCTTGGTTTTAAGTATGATCATATATTTTTGCTTTCGTATTCTAATATTATCTATTGTTTGTAGAATAAAAGACTTGACAAGCACATGTTCCATTCTATGAAAGCCTTCTGCTTTCAGAGGCTTAGAACTAAATGTAGGCAAGATTTAGACTGAGATTCCTAAACACATTCTTCATGTTAAGGAGCCTTTCTTTTATGTTTTTATAGAAATGTGGTCTTTCTGTTACTCAAAATAAATTTAAGCCTTCCTACACGATCAGAATAGTCTGGGCCTTTTTATTTTAAATAAAGATTTAGATGAGAAACACTGCAGGTAGCTAGGAAATGACATACTATGCATACAATTGGTACAATTGTTTCCTGGGGCGTTATTGTCTTCTCAGCTATTTTCCATGATGTCCAAAGTTTTATGAAAAATTCTGTACATATCCAACATAGCATTGGCATGGATACATTTTATTGGTTACTTTTGTCTGAACCTAATACATTGCCTAAAGCTAGTGACCAATGTCTTGTAACCTAATGTCTGCTTATTTATGTTACCTTAACCACTTTTATTTTCTGGTATTCCTGAAACAGAGCTATCTTCTTAAATACTCTCTTTTTGTCTATTTCTCTGTTTCAGAGAAATGTCAGTTTCAGTGTTTTGAGTGGATCCCTTCTCTAATTCACTTTCTTTAATCCCAGAATGAAACTGTACAAGTTTATTTCTCCTCATCTTCTGGTCAAGAAAGCATGGATAAAGAAAAATTAGCATCTCCTACTCAAACCAACAATAAATAAACAAGCAAATAGAAAAATAAATAAAAAACAGTCCCATTAATTATAATATGCAACACACTTCTATTGATTATTAACTTCATGCACTTGAGATTCAAAGAGTGATAACCATACTTTTCCCAACAATCCTATATAATAAAAGGGTAATATGCAAATTGGCACTAACAGCAGAATGACTGGGAATGACTGGTCGCTATGACACACACTAACCACCAGGGGGAAGATGCTCAATGCAGGAGCTGCCCCCTGGTGGTCAGTGCGCTCCCACACGGGGAGCTCTGCTCAGCCACAAGCCAGGCTGATGGCTGCCAGTATAGCGGTGGTGGTGGGAGCCTCTCCCGCCTCCTCAGCAGAGCTAAGGATGTCCAACTGCAGCTTAGGCCTGCTCCCTGCTGGCAAGTGGACATCCCCCAAGGGCTCCCGGGCTGCCAGAGGGATGTCTGACTGCCAGCTTAGGCCCAATCCACCAGGGAGCAGGCCCAAGACAGCAGGTGGACATCCCCAGAAGGGTCTCAGACTGCGAGAGGGCACAGGCCGGGCTGAGGGACCCCCCCGAGTGCACAAATTTTTGTGCACCAGGCCTCTAGTCCTGTATAATAAAAGCCCAGTGACCAAATGGTAGAATGACCAGAACAACCGGTTGACTACCAGGGGGAAGTGCTATGATGCATTGACCACTAGGGGGCAGATGCTCAATGCAAGAGCTACCCCCTGGTGGTCAGTGGCTCCCACAGTGGGAGTGCCGCTCAGCTGACTGGGAAGAGTGGCTGCTCCAACTGCGAACCCTGGGCTGATAGGCAGGAACCTGGGCTGCGATCGTTGCCTCTTCACCCCAGGTTCCTCCTCCTTGCTACCCCCTGGTGGTCAGTCTGCTCCCACAGCTGGAGCGCTGCTAAGCTGACTGACGGGCGCCAGAAGCAGGGCTCACAGTTGGCAAGTGCTGCAGGGGTGGCGTGAGTCTCTCCTGATCGGGACTGACTGGACACTAGCCCGTGGCAGGTGCAGTGGGGCCGGGATGAGCGGGAGCAGCAGGCAGGAGCGGCAGGCGGCATTGGACTGCCAGTTTCTGCCCAATCCCCGCAGGCCACATTGAGGGACCCCACCAGTGCACGAATCAATGCACTGGGCCTCTAGTATCTAGATATATACACAAATATTAGTCTGAAGTTTAAGAGCACAAAATTATCATTTTGGTTCTCTAAGAAAATGCCAAAAGAATTAATGTTATATAGCCAAAACATAGAGATATTTCTTCCAAAATTGAAAACTAACAAAGCTGCCACATCCTCATCACTTTTAGGGAATGGACCAAATGTGTCACATTTAAGGGAATTAGTAAGAGGTTCATTTGAACCGTATTTTTTGTGGATGTAGCTTTTTTTCTTTCTGGAGAGTGATTATATGCTTAAATTTAGAAAAATAGGTTTTTCTGCCATGAAACCAGCTGATGGAACATGGGATTCGACTCTGGTATATAATAAATCCACAGCACTGTAAAATTCTTGAGTGATGAGGTCCTTATATCATGGCACGGAACCTAGGGCATCCTTAGCCTTCCTACCATTATGCATAGCTTCGCTTTTTAAGTGGCCTATGCCCACTAACATTTTTATTTGAATTATAACCACCATTATGAAGTCCTCAATAATCCCTATAGCCTGTGTTAGAAGCCTCTCCTGCATGTATACTAGCACCCAATACAATATATCCTTCTTTAGACTATAATCCCAGGAATGCTCTCCCTCCTTCAATTAGACTGTAAGAATCAGGAGGGATGCCCGGTTGGTGTGGTTAAGTGGTTAAGCCTCAACCCATGAACCAAGAAGTCACGGTTTGATTCCTAGTCCGTGCACATGCCCAGGTTGTGGTCTCAATCCCTGGTAGGGGGCGCTTTGGAGGCAGCCAATCAATGATTCTTTCTCATCATTGATGTTTCTATCTCTCCCTCCCTCTCCCTTTCTCTCTGAAATCAATAAAAACATATTTTAAAAAAAGAAAGAGGAGGGATGTATCTTTCAAATGCTAAGTAAATGTTTTTGAATGAATACACTCATTACTTCTCTGAAGGGTCTTAAGAACAAAACAAAACTAGGCTTTCTATTATTATTGTGGTTTTCAGTTGGATCCTAAAATGTATGAGATACAGGGATGTAACTGCTTACATTAATAAAATCTCTCAGTGGTTCCCCATGATAAAGGTGTTTTTCCTCTCATATCTTGGCTCCATGCAGTCATTCAGGATGAGGGTTGCTCAGTCACGTGGCTCTGCCATGTCCTGGGACTTCATCCTTCAGTGAGTGGAATACCAGGGAGAACGTGAAAGACTGAAGTTGCTCATTTAATCAAACCACATCTTATTGGCCAGAGCTCACTCTAATGACTCCAGCTACAAGGAAGGTTTGGAAATGTAATCTAGTTATGTGCCAGGCGAAAGATAAAGTGAAGTTTGATGGACCCAGCCTTGCACTTGCCACACTGTCATCTAAGAAAGCATAGAGTCTAGCGCCCTTGTCATAGAACGGGTTGTACACCTCAAATATATATGTACTTTTAATCAGAACAGATTGGCTATTAGCTTCTTGGGACTTAATTGTCAACACATTCCTGAGCTTTTAGTGTGTCATTTGCTATATTCTCTTGATGTGAACAGAAGCTGGTAGAAATATTTGACTGGCAAATGTATTTTTTTTTTAAATTTGAAAGTAACTTCAGACCTTGATGACAGAAATAAGACATGTTGCTGGAAAATTATAATGCAGAAAAATATTTTTAAAGAGCAGATGAAATCACCTGCCTGAGTCCACACCTTAGCAAATAATACTTGTCTATCAAAGTTCATATTCTCTAGTTTTAGTCAAATGGGTGTTATTAGGCTCTCACAACAGAATTCATTTGAAGGATGTAACATCATTTCTTTTTCATTAAGTGCATCTTTTTGTAGAATCCATTTTTTTCTCATCACTAATTTTCCAACTACAAACTGGTCTGGGATGTGTTCTTTTAAATGAAATAAACCAAAGTAGGCACAATTAACTTACAATAACTAGAGGCAATTCAAATGTTTCTTTTCTTTTTTTTTAAATTGTAAGCAAATCTGCTTGAGCAATTTCTAAGAAGTGACCAATTTAGCATTTGCTTTGAAATGTATTTAAATATGAGTTTTGATATAAAAATGACCATTCCTTGAATTTTGTCTGTGGTAAATAAGGAAATTTAATTTTTTCTTTGGAATACTGTATTCTGTTCCAAAGGAAAGAGTTACGATTTGGTAAATAAGATACGTGCCTCCATTCTACAGGTTTTCTTTTCTTTCTTCTCTTCAAGCTCCGGTAGTCCATTGAAAGGGCTCATTCACCTCAGAGACATAAGACTTACTATATAATGTGTGGTATAATTTTTTTTAACTTACATCTACCACTGAGAAATTTATATGTGGAGATTTAAGAGGAAGGCTTGAGAACTGACTGGCCTCCTATATAGCTCCTCCGAAACCTGCAAGATTATTATAGCAAAAGTCAGCATTTCATGGCCCCCCTATATCCATAAAGAAAATTAAAATCATATGTTGCACAGCAAGCTTAAACCATTCAGAATGCTCATAAACATATTTAAAGCCAAAATTACAGCTGTTTCTTGACTCTCGGTACCACGTATAGCTCTAGATATGGTTCTTACATTGCTATGCACATACTGTAACAGTAATTACTGTATTTTAAGCACCACACTATTCTCCACGAGCAGCCTGGTGACAAAGAGCCCTTCCTGTACCACATAACTGCCTTAGTAGGAAAACCTTCTACGTTCTTTATGTTCTACCAGAGCATTGTCTTCCTTTGTTAGAGAAGGAGAGAAGAGGCTTTCTCAAATATAGAACCAAAGGAAACATTTGATTGGACATACACAGTTTGGTAACCCCCTGGCATGTCCAACTTTTGATGCTGGACTTTTTTTAAAAAAATATATATTTTATTGACTTTTTACAGAGAGAAACGGAGAGGGATAGTCAGAAACATTGATGAGAGAGAAACATCAATCAGCTGCCTCCTGCACACCCCCCACCGGGGATGTGCCCGCAACCAAGGTATATGCCCTTGATCAGAATCTAACCCGGGACCTTCCAGTCCACAGGCCGACACTCTATTCACTGAGCCAAACTGGTTAGGGCGATGCTGGACTTTTGATGACATTTCAAATTTGGAACTTAATTGATTGCACATCAGTTTTACCGAAGGATGAACTGGTGCCGCCGGTAGCTCCAAGTTTGTGTGAGCACCTTTGCCTGCCACTGCTCTCTGAAACAGGGATGAATCAACAGTCAAACATGAACTGTAATTAACATCGGCTTGAACACACCATATGGGATGCAGAGATGTAAGAAGTGCGAAATCCTTTGCAAAATGGGAACTTCTCAGATTCTGACAAAGTGAGAGCACATTTTTTATTATTATTTAGTCATCATTGTGATTTTAGTTTTTATTGTCTCTTTCACCCCACTTTCAGAGGTTGAGATAACTAGTTTAGCAACTCCCCATTGAGGAAGGCAAAATGCATTCTGAAGTGATGGCGGACCATGCAGTATGAGATAACACTTGCCTTCAGAAAGTGCTTACCATAGTTGATTCCAGCTATGTTTGTATTGCCACCTATTGAGCACAATGACTAGTAGGAAAAGAGCCTATAAAGTATGTCATTCTCCCACTGCCACAAACATAAAATGCATGTCTGACGCTGCTGCAGGGGGCACTTATGCGTAAAGTAGAACTTGGCAGCTGAAAGTTTAACAGTTTAGTCCAGTGGTCGGCAAACTGTAGCTTTTTGAGTGTGGCTCTTCCACAAAATACCACGTGCGGGCGCGCACGTACAGTGCGATTGAAACTTCGTGGCCACACACAAGGGGCCAAAGAGCCGCATGTGGCTCGCGAGCTGCAGTTTGCCGACCACTGCTTTAGGCTACGGACCAGCTCTGAGTGAGACTTTGCAAGGATGTTTGTCATCTTACAGCTCAGTTCACTGGATTGTACAAAAGAAATAAAGTTATCCTTATGCAAATGGACAAATTAGATGTTATCCCCTAGAAATGCTGTCTCTTTGAGAAGTAAAATAAGCATAGGTTATTTATATATCTACCTCTATTCCTGAGAAGGGTACCAAGGATGCACTTTGTTGAAGGCCTTTGAGAACCTAGAAAATGGCAATGTTGGGTCGGGCCTAGTATTTGAAAAGTCCCTAGCAGAAACACGAGCCAGGACAGAGAAATGTGCTAAGGACTCTAACTATAAAGAAAGATGGCTCAGTAGAAAGAGTCTCCTTTCCCTTTGGGCCCCTAGAGTCAGTCTTCATCTCCCCAGTACCATTCTTCCTGGAAAGAGGCCAACATTCTGTCTCTAAGCAGGGGAGAATTGTCTGTAGGAAAATCTTTCACAAACTTCTTTTACATAAAATCAATAAAAGTAGAGTTGCTTTGGCTAAGGAAGGAGTTTGTAAGGACAGAACCTCCTTCAGATTCAGCCTCCTTCTCATGTCTTCCCCCAAGATTCCCTTTAGAAACCTCAGAGGAAAGGTATAGCTTTTCTAAACACAGTCTGAAAATTGGTGGCTCAAGACAACTCAGACTCCTTGGGACTCATGTCCTTCGACCTTCAGAGAAACACTCTTTACTCTCTGTTCTGTCTGAATATTGGAAACTCCATGTTTGAATGTGTTATACATTTTATAATACAGATTCCCCTAAAGAAAGTAAAATTTCTGTTTATATACAATAGCTAGCAATGCATATATATTTCTAAATATGGAAGAGAAAACTATGAATACACATATGTGTATGTTTACAGGATCAGAGTTATGCTTATGCAGAATAAGTAGATGCTTATGCTGTGTGATTAGAAAAAAACTTTCTCAGACAAAACATACTCTCCACAGGCCCTGTTGCTGCATGTGTTGGGTCTGCCACTACCTACTCCTCTGGGTAAAAGCAATTGCTGAAAAAGAAATACCAGCTGGGGCATGGCATATATTTTGTCATTATTGACCTTTAATATTTTATTTTCAATCAGTCCTGCAGAGAGCAGATGAGGGGAGTGTGTAAAATACAGGACTGAAAAGATTCAGAGAGTAGGGAACAGAGAGAAGCCATTGGGTTTGGGGGAACATTATTTAGTCTGGATTTGGAAGGGAGACACTGACCACCTGCAAGGTGCCGCACGTTATCCGAGACAGTCACACACTTAAAATCCGAACTGTACAGAGAGAGAACTGAGGTGCTGCGGGAGCCTTTGTTGCTACCTACGCAGTCGGTGTATCACCTGTATATAAAATGAGTAATCAAGTGGCATTTATATGTGAAAGACAGTGAGATGGACTCACTGCCTAACTTGTTCTCGAAATCTTCCAATGGTGCTGACTTGCTTCTCCATGGAATTCTTGACTTTGAGTCTCTACCTCTTCCTGGGATATCTAGGCTCTCTTTCTTAAGTCAACTTATGAAAAGCATCTCTAATAAGCTGATTGCTTATTATTGGAATTGCATTTAGAGACATAGACTACATCAGTGTCTGCATCGAGCTCAGGGTGCATAGCACAAGGTAGGGGGCCTTGAGGATGAAGGCAGTGGGTCGTTGGGCAATATTGAGCAGTTGAATAGCAAAGAGGGGGTGCTCCAGGTCCTAAGGGGTCTGTCTGAATCCAGTGGGCAGTCAGTTAACTGGTGCAATATCAGTCGTGGAGTTACTGAAACTAAAAGATAAATTTAGTTTCAGTAACTCCATGTCAGATAAATTTTATCTGCATACTTAAAATGTGAATCTTTCATAAGGATTCAAAGGAAAGGAAGAATTACAAATAAATAAATAAGTAAAAATAAAGCCAGATGCGAAAGAAGCCTAAAATGATAAATTGCAAAGTTTTAAATGGCCATTACACTGGAACAAGTCAAATGGCTACCAAACGGAGTTTCATTTCTCATTTTATTTATAAACATTCACATAAAATTGCAAGGAGAGAAAGAAGGGAAAATCCTTGAACTCCCGTGAAAGACATTTTGTGCCGGGTATGTTGAATTACTATTAAGTATTCACCTGTCTTAAATGGGCTTTTTCTCCAGCCTTCGCATCATACATCTTAATGTCAGTAACATCTGCAACTGAATGGTAATGTGGATCAGGGAAGATAATCACCAGTTAATAAGAGCTTCGAATCGTGCTTTGGCTATTGTACACCCTTTACTGCATTGCTTTGGATAATTTACCAGTACAATCTTATTAAAAACTTATATGCTTGATTCAAAAGTGCCTGTGTATGAAATTAGCTGTGAATCTGAAAAAAAAAAATTTTTTTTAAAATCATGAGCACAGTGGTCCCTTTGCTTCATGCAGCCTTTCCCTTTTAGTGTTCTTTGGAGCTTAGATCTCAGAAGTCATCATTTAAAAATCATTCTTGGTTTCTATTTGAGTGCATTCGTGATGCAGCTGTAACCTTGGTCTTTTTTAAGTAAGTCTATGCACCACAAAGATGAAAAGCCAAAAGGTGGAACACCTACGTCTTTTTCTTCCATTGATAAATCTCCAGTGCATTGGGTCTGGTGGGGAAATGTTGACCTTTAGTATTTCTGTTTTCCTTGCTCTTTATTTATTTTGCTGCAGAATGCTACTGGTCATGAAAAATAACCCAGGGGCGACGCGGTGGGTAGTGGAGGGATGGTGGAGGAGTGACCTGGTTTTGATTAGTTAATTCAGATTAGGGAGTAAATTCTGATTTCGCAGCTGCTGTTAAGGTTCAGTGGCACTACCAATTTTTCCATTTCAACTTCCCATATATAAAGCTGACAGTTTCCTCCGCTAGAACCCTTTTTTAATGTTCCTCTCTGGCACGGGCTGTACCTTTCCCCCATGATTTTCAGTAGCCTTCCTCCCCCACGCAGCTTTGCCAGAGCTACTCAGTTGCGAGCTTCAAATCTCCTGTAATTCCAGTCCTCGCAGGCCCTTAAAAATGTAGCAATGCACAGACGTGCAGTGAAAATTTTAAAATGTGCACTTTCTTTTAGGAATATGAACACTGAATATCACATAAACCTCTGATGTCCCCCTTGCCACCTCCTCGAGCTAAGCTAACACTTCCTTCTGTGTTTATGTTCGCGGCTCTTAGGTACATGGTCGGCCCTGGCTTTTCGTTCCTGCCTTTTCCCATCTCTTTTCTTCTGTGCCAAATAGCTTACTGGTTTTATGATGTGGGCAGGCGCCAGTGAGGGAATAGTTTGAGTCCACAGCCTCCATTTTCATTCATGGCCAGGGCCAAACTTTAATACAGGCCTTAGTTCGGGATGAAGTCTAGTTCTCCACAAAGCTCCCTTTTACAGTTTAAATAAAGAAATGATAAACATCAAAAGATCAACAGTTTTCCAAAGAAGCCAATATGTAATAGTCATGCCCAGGAGCACTGTTATAACTGAAAGCCTTAAAAGGAGCATTGAATTGTAGCTTTGTTCCGGCTTGTTTTCCCTCCTATAATAGGGTCCCTTAAAAAGGAAGGGGAATCAAAGGAGGGAGGGAAGTTTGAGAATTGAGGCTGAAATGAGTCTGATCATTTAGATGTAATGAAGCAAAGAAAGAATCTTCAGTTCAGGAGGCTTTATGTTTTTGGTGTTGGGGGTGGGTATAGAGACACTGAAAAATAGCTTCATGCAATCCCACTGCAACATAAGTCCTGTCCTGTGGGTTGTGTTAACTTACACAGGTGAGGTGAGTATTTTGTGGGTACATGTGTGTGGTGGATGGGCCAAAGGGAGACCCCCCCCCACTTGGGGCACTCCATGTCCTTTGAATAGAAATGATGGCTCTAATAGTTTGCGCGTGTTAAAAAAAAGGGGGGAGAAGAAAAAGCATTAGTGATGGTGTACATTGTCCTATCTTCCTCATTTCAGAGTATTTGTGAAGTTAGTGTGTTTTTTTCCTGTTTCAAAGATGGGCAATCGTCCTTCAAATTACAGAATCTTTATGCATTTCAGGGTTGTTGGGTCTTTAAAATGCCATCTCTTTTGAGAGGCCTCGACCAAGTGAGGGATTCTGACAATGCACTGGTTTCAACACTGCACAGGTAGCAGACAGGGTAAAGGCAGGGAGCAGAGCTGAGTGCTTTTACATTGTTCGCTGTCTGGCTTTGCCGTGACCTATAGGAACACATTTTCGCGTACTGGTCAGTGGGGTGATCTGCTTGTCCTCATCTAGAAATGTCCGTCTCCTCTAGGATGGCAGGTTTATGGCTGCTTTACGCTTTATTACCTAAAGTGTCTGTGAGTGCAGGGTGTCTATCTGTCGTCTAGTTAATCCACGGATAAACCCAGGAAGGGCTTGAAAGTACTGGGTAAAAGGCACTATAGTTTACAATAGTCAAAACAAAGAAGTAAGATGGGGCCTGGCACCCGGGAAATTCAGGCTATTGCCTTTCTGTGTGCCCACAGAGCAAAGCCAAAAAGAATACAAACAGGCAGATCAACCTGCCATCAATGTGGCTGAAGAGGAAACATGTTTGGTTCCATATCTAGGGCTTTGTTCTGGAAATAAGACATGGTTCCATTTCTAGTTTTAGTGCAGACCGCGCCATTACAGCATTTTCCAAAAGACCACAGGCCGGTAGGAAAGCAACTTGCTTTCATGTGTTGTGCTTTACATTTGCCCATCTGAGAAATGGGACGGACACATTTCCTCACTGGGGATTTGGGTCGATGGATGAAACATGTGTGGATGAGCTTGGAGTTCTTTGGTGGAAAGTTGCTTCAGAAATCCATAAACGCTATGTTGTTTGAAAGTCTCAGTGATCTGCCATGACATGGATGGCTGTCAGCAAGCCGCAGTGCCTACACACACACACACACACACACACACACACACAAGCACTGAACCTGAGCATCCTCCAAACCTGCCAGAAAGGCAACATTTAGCATCACTGTGGAGACCCACTTTAGTATTGACACCTTAAAGTAAGATTCACTGAAATGCAAGGTGAAAAACAGCTCTTATTTTCTCTCTTAAGTCTTCCATATCTTAAGTCTTCCACTGGTACAAAGGAAAATAAGGAGATTTATGAAATGGCAGTGCAAATCTTCACGCTAATCAACAGAGTTTAGAAAAAACCAGCCAGGAGCCCTGAACATGCCCGTGGCAAGTGGACTGCTTCAGTCTGCAAAAGATAAAGCACACTAGTGCATATCGGTTAGTCTAATTTATTCAGAGTCGTTGCCATATCACAACCTCGTGTTTGATTTTCTTATAAACTAATAATTTCTTGAATGAACTAATACTGCTACAGCCACTAGTGCCTCTACCTTGTAGAAGTTTTTTATTGTTGTGTATGCAACTAAATTGAAATATCTTTCACTTGAAATATTGACTTTAATATCTCATTTGAAAAATTCATGAAGCCTTTGATGTTAAATCCATACTCAATTTAGCCAAATGCCATTAGAATATGCAATACGCCTGAATACAGAAAGCATTATTGTCTGTGTTTCTGCAGAAGAATTACATTTTATGACTGTAACGTCAGGATCTTTTTTGGATTTGTGCATGAGGAAAAGAAAGGGAACGGCAGCACATTAGATGCAAAATGAAAAGTGGTATTGATTAGGCTCTCATTTACCCACTCTCTGCCTCATTCCCTAAATGCATGGAAATAAGGGTTGTGCCACTGCAACTAACAATGCTCTATAATGAATGGAACAATCTTTAGAAAATTAGTGCGAGCATGTATGATAGTGCACAGATGTTGCTCGGAGTAACTGTCATACATTTCTTTTACATCTCCATTTACATAAGTCTCTTTATTTCCTAATAGTATCATAATAGAAACATGACAATAGTTAATGATTTCATAAAACATGTAATGTAAAGGCTGTCAGAAAGGTAGAATGTTAATTGAAACCTATAGCTATACCACATTAGAATTACATTTCCTAAATGACTCAGGTTAAAAATATTCCTCTTGAACAGAGAAGAATAAAGGCAGGTATTTAAAAACAAAGCAAAACAAACAAAATAAAACTCAAGCTCTCAGTAAATTAAAAATTCTCCCCCTAGTGAAACAGCGACCAACAAACATTGCAAAATCCACTGTGTGCTAATAGAATGTTTTTTGCCTTTAGTAATTTATGGGCACTCCCTCTCACCCCCACATCTATCGATCACATTTTAAAAAGTAAACTGCATTAACATTTTAGACTATTCTGGCTCCAGAAAATGCTTGATTTTTATCACTGCTAACACATCGTCATGGCGCAGGCTTTCGTTAGCAGGTGCGGGGAAACTGGGTATTTCTTTTGGAATGAAAGGGCTATCCGTACTGTTCACGTTTGCCCAGGTATTTCATGATGCCCTGAAGGAACAGGCCGCAGAATGGTGCTGGGGAAAAGACCATGCTATTTGTAAGACTACATTTACAAAACTGGGGTGAGGGGGAAAGTGGAGAAGAGAAAAGGTGGGGAATGGAGAATCCCTTATTCATTGAGATAACTGACTAGCTCGAAGATTGCAGATCCTTGAGCTCCAAGTTCAGTCCTGGGTTGCTGCCTGCTCTGTAGCACCATCTGCTGGTCAGTCTGTGCTCCCTGTCAGTCTGGGTGGGGAAGTGGCTGGTGCTGCTTGAGACAAAGGTCATGCCTAACTTCAATGTTAGCATACAGCGTGTGAGTTGCAATTTACACCAAATAAGGGTTTAGAGGAGGAAAAGGAGAACTAGACGGGCCATAAGAATGTATCAGAGTTGCTATTTACAGTATCTCATTTTAAAGAAGGAACAACAACAAAAAAAAAGCAAAGCCCTTTTTTTATTTATAGAGCAAGAAGTGTAAGAATTCCATGGATTTTTAGGAACAAGACTCCACCATCCGTGCAAGAAAATTTATTCTCACCTTGATCCTTCAACATCTTGTGTATCTCCCGTTCTATTAAATTAAGGCATTACTGAAATATGTTTAAAATTGAGCACCATCCATCACAGAGATTGAGTTAGAATATCTACATAATATTTACACATCTCAACAGGAAAAGTAATTTTTCTTTTCAGTAGTTGTCATTTTTGAAAAACCGGGTTGACTTGTAAGCCATCGTCTGTCTCATCCCTTACTAAGCATTTCTGCGGCTGATGCATTTCACTGATTTGATCTCACTGATATGGTAATAAAATCAGTGGTCACTCAAACACACGGAGGCTCGTAGCCATGTGTCGAATTACCTGCTGTTAATTCAGGTAGAGGAATACAGATGGGACTCAGGGACCCAAATGTGTTAATCTGAGAAATCCCTTGGCAATACCCCATGGATCACACTATTGCTGAAATATCCGGTATAGTACTGCAAGTTAAATACTTCTAGAATTAATTATTAAAAGTGTATTTACCAAGGTTTAGCAACTATTTAATATGTGTTGCTTCCCAACGGGAGATTAGCCTATCTAAGGGCTGTGGAATCCTGGGGCCTTTGGAATTTATTTAACAAATGATAAGCACCTGATTAAAAATAAATTAAATGCTAGTTAAAGTATTTAGGGAACTCATTTAAAGTGTTTCATTAGTAAGGGGTTTCCCCACACTATCTTTATTGTTTTAGAATTGCTATCTTTATATGTTAGTGTAGTAAGCAAGATGGCTGCCAGAGAAGAATTGGGTGAATAACCATTTCTTAATTACTTTTATTTTCTTGTGAGAATTTTTTTAAAAGAAGATTTCTGTGACTTTTTTTATTTGACTTTTTAAAACAAGTATCTTAACGCTACAGAAATGTAGGAGAAAGTATTCGATGACAGCTTCACCAGTTATGGGCTGTTCCTATCGGATTTGCCTGTTTTATTTTTTCCTCTTCAAAATACATATGTAAGTGTCCTTGACTATATTTTTCAAGTTTTTTTTTCTGGAGCTAGAATTTGTAGTTAATGCAAGAAAAAAATTCATTTCTCTTGTATAGTCCTTCATAGAAAAAAAATGTAAATCATAATTTATGACAAAATGGCTTGAATTCATCTTTCAGGTGTATTGAGTCCTTGTTATTATTATTTGCCAGCCATTGTACTAGGCCCATTCACATACTTTCTTTTTGAGGTCAATTTTCAAGGAATTGTCACACTTACAAATTTATATGCATGATATGCACAATGCTAGTCTACTTAAGTTTGAATCAGAAAAGTTTTAGAGTTCCAACCAACACAGATTCCTTAGACAGAGTTTTTAGAGAAAACAAGATACTTTTGAAGTCAACCCAGAAAAGCAATGGAAGCTTTACATCAAAACAGACCTAAAGACATGTTTATGGATGAAACTGTGTGTTTTGTTTTAATACTTAAATTATGTTTCATGTGTTTGAAATCTATTTCTTTACATCTAAGCTGTTCTTGCTTTTTTAAATGTGAAAGTTGCTTGAGACTAGTGTCTCATCTTTATGCAATTAAAAAGGCATCCTGACTCTCAGTGCATGATGATTGATACAAACAAGTTAAAAAGTAATAATGACTTCTGAACGTGGAGCTGCAGATTTGGAGGAAAAATGTCTTAAGAGGAATCTGAGTCGGGGTGGGAGAGTTGGGAGGTTGACTTAGTGTAGAGGCCAGGATCTGGTGGAGAGAAACTTTGCCTTTAGTAAAGAGACACTGGTTCCTCCTTGTTATTCATCAGACACGTTCCAGTAGCGGACATTGAGCTGAGTAACAGACTTATGTCTTGAGATGTCTGGAAGGACTAGGTCACCTATTAAAGATAATTATGCAGATGCACATCTTATTTAAAAATGGGGCAGATTTACTCAGATAGGGCATTC
>NW_006288633.1:833690-867028 GCF_000327345.1 Myotis davidii
CAATCCTTAATAGGTTGGACTTGGACTTTTGGTAACAGAAACCTCTCTGGAATAAGAGCCTAGAAAAGTGCCCATAAACAAGAGAACCTGATCACAGCACAGAGTTGGAGATTGACTTGTGTGGATTGTGGTGAAGAGCTGAAAGTCAATGATAATAAGTAAGTCAGTTTATGCTAAGCATCAGGGATAATCAACCTAAAAGAGATAAAGAGTCGCCTTCTTCATTTATCCGCCACATCTTGGAACCAGAGGACAGAACTGGTTTGGGTTCTTGCATTAGGCAGCTGCAAAGGAAAATGTAGCCTTTCCATACATCCTGAAGATAAATGTATATAAAATGAAGCTTCCGCAGTTAATGTGGGGAGTTTTACCACCCTGGGGAGAGTGAACAAAATCAAGTGAAAATAGAATGCCTCTTGGCTTTGCTCATTGGCCATGGCCAATGGTCAGGCAGCAGATGTGGTCTTTGTGTTGCTAGCAAAGGTTTTGAAATCTCTCCTGGATCACCTCCCACCCTCATGGCTCCCTGAGTAATGCTGATAACAATTAGCCAAGCGACTGATGCTGCTGCTGAAATTACCTCTTTGGTCTCACACAGAGCCATCCCCAATCCATGGAGAGCAGCCAGCCTATCTGCAGTGATGGCAACTTAGGGGCTGAATGCATCCCATGTATATCTGAGTTGTATGATTCCATGGGAGACATTTCAGTTGAAAGGATATCTGACGATATGGTATACTGCCAGGCAGTATTGGTAAATGCTGGGCAGTTTTGTCTGGATGGGGATATGTAGAAGTGCTACCGAAGTGTCTTCGTTTATGACAGCTAAAGACACTGATACGGACTACCTGGTTGTGGTCACTATATATGTGCATATGCGTATAATTATCATAATGTTCAGGTCTAGAATTGTGGGAAAACCAACAGGCTGAGCATCTGTAGTATCTAATTCATGGCGAAACTATTCTTACATTATTGTCAATTAAAAACTTGTTCTGGTGCATTAGCACCAGAGCAAAACCATTCCAAGTGCTAAAAAGAACAAACCAGACAATTTTCTAGAGCAGAAGAAGTTTGTTTTAAACACTTCTAGAATTTATCTCTAAGGGTATGACTTTTCTCTGATGGAGATTCACATCCCTTGGTATTCTATATTTTACTTGTTTCTTCAGAAAGGACAGATGGAAAGGGATGCTCAGTGAATATAGTCCAAAGTTGAGTGAATTTGTAGTAGGCAGGTCATTGAGAAAGCATAAATATTTACTGATGATAGCTAACATTAATTGAGTACTTCCTATGTGCCAGGCAGAGTACTACGGTCTTGCTTGATTACTTCATTTATTTTATCCAACCATCTTTGAAGTAGACAGTTATCTCTGTATATTTCTCAGATAGATCAAACCAACTCTTAGAGTAATTAAGGAAATTGCCTCATCTAGTAAGTGACAGATCTGGTTTTGACTTCGGCTTATCTGACTTAAGTGTTACCCTGAGTGTTTAGGTAATGAGAAGGTTTGTGTCATAGAGAATCAAAGGCATTAGGATTAAAAATGTATTACAAACTACATTTAAGACTCTCAAAAGGTGTAAAGACTACCCACTCACCCCTCAATATAAGACAGAAAGGTTACCTATCACTAGAGCACTACTGGACTCTCCCTCTATGAAGTAATTCTGATAATGAATTCGGTTGGTGCATATCTTTATACTTTCCCCACATATATGTTTATTTTTTTAAAAAATGCACCTTGTTGTTTTGCATTGTTAAATATTAGGGTCTGATATGAGTATTTCTTTGGAAGTTGGAAAGAAGAAGCCTGGAGAGAAAGTGGACATCATGGAGGTCGTGTATGGAAGTGTGTCATGCATTGTTAAGCCCATGCTTCAGAATTTTGGTACTTTCTCAGGTCTGTATTAAAGGTCCAAGCTATTTTGCCAGCATATTTTCAGGGAAAATGTTTCTGAACCACAAGTACACAAAACAGGTCTTGAAACAGTTGCCTTTTCCTGTAACTGGGGGCAGAATCGAATTTGCCCACTTGTCTGAACTGTGTGATTGTTAGAATAGTTAATTTTCTTTGATTCTGTGTTTTCTGGCATTTGAAAACTATACCCCAAGAAGTTAAAATCATCATCTTTGCTTGGTGCTCTGTGGCAGCTGCCTGCCTGGTGGCTTCTGGTAGTTCCGTGAAACGTGTGGGCAGAGCAACAGAAGGGCCGGGGAAGGAAATAGAATGACTGGAATAGCATTTGCCGGCAGAATGTTGGGAACTGAAGGTGGAGCATATCCAGAGGACACTGTTAGGAATGTTTTAAAATCACAGGTGCACTTCTGCTCCCTGCAATTTAAAGACACATTGCAAATGCAATTTGTATAACTGCTTCATATGGCTTCCTTACTTCAAAGTTGGGTTCTTGTGGGCCCTCCCTAGGCAAAGGGGAAATAAGCTGTGTTGACTTCTTCCAGAAATAAACGAGTTTTAAAGCAACTCTGTTGCTACAGCACCTGGGAACTATGGGGATTCAAGATCAAGGAAGATTTAAAAAAATGAATAAATAGAAATGTCACATTTTCCAACTTGAGGCTAACCCAGTTGTGTAGAAGTTTTTACTTATATGTTAGCCCCACCACATTTATCTAGTTGAGCTCCGAGGTGGGGCATGCGCTGAAGACTGCCTCACACGTAGGGGGATTCTGAGCATACTGCCAGAGGTGAAAAGACAGACCTTACTGTACCCCTGCCTTTCATGTATTTACTACAATCTGAAATTCCACTTATGGTATTTTATTTAAAGGAATAGGAGAAGGAATTAAAAGGAAACTCCTAAAAGTAGTGGTCCAAAGTTCTAAAGTTATACATCACATCAATAAACTTTTTTGAGTACTTTACCCCCCAAATATGCATATTTATTGATTTATAAATTATATATGTATTATTCCATGAATATATTCATACATAATGGAACATATGCAAACATTTTAACTGAAGGAGACAAAAATGAAATAAAATATTTTATTTAATAGTGGTATCCAGTCCTTTGCCTTCACAAAAATTATTATGACTGTGATTGGTTATCAATCAGACATTTTTATCATCTTGGTTTAATACTTGTGATTTAGCTTGGTCTGGTTCTAAGTTAAGCTGATTTTAAAATTTTGTTTTAATGTCTGTTAGAGCTAAAAGGAATACTTCATTAAAATGTGGAGGTAAAATGAAAAAAGGCATTGTGATCTGTGATACCTGGCTTTTAACTCCCCCCCACCCGCCCTTCATTATACAGGCATTTGTATTGCTCTTTGGCAAACAAATGGTCATCTTCTCAAATGCTAATCATTTGTCTTTGAAAACTAATTAGAAGATACACATTCTTATATTTTTAACAAATGGATTCAAATCCCTCTGAGAGTTTTGATCTGGAGGATTTTTAATCAAGTTACAATATTCTATTTTCAAGTTGTTAAGAAGTATGAAAATATGGGAGCTTTTTATAGGTGACAGACATATTTTCAGTAGTAAAATCATTTTAAAATGGAATTGATTCTAAATACCAATTTTTAAATATTCTTACCATAGCCCAAGTTTTAGGCTTTTTTTGTTGTTGTTGTAATGCCGTGTTACTCATCCATGATTGAAACATCAAGTTAAACTTTAAAAGTTAGATCAATTATGTTTTTTTCCCCCCAAAGTCAGCAAATTCATACCCCTGGATGTTTTGTAAAAGAGAAATGCACATTTATGTATATATGAGTCACAAGATTTTCTAGGTTTTGGTCATGAGATAATCAGCTGCACTCTGTGTGGTACAAAATAATTTTATAGGCCCTCTCTATTTTATTGCAGAGAAATAAATATTTTACTCTATTTTAAAGGTTTGTGGGTGTCATGGTTGTTAATCCTGTAGGACTTTGAACTTCAACTTTTTGCTATGATAGCTTATGAATAATGCCAATGAAGGTTTTAGAGTTTTTTGACATAAGTTAAAAAATCTCCTCCTACATTTTGGGCAGCTTAGTTTAGTTACAACTTGATAATATAACACACCGATCTACTTAAGTTTTTAAGCCTAAGTAAGCTGCATGATATCGCAAAAACCTGTAAGCAATCTGATGCAGTTCTGTTAACCCTTCCACGGGACCTCCTGCTCTTAAGTTACGTTATGTAAATTCTGTGACATGTGACCACATGGCAGGCAGACTGAATGGGGTACTAGATTCAATCTATATTCAATATTAGTAAACCTTTTATTTTGTTTTACATGGAAAATATATATGAATAGAAGAACTACTATTTTCCTGTCCCCCCCCGCCCCCCGAGTATGTCATAAGTACCCTAGATTGGAAACTGCCTTTATAGCATTGATCCTCTTATAATGCAAATCTCTTTGGGTGATGGAAGTACTTGAAGAAATGATGTCACTCAGTGTGAATTAATCCAACATTTTTGAAAACAGATTTTGATAGGGTGAGAACATGAGTGAAATAAATAGACGTGGCCCTTGGCGGTGGTGAGTGGTTGTGGAATTCAAGAAGAGATGGAGAAGATAATGTACAAAACTGGGAAGCTAAGAGAAGGAAACATAAATTCTAGGGTTTTGCAGCAGTTTTTTCCCCCCTTACTTTGGTGAGAATTAAGGAGTATTGAGCAGGGCAAAGTATGAATTCAGTTGCCCTCTCCTTCCACGTGAGGGTGCAGCTCTGGACCTGGCCCATCAGAAGGAAAAGTGCTGGGCCACGGCATAGCCAAGCCTCAGCCTGGAGCCAGGGCATGCCCCCAGCCATGGCCAAGGTGTTTGGTCAAAGCACAGGTGATTTGAACCCAAAGGATGGTATTGTTCCAGGGATGGTTAGTTACCATCTGTTAGGTCATGAATACAGTCTGGCATTCATTCTGAGTTCTAAAATCTAAGTGTTCAGGTAGCTTTGATGGGTTATGCCATTTTCCAATGAGAGAGTTGAGTTGTTCAGCTTAATTGTGTTTCAATAAGGTCCCACATGACAGCGGCGAAAAGACTCTATCAAGCCTCTCGGGACAGTGACTGGGGTTGGTAAGGTTCTCCCTCTTATTATTTGAGTCTGGCAGCAGAAATAGAGGATTTTATGATTTCTGGAATGAGGGTGCCATCTCCTCACCATTTTCCTCCATTTTCTTCTCTCTTTCGTTCATACTGTTCTCTGCTGAAACGTTATCTCCAGGCAAAGGAAGTCACTACCAGTAGTTGACATCTTTATGCTATTCACCATCACAAATGATCACCATCCAATGGCATAATTAGATCATGGTTCCTTTATACTTGACATTGAGAAGAATAAAATGAGCATTTTCTAATATTACATTTTAGAGCATATGTATCTTGCGATGTCTATCTTTTCTCTGGAGAAAATATCTTCTTCCTTGATGAGTAACAATACATCTCTTTTCTGCAAATCCTGAATGCCACATCAGCTTATGTTACACTCCCTATGATGAAAAATAACAAACAAACAAACCCTCAATGTAGCATATGTAAGGTAAAGTCTACACTCCGTTTGTGCTGAGTCTGATGCTGATGGATGAAAACCTATTAGAGGAATGGACTCACCATGCTTGGAGACTATGCTGTTAACAGTTTCCCATATCTCATTTTTCTAATATGAGTCTTATTTTGAAAAATTCAGATTAGATGATGAGAGATTAGGTAAAAATTCTACTAAAAATCTCCCCCAAATTTGTATCCTTTTTAGATTGATGTAACTCTTAGGTGAAAGGGGGTAATGGAGAGAGACTGAAAACAGTACATTATCAAGTCACCTTCCTCTACAGAATCCAAATAAGCAAGTCTGATTACAGTGATCCTCTACCAATTAAAAGGATCTCATAAGACATAAAAATAAATTTTATAAACTATTAGTAACTGGGGAATGGCCACTCTCAGTGAAAATTCTGGATTATGGTACTTTCAATGAATATATACTTAGTCCTTCTAAATAGAATTGTAATGTACTTATGGAGAACCCAGATGTCTAGCCAATTTAGTCATCCAGACTAGACTCTAGAATTCAGGAGAACACGACAAAGGTCTTGCTGGCAGTGCAGAAAGCACATGTAGTGTGCTTCATATGAGAATCAGGCATTCCTCACCGAACCTCATCTGAATCATTGTGTATATAATAAGGCACTTTGTCCAGCCAGTGTGGGTCAGTGGTTGAGCATCCATCCATGAACCAAGAGGTCATGGTTGAATTCCCAGTCAGGGCACATGCCCAGGTTGCAGGCTTGGTCCCCAGTGTGGGGTGTGCATGAGGCAGCAAATCAATGATTCTCATTTTAATGTTTCTATCTCTCTCTCCTTCTCCCTTCTTCTCTGAAATTATATCTATCTATCTATCTATCTATCTATCTATCTATCTATCTATCTATCATCTATCTATCTACACACACACACTTTATTGGAAACAGCAGAGACACACAAAGAGCAATGAGAAGAGGGAGTTGAAGAACTATTAAAGCCTAATGTAAGAGGGATAATTGACATGACTTAATAAAGGAAAAAGTGGTCCTCTAAGGCATAATACAATTATTTTCATCATGATGATGTTGAATAAATAAAGAATGAGTTAAATTATGCTCAGTGCATTCTACTTGATAAGGCAGATAATTGTGCAATATATTTTCTGAAATTCTTTCAAAAAAGATTAAATAATAGTAATTTGAACTTATTGAGCATTTAATCTGGAACAAACATTGATCTGAAGGCTTTTTCATGTATCTCCTCATTCAATTCCCAGAATGACATTATAAAGACTTACCTTTATTATCCCCATTTTACAGATGAGGAACTGCAGCCAAAAAACATTCAGTTGCCCATGGTGGAAACAGAAATAGTCTCAGACTCAGCTCCCACACTTAACTACTGTGTCATATCTCCCTAATTAAAATAAGTAAGTGTTGCTGCTTAAAGCCAAAGTCTCAGTTGTCTGGAAATTTTACCTGTATGAATTCGTGCTGATGCACTATAAATGAGACATTTATGCATATATTAAAATATATTTAATTACATCTGGGCTCCAATTATGCTACCTAGTAAAGTCTTTCTGAGACTTACTTTAGTGATAGATAAGAATATTTTTACAATTAAAGCTTTGAGTGTTTTTTGGTAGGTGGAGGTTTACATACAGAATGAAGAGTTTCAAGGTTGAGGACTTGTTGTTAAGATACCAGGCAGAATGTTGAATCCGCCCTAGAACTCAAGATTTACAAAATCATTGAGCCTTGTTTATGTTATTCCTTTGCTTTGAAAATAAAATATATTTTCTTACAGACAGTACAAAGGTAAACTTTAGCTTTTCTCTTGTCAGAATTATCTAGTTTCTAATTAGAGGTGTCTGATTTAATGAGATTTTCCTAAGTAGTTTGGATAAGCCTTGGCTGACTGACTTTAACTAAGTGATGTGCTGTTTTTGTTTTGTGTTTTTTAAAGCTGGTACAACATTTGCTGCTTTCATGATTGACCAGCCCAGCATTTCTCATTGAGCAGGGTAATTTGTAGACACCATGGGACTATGCAATGAGAGATGAGAAAGGAGAGCCCAAAGGGGTTAAACAAGCTACTGTGGCTCCTGTCCTGGACAGGCTGCGAAGGGGCAGGATGTGGTAGCAGCCACAGCTGGAGCTCTGCCTGCGACAGTGTGCACATCACTAGGCAAGGGTTCCTGCTCACCACTTCTGGTAATAGTTGGAGTTTGGACACACATTAGTCTCAGCAATTTCATGAAGTGAGTGCTGAGTGCTGATACTAACTGCCGATGCAATTGCATTTCTCCACAGCCTCTTTGTATGTACACAAGACCACTGGAAGTCACTAAAAATTAAGGAGGAGACAGCCATCTGAGAATGTATTGGTCATCATATTATTTCTAGATGTTGGAGGGAACCCCTGAGTAGAATACCCTAAATGTTTATGAGTTTATCAGAATTGGATAAGTTCAATGAAATGCTTTGCAAGTTATCACAGAACAGCAAACAAAATGACCGTGTTCGCTACCAAGAAGTTGATTTAACCTTGATGATTTCACCCCAAGTATGTATATCATTTTCTTTGATTAAAATAATTTATCTAGAAAGTGACTATGCTCTGGGTTTTTCAATTCTCTACACATCCATTGTGTACACCAAATTCAAAAGACAATGCCTTGGTGGAGAGCCTGGTTTGGCAGCTTGAGAATTTACTTGAAACAGACTAAAGACAGCTAAACGCAAACGGCAGTTCAGCCCTCATACGTGTAAACACGCACTCCCATCGCCCATTTCTTTTAATGAGTAATGAATTACCTCCCCTGTTTCTCTGAACTTCAGCCTTTTTGCAAAGGGCTATGCAGAAAAGTGCATTGGTGTGGAACAACCCAGTAAGATGAGACAGTCCGTTCAACCCATGTTATTAAAGAAATTGGTTCACCTTTTTGATTCTATGTCATTGTAGTTTCAGCAATTCATTTGTTCAATAAGCAGTTTGGTATGTTCTGGGAAATAATGAATATTGATCATAAAATCGATCACTTATTAAGAAACAGACTAAGGGAAATTGTTTATCCAATCAATTGTAATTTTTGATTTGTTATTTATATTTTCCAATTTTGTCCACCCTTCCCTGAGGCTCTTCTGCTCTCAGGACCAAGGGAAAGGCATATGGACAGTGGCTGGAACTTCTGAAAGAGCACAAAACTCGAACACCTTCCTTATAGATGCTGCTGGCTGAAATAGCCCATGTTAAAGACAATGTGATTGAGAACTGCAGACACACTGCCTCTTGCACCTGTGGCTATTGGGCTGAAACTTTGTATAGTAATAGAATTTGCTAAAAAGGGTGTGTGCTTACTGTTCCTGATGTGTGAGCCTTGTTATGCTTTAGAAGACAAAACAGATGCACACAATTAAAATTTCTATACAAACTAACAAAGATTTTGAGTAAGCCTGGCAAGCCGTTGAGTGCTTTGGGTACATATGATATTTGTTTTACTTAAAGGGTTCCTATTTTTGAAAAATGTTTTTGGTACAATAGAAATGAAATTTATCACTCAGAATTTTCTGAATCTATAATAATGGATGTGTGCCCAATTGGGGCAGGTTTGAAATAACTAAGTGATGCAATGTGTAGGTGGATCTTCCAGGGACTTCCTAGTAGGAGGTGGGCGGGAGGCATGCATATTCTTCAAGATCCTAGGGAAAGGGACCACGTTCTATGGGAAATATTGATGAGTACGTTGATGAACCCTCTGGGAAAGACTGTTTCTCTGAACTTCAGCTGGGTTTTGTGCTCTTTCAGAAGTTCCCTGATAGGAAACAGCAGACTTGATCGCCATTCTAGATCGCTTAAAATTGTCAGTTTAACTTTACTAGTTGGACATCATCCCACTTGCTTTTATCTTGAGATCTGACTAATATTGTCTTTCACCTATTGCCATCGATCAAACCTTTCCTCTGTGGACTAGTCTTCAATTTAGTTAGTTCAAACACTACCTCCTTGCTGAATTCTGCCTTCACTACAGGAGTGAGAACCCCTAATACGTAATGTAATAATGATCTCATGAGCAGTGTGCCATTTTATTAAACTGCTTCATATTTTTTTCATTTTTGTTTTTCTCTCCTCCTTTTAATCCTACCTCTCCCAGAGCCATATATCACTTGCCTCTTGCATCTTCAACAATTTAATGCTCTCTGGATCTCTCCTTTTTATTCTGCAAACCATGGGTCTCTCTTTCTTAGAAGCCACGATTACCAGCCCATCCCATATCTCACACTGTCTCTGCTCTTACAAGCAAAGATCTTATTTTTCAACTTTCCTTCCCTGACAAATTCCAAGAAAAGGTAACATGCTTACCACCTTCCTCTTTAGAACATTTTTGTCTTGTTTCTAGAAAGCAGACCTTGCACTCATGGCTTTTACTTCTTAACCATCATTCTTTAACCATCTACATGTGGGTTTCTGAACTTAACTCTGTTTTAAGAAATAAGTAGCAATCATTTTACTCCTAAATATGTTAATCCCTTTAAAATCTGAAGCCTTTGATATTTCTGAGCCATACCATCTTCCATTTATTCATCCAAGCATGTACTTAGTACCTATAATGTTCCAGCACTGTGTCCGGTGCTTGAAATGTATCCAACAAAGCAAATAAAAAGTTCTGCCCTTATATTCTAAAGGATGTGTGTAGAAAATGAGTAGTTGACAGTAGTTGATAGGCTAAATAGGAACCATATCAACTGAAGGCATGCAGGACACAGGGCTTGGGTGAGTCCAGTAAGAAGCCTCAACACTCCCTCTCAGGGCCTGCACTTGCACTGCCTCGCCTCTCTAAATTCTGTGCCCTGGAGATCTCATTGAACCTTTCAGGAAAAGACAACAGCCAGGACCAAAGCCCAAATGCAAGAGTGTGCCTGTTAGGTTCTAGCAGGAGGAGAAAGCCAGTGATGGAGCAAAGAGAGTGAGCTGGGGAGGGCAGTGGGAGATAAGATTAGAGAGGTAACATGTGGGGAGATGTAACAGGTGGAGATATCACATGGGCACTGGCAGTTGTCAGTAATTGTAAGGACTTTGGCTTTAAAAGACAGGGTAGCAAGCGAAGGATATTGGGGAAGAGAAGTGATGTTATCTGCCTGACATTTTAAGAGCCAACACTCTGACTGATGTGTTTGGACCAAGAACATCGGGGACAAGGGTAGAAGCAGAGATGACTGTAGCAACCTCAGGTGAGAGAAGATGATGGCTTGGACCAACCAGGCTGGTAGAAAAGACAAGGGTGAAGAAAAGTGTCCAAACTTGGGAAGGTTGAGTCAACCTCATTTGCTAATGGATTGGACACAGGGTGTGAGAGAAAGAGAGGAGTCAAAGATGGTTCCTATGGCTTTGGCCTCCACAACTGAGCCACATGAAACTTTCCTGCTCTGGCTTAAAGAAGAGCATTTTTCCAATTTCATTTCTAGATTTCTTACTTCATTATCTTCTTTACGCGTTCCCTTTCCTGCTTCTGCTGCTGCCTCATTATCATAGGACTTACCTCTGCTATTTTCTCAGGCTTTGCTTCTCTCTGTACTCTCTCTTATTCCGGTCATTTATTGAACTCTGTCTTGAATGCACTCTGAATTCATGTTCCCAGCCCTAACCTCTCCCTTGGGTTCTGGTGCTGTTTTGCCAGCTCTTTATTTTCAGATTTCTATTAAATCCACAATCATTCTCCCAGTTATCATGGCTTGAAACCCTTTGTCTTCATTGCACGAGTACTTCTGTAATTATATAAAGGAAATTTCCTTCATTAGTATTCTCTTGGGGAGAGCCCAGTTGATTCATGTTTGTAAGAAGTGCTTGGAAAAGTTCACTGAGGCTTGTGGAAACTTGAAGCGCCTTTTGGGAGACTGTCCCAGCAGGCTGGTAGCAACTCTAACAGTATGCCCTTCTGGTGTCGGAGTTTCCATCAGTCTTTGCTTCTCCCTCTATTTCCACTTCCCTTTTTCCCCACGGCATCGACGGATGGCTTTTCTCTCTACGTTGATTCTCTTTATTTCATGGCTTTTTTTTTTTTTAACATAGTACTTCTACTACTGTATGGGCTCTACTGCTTCATAGCTTCAGTTTACCACCGCGTGTCTGTCAGAGTGTGTGGCACATGATTCTTTATAGCTCTGGCACCTTCAAATCCTCTAAGGTTAAGATCTGATTGACTAATTTAGTGTTCAGTATATAATGAACATATTGGTTAGAATTTTGCAAAGTTATATTTATTCCACATGTGGCTGACTTTGGAACAGTGCTAATTCTTGGTCCAAACATTTAGAATACAAATTTCATAAATAGAGGCTTCAAAATGCAGAGTAACCCACATATGAGTAATTAAATGTGGCTTTATTTAGAAGAAGATTGTGGGTCTAATAGATTCTCTCTATGGAAAATCAATTATTTAACTATTATTTAGAAAATATGTTTAATTATTTGTTCATATGTTATGTCTGTACAAGACAAGATGAATAGGCGATTTCAGTTCTGCTATGAAATTGCTCACTATAAGTAATAAAAGGTGATAATGTATAGGATATCAAAGAATCATAGTGCTGAAAAGGTCTCAGGAATTATCTAGTCTAGCAATTCTCAAACTTATTGATGCCAGGGCTACTTTACAATTTTAAAAGTTATTGAGAACTGAGAACCCTGAAGAGCTTGGTTTATGTGAATTGCATCTATCATTAGTTATTATATTAGATTTTTAAAATTTCAAACATGTATTAATTTAAAAATATTAAAGAGTAAACAAAAATGTACATGTGTGAGAAACAACACACTTTTATTAGGGAGAAAAATGGTATTGTTTTACTTATTTTGGTAAATCTCTTTAAGGTCTGGTTTCATGGAAGATAGCTAGATTCTTTATCGGCTTCAGCATTTAATCTGTTGTGATATTACATGTGTTAAGAGATAATCTGACACATTGACATTTTTAAGAGTTTATTTGTACATACATTGATTCAGATTGGGCAGCATCAAACTGAAAGTGTTTAGAAGCACTCCAGCAATGGGAGGTAAGGGCAAACTTTTTACAGGGAAGATGCAGAAGCCAAAAAAGGCAATTACTTGATCGGCTATAGCCGTGGTTCTCAACCTTCTGGCCCTTTAAATATAGTTCCTCATGTTGTGACTCAACCATAAAATTATTTTCATTGCTACTTCATAACTGTAATGTTGCTACTGTTATGAATCATAATGTAAATATCTGATATGCTGGATGGTCTTAGGCATCCCCTGTGAAAGGATCGTTCGACCTCCAAAGGGGTCGCGACCCACAGGTTGAGAACCGCCGGGCTATAGTTTAAGCAGTTGCCTTATTAGGGAAAGCCTACTTGGCTGTTTGTGATTAGCTGTTCTTAAGAGTCACTTTCTCAGATTCTAATGCATTGACTCTGGCTTAGGTATTGATTTGCTTACGTAGGCTATGAAAGCATTGGAGCACCCCAGCCTAATGTCCTTCTCATGTAGCTTCTATACACTTGTGAGAAAATGAGAGTAAAAGAGGCAAGTAACATCCTAGTATTGTTATGAAAATTGTTGCAATCTCACAAACACCTTGAAAAGATTTCAGAAACTGCCATTTTGAAAATGTGGTCCACATTTGAAAAACAATTAAAGTATCTCATTTTATAGAGGAGGAAACAAAGCTCAGAGAAGTGAAATGACTTGCCCAGGAGCACACAGTGAGTCGATGGAAGAGCTGGGAATAGAAATTGGGTATCCTGTTACTTTATTATATCAAGATTCAAGTACCAAAGGACCAGCTTTGTCCACACTGCGGTGTAATGCTAGTTCTCCACCTGTCTCCTATTGTGGAAACTTGGGTTCAGGTAGTTAATTAGGCTCTGGGAGAGAAAGGGTGGTGGTGATACACAGCTGTCAGAAGGGGTGCAAGGATTAGAACACAGGATCCAGGGGACTTGACCTTTTTTCAGCCTGTGTGCTAGAGTTTTACTCTAACGCTCGAAGTTTATTATAGAAAAATAACATACTAGAGATGTTTTATAGAAAAATAAACAAATCAGAAATTAGGAGGACATGACTGGTTCACACCAGTTCCTTCTCAGCATTTTCCACATTAGATCAGAGGGGGCAATTCCAGAAGCACCAGTCTCCATTATTGCCTTTAATTTCCCCATGGCCCAAGACTAACATTGTCCTTTCTCTCTGTTGTGCTCTTGGCAGAAAGCCATTCCCTCATGGTTAGACTTAATTGGAATCTAAGCCAAAGGGGGATGGGACAGGCTGCCATGTTGTGGCACTTTCCTGATCCAGTTCTTTGGGGAATGTGTGTGTTCAGTTGATATAATGATGTAATACAAGGTTTATTGCACAGTACATGGTATTAAAGGAGGAATGCAATTTTAAAATGATTTTAAGTTAATTTTAAGGAAACAAAAGTGTATTTTTATTCACATTTTTACTGCAATAAATATATGTATGTATATATATATATGACATGTATATGTGTGATTATCTGTATATACATGTATATGTATATATATATACATATAAACATGCATATATATTTCATCCTGAAGTTAAATGGTCTCCAGGTAATATTAGTAGTAAATGCCCTCTTCTTAGAGTAGGTGTATGTGCTTTTAGAGAAACATCTGAAAAATGTCAAAATCATTCAGTTTAAACTTGGAATTGAAATTATGAGCTTTCTGACTCTAAGTATGTGCATTTTAACACAAAGAAACCTTTCGTTTATGTGAATAAATGATTAATTTCTAGAATTTTTCAGGTTCAAAACTAAAATGCTATTGAGTGTGCTTTTCTCCCTTTGAATGAATTTCCATGTACTCTTTATGCCTCATGACCCAAAATGTAAGTTCCCTGGCACATTTCCATCTCTCTGTGTTTATCTGTTGAGGTTGTAACTCATTAATTCACGCGCTACGAGGTGGGACTATGCTTACTTCCAAAGGGAGTTGGAGAAAATGACTGGCCTGCATTCTGTTATTCCATTTTCTATTTTCTCTGATTTTGCAGGGTATTCTAATCTTCTCCAGATGAGTGGAATCACAGCTTTTTTTTTGCTTGACAGCCAAAGACAAACACCAAGCTGTCTAGAAGATCGAGTGCCATTTTATTCCTCTGTCGACATTCCTGATGAGACGGGCAAAACCTCAGGAAATTCTCCCAAGAAGACTTTCTGAGCTCTCATAATAACAAGACTGACATTTTAAAACTGATCTAGTATACCATAAACCTTTTGTTCTCTGAAAATACTAAGAAGCTTTTCATACCAAAATTATAAAGAAACAAGATTTTGCCTATCAAACAACAACCAAAATCTGAATGTTTTTCTGATTTATGGGATTTGTTTTTTTAAAGTTTTCACAAAAATTTCAGAAGTCCCTTAGATGTCTCTTCAAATTCCATTCTCTCAGCTTCCTGTCCCCCAAGTAACCATATTGTAAAATTTTGGTTAATCCTTCTTTTTTTTTTAATTGCAAAATTTAACTTTATTTGAATGGGATTATGCTCTATGGATTTTTCTTTGATTTCTTTCCTGAAGTGTTGTGCTCTTGGGATTCATCTATTACTTCAAATTATTATTTTTTTAAATTGCAGAGAATCAGAGCAATCTAAGTTAAGTGGTCACGTCTCTGTCACCTTTTAAAGAGCTCATCAAATTTTTAGTCACTGGATCACTTATTACTGTCAAGTTGTATATTCTGTGGTTTATTTTTATTTTATGAAGCCAATGCTACTTACCCATGACTAGTTGAGAGGCATTCAGGGGCCATAATGATCATCACTTTTGCATATAACAAAAAAAAAAACTCTAAAAATGCCATGAGTACTCATGATTCAAGTATGTTTCCTTTGACAGGTTCATTTAAAATTGGGTCGATGTCTTCCAAAGTATTTACAAAAGTGGAAAATATGAAAGAATGGGGAAAATAGTGTTTATAGTCTCATATATGCAAGCAAGAAAAAAGACATTTTTATGAGTTTGGTGGCCTAAAATGTCCTAGTTTCGACGAATTGGTCCTTGACAGTTATGAATGGTGGACTAGTTGCATTAAAGCAATGAGAGAGCTAATAGCAGGTTTGAAACTGGGTTTGAATAAATCATCAACCAAACACATAACAGTGCTGGGAGAACAGGTCCGACCCTGTGCAGCCATGTGCTCCCTAGTTGCCTGGAGACCATGAATCTTGGGCATTGTAGAAATATTGGAAATATTTTTTGTCACCTTAAGCCTTTAAAATATATATTTAAATATTAAATGTATTTAGTGTAAAGTTCAACATATATTTTTCTTAAACTAACACTGACACTATTATACATAAAGTGTTCATGATTATATGTAAAGTGTTAGGCAGCTTTAAAATTAGGGTATATATTTGAAATCTGAAATAAAATTGACCTTTTGAATAACTTTTGAATTGGTGCAACATGACTACTGTGCTACCTTTTAGAATCTTTTTAGTGATTATATAATTCCTTCAATATGGTATCATTAAACTTGTAGGAGGTAGAAGCCATTACAAAAATCCCATTTAAATATAGTTAAAACTCTTATGAAAATGATTTATTTAATTTCTACATATAAATAATATAACCAAGAAGCAGGAAAGAAGTTACTAAAATATAATTCTGTGCTAAATTAAAGCAGAGTGTTTTCATTTTGCCCCTGTTATTATGACAGTTGAATAATATATGCTGTACTAAATGGATGTCTGGTATAAAGAGCAAAGATCAAGAAATAAGTGTTTAGAACACTAAATTATACGTTCAAAATCTATAAATAGCTTAATAAATATATTCTTGCAAGTAAAAAGCACAAAATTGCAGGCTACAAAGTAGATTATCCAAATGGTGCTGTTTTGAAATCACCTTTGGAGCAGTACTCATTATCTCATTGAGTTTTATAGCTTCTGCATTTACAGTAAAACTTCAGTTTTTAGAAAAGAGTCCTTTTGAAATGCATTTATTTTTTTCTTTTATGTCTCATTTCAGTCCTGAAATGATTTGAAGTGACTTACAGTTAGCTTATATGGTTAAAGAGGGCATAATTTATAGTTGAGATAATTAGTGAAGAGAGACAATATGAGTAAGCATAAAATGATAGCAGTGACCAAGAATTTACAGATCATGTGTCCACAGGCCTGTATATGTGCTACCATATTTGCTATCACATCACAAATATGTCTCCAAGTTTCTTAGAAACCACAGCAATGAGGGAAAGGCACTTGGTTTGGGATTTATATGAAAACAAACTTTCTGCCTGGGACCAGACCAGGTTTTTCTGATATTGAGAGCAAGGAAAGTTTCTCTAAAACTTGTATAGCTAACTTAACCTCTAAAAGTTAGGTTACCCTGAGGGTTATCCGTAAGGTCTAACCTCTTTTTCTATGAGTATTTTTACTTCATCTCAATGAGTAAATAGCTTAGAGACACTGAAGCTCTCCCCAGTCTCAGGGTAAGGATGGCTCATTTTAAAGCCAAAGGATCTCCAAGCAAACAGAACATAGTAGCTGAGTGAGTTCAGGTAATGCCATAGCAAAACGCTCCAACAATGTCAATGGCCTCAAAAAAATAGAGCTCATTTAACTCTGATGTAACCATCCAAGGTGAGCATTCTGGGTAAGCTGGTGGCTCTGCTCTCCATTCAAGGATCCTGGTTTTTTGATTATATTGCTCCACCATCCATCCTTCAGGCCCTTATTAGCATTATCATAGTTGAAACAAGGTTACTGTGGGATCTAACCAGTGACCAGGAGGAGAGCTTGAGAAGGCATAACTAGTCTCATGGACGAGGTCCACAGGTGACACATTTTACTGATATTCGTAGTCCATTGGTGAGAGCTGTCATATAGCCACCTCAAGATTCAGGAGTGGCTGGTTCTCAGGGAATAGAGAACACAGATTTTGGCAGAAAACTGTTGATATTTTAGAAGAAATATTTCCAGAGCAACACTCTGAGGTCTTAGCCCATCAAGTGAATACCTACTAGCATCTATGGTGAATTTTGCTTATCTAAATCCCATTTTCATATGTGCTCTTCATTCGTTTATGATGTTCATTTAATGTTATTTTAAACTTTTTGTCCTTCATATTCCATGGTGAGGTTGGTTTACCTTCCTTTCTTAATCAGTTCATCACGATCTCTTATGTCACTCCCTGTTAATATCTCCAAAATCCTGTTCACTTGTCTATTTCCACCACCATTGGCCTAGGATAGGCATTTACTTCCTCTTTTCTGGACCATTGCCTTCCAGTTAGCTTTGCTGGCTTGTCTCTTCCCCATTCATTCCATCCTATACATACCTACTTTCTATCCTTCTCATTTTTGACAGCAAACAACCAAGATAAAGCATGCACTCAAACTACACTGTAATGTAAAAGTTAGTGATACAGTTGGAGATGTTCAGATCACAAGATTCATGATGGATCACCCACCAGGAAAACTATATCTTATTTTCTGGATTTCCTTGGAAATATGAGAAAATAAATTTGGAGCCTGAACTTACAAACATTAGACAAAAATAATAAGTGGATAAAATGATCACATTAGCTTTTTTAGAATGATAATCCAAGAATCCCCCTGAGTCAGGAAGCAAAGGGACTGATCCGTCTCTAGGACAACAGGCTTTGGCATTGCACTGTCTCCTGGTCTAGCTTCTGAGGAGTTGGCATATGTTCTCTGAGAAAGAAAGTGGAGAATTTTAAAAAGTTAAATTTGGACAAGATTGTTTATTCATTCTAAAGTTAGAACGTCTAAAATTTTCTGAAATAATTTTTATGTCAGGAAAGAAATATCTCCTGAAAGGCCAGCAACTGTCAAAACAGACATAAAAGCCATAGCAGGTACAACATGGACCTAGCAGGAAGGGAGGCCTGCAGATATTTTCTCTCTTGTCTTCATACCTTTTTAGGGGAGAAGTAGGACTAACCTCTAGGCCAGTGGGTGGTGTAACTGATGGTTGTGAATTTTGATAAACTTTATAGTTATTTCTGAATTCTTTGTTTTCCTATGGCCAATAAAGCAGACTGATTTAACAATTCTGGTTCCATGGGGCACAGAGTATAGAGACATGAATTCCTCTGGGGAATAAGCTTTATTCTCATCAAAAATATTAGTTGTTTATCAGTTATTTTCTCCTATATCATCACACTGAATTTGGGCTTATTAGGAGTGGCCACATTATCATATAGGACACTTGCAACTGCTAGTAATAAAATAACCCAAAGTAATTGGATTAAACCACATAGGAATTTATTAGCTCACAAAACAAGAAGTCCTGAGTTTGGGTGGCCCTAGGACTAGTTAAGGCAGTGGTCTAATGATGTCACCAAAGACCCATTTTATTTTTAACTTAATGCCTTCCTCAACAAATCAACTTCCTTCATAGTTGAATGAAGTGTAACAGAAGGAATGAAGTTAACGGCATTAGTGAAGGTACAGAGTCAGGAAGTCATAGGGCAACAGAGGAAACCAGAATTGTTTTATTTGACCAAATTATGGGAATTAATGATAGTTTATTGAAAAAGGTATGTTGGATCAAGAATTTTAGGACCCTCACTGTGAAACTAAGGAGTTTGGACTTAATTCTACAGACTATTAAGAACCATGCATATTTTTTTTTTAGATAAGGCAGTGATAGGATCAGCTATATGAAGATGAATCCAGCCAGTTAGTAGGGGAGGCTGGAGGGTAGAGGGCCCAGAGGTGGTCTAAATTAGGATCATGCCTGAAGTGATTGCTCAACCAAGTGGATATAAAGTTTTAAAATAGGGTAGAGGATGGGAGAAGGTCAAAAAAGTATAGACACAAATGCTAGTGCAGAGATAGAATTGACAGGGTTTATCCACTGGCTGGGAAAGGGGAGATGAGGTATCTAATGAATCAGAGATAAAATTAAAGCAAATAGGAAATAAAGGGGTATGGGAAACTTTGGTTGAGCATATCCTCCATGCCAGGCATAGACATTTTACAGTAGCACAGAAATTCACTTCCACTACACATCAATGAGGAAGGTTTATTATATCAACTAGAGGCCTGATGCATGAAATTCATGCAAGAGCAGGCCTTCACAGCTGCTGCGGCTGCCTTGATCCCTCGCAGCCGAGGTGACTGCCTTGATCCTGTGGTTGCAGACCCACTTCATCTGGAAGGATGTCCAGACGATCATCCAGTCAATTTGAATATTATGCTTTTATTATTATAGATTAGAATCTGTTTTCCTCACATAGTAGGAACACAAAATATCAAGGAACTCATGAAGCTCCTGAATTTTATTTTTACACTCACAATCTTGAGAAGGAAAGGCCTTGGAAATAGTGCCTGGCCAGCCAGGGTGAGGGGCTGAGGGCTGTTTTTAGACTGGCCACACCCCCTTCAGGGAGGGGGGTCTTGCTGTGGTGCCTGGCTAGCCTGGGTGAGTGGCTGATGGCTGTTTGCAGGCTGGCCACAGCCCCTGCAGGGTGGGGGTCCCCCTGGGGTGGTTGGGCCAGCCTGGGTGAGGGCCTGATGGCTATTTGCAGGCTGGCCACAGCCCCTTCAGGTGGGGGTCCCCACTCGGGTGCCTGGCCAGCCTTGGTGAGGGGATGAGAGCCGTTTTCAGACTAGCCACACCCGCTTCAGGGAGGGCAGGTGCTGATGGGGTGCCTGGCCAGTCTGGGTGAATGGCTGATGGCAGTTTGCAGGCTGGCCAAGCCCCCCAGTAGGGACTCTCACCCTATGATGGTGTGGCCAGCCTGGGTGAGGGGCTGATGGCTGTTTGCAGGCTGGCCACAGCCCCTTCAGGGTGGGGGTCCCCCCTGGGGTGTTGGGCCAGCCTGGGTGAGGGCCTGATGGCTATTTGCAGGCTGGCCACAGCCCCTTCAGGTGGGGGTCCCCACTCGGGTGCCTGGCCAGCCTTGGTGAGGGGATGAGAGCCGTTTTCAGACTAGCCACACCCGCTTCAGGGAGGGCAGGTGCTGATGGGGTGCCTGGCCAGTCTGGGTGAATGGCTGATGGCAGTTTGCAGGCTGGCCAAGCCCCCCAGTAGGGACTCTCACCCTATGATGGTGTGGCCAGCCTGGGTGAGGGGCTGATGGCTGTTTGCAGGCTGGCCACATCTCCCAGCCACCCAAGCTCCCAGTGGAGGCTGGCTGGAAGCAGGTGTCTGGGATTTGTTTATCTTCTATAATTGAAACTTTGTTGCCTTTAGAGGAGGCCAAAGCTGGCTCAGGGCTGGCAGGAAGCTTATTTTCCTCCATCACTCAGGCAACCAAGCCTCCTGTTTGCTCCAGCTCCGTGGCTGCTGGCTGCCATCTTGGTTGGGTTAATTTGCATACAGTAGCTCTCAATGGCTGATGGGAGTGGCTTAGGGCATAGCAAAGGTACAGTCAATTGGCATCTTGTTCTTTTATTAGTGTAGATAAGAAAACTGAGGTTAGGAAAGAGTCCAGAGAAATGTTTATGTGATCAAGAAATTAGCAAAAGGAATAGCTGGAACTTAAACTGCTTTTACATGACTTTAAAACTTATGCTTTAGTCTATGTTCTATAAGGCAAGAAGACTAATTTTGTTTAATTTACTTTGATCTTCTGCTCAAAGGTCTTCAGTGACTCTACATTGTCTTAGAGAATAAAGTCCAACCACTGCTGCATGACAGAAAGGGACACTAGACCTTGGATTTCTACTTGCTTTTGTAGCCTTATCTTTTACTGTAATTATTTGGTATTCTGCTACATCCACCCCAAAATGATTATTATTTGGAATTCCCTAAGTACACCAAATGTTTCCCCCACCTCCTCTCCTTGTTATATGATTTATTTATTTTCCCCCTAGAATGTATTTTCTCAACTCTTCCTCCTATAGAAATTATACCTATCTACTTTCTTTATCAATATTTTTCTGATAATTCAGTTTTACTCTGAATACCCAAGTACTTTATTCATGGTTTCCTTAGTAACACATTTAGGCAATCTTTCTGATAGAACTGTAAGATCCTTAAGGGCAAGAATTGGTTTTATCAGCTTTCATATTCCATGCAGAATGTCTTACAACACTATCCTATATAATAAAAGGGCAATATGCAAAAAGACCAAATGGCAGAAAAAACAATCGAAGCATAATATGCTAATAATATGCTAAGGCCCCTCAACCACTCGCTATGATGTGCACTGACCACCAGGGGGCAGACAGTTGACCAATCGCCATGACTTGCACTGACCATCAAAGGGCAGATGCTCTGACCAATAGGTTAGCTTGCTGCTTGGGTCCAGCCAATCCAGCCTGAGAGAGATGGGCTGGACACATCCTGGAGACCTCCTGCAGTCCCTCTCCGGCCTGATAGTGCACCAATGGCATCCCTCAGCCTGGCCTGTGCCCTCTCGCAATCTGGGACCCTTATGGGGGGTGTCAGAGAGCCAATTTCAGCCCAACCCTGCAGGCTACTTCCCTTGGGAGGGCACCAGATGCAGGGTTCATGGCTGGCAAGCGCTGCTGCGGCAGCGCGAGCCTCTTCTGATTGGGACTGATTGGGTGTGAGCCCACAGCAGGCACAGTGGGGCCGGGGTGAGCAGGAGCAGCAGGTAGGAGCTGAAGGTGGCATTGGACTACAGGTTTAGGCCCTATCCCTGCAAGCCACCCAGAGGGACCCCACCCATGCACATATTCGTGTACCAGGCCTCTAGTGTGTTTATAAGAAGTGAAGGATGGAAAGAGGGAGGAAACAAAAACTAAAAAAATGAATGAGAAAATAATATGGAAAATAACGAGGCTTACTTTCCATATTATATTTTTAAAGTATACTTTATACTTATTAAACGGTTATACTTAATAAAGAATGGGAAATACCCTTTATGAAGGAAGACTACTATAACAGGCATATTTTATTCTAGAGAAGAGAGGGCTACACATTGGCTTAATTATTATCTTAAGATTCATAAAAAAATTTTCTACAGGAAATTAAGAGCAGTTTTTTTCTATGATCAAGAAATTTTTAATAGGAAATTGTTAAATTATATTAGAACATATGCCAGTTTGACTTAAGGAATAGTAAGTCAACATTTCAGAGCTGAAAGATCCTCAGTAGACTTCTAGAAGAGCATTACTATAAGGAATAAAGATACAACATGGAACCAAATACAAATATCCCAAATATCCCTAGCAATGTTTTAAATAATTGATAATAACAATCTATTCTGAGAGATTCTTTCCCCCTCTGTAATTCACTCCCATTCATATTCAACTTATTTGTTTACATGTCTCTCTCCCACACTAGGGGCAAGGGCAGGGTCTTACTAATCTTTGTTTCTCAGAGCTCGGCACAGTGCCTGGCAGTTGGTCAGCATGTAGCCAATGTTTGCTAAATAAAACTGCATGTACAAGGCACAGCCACGACCCATGCTAAGGAGGTCCCAGTGCTGAGCTGTATGTGCAAAAAATGGAGCAGGCTGAGAAGTTTGGCACAATTTGACTTTTGGTAGCCAATGATTCAAGCAATCTATCAATTACTATCAAATGATTTATTTTATTTTATTTTTTATTTACTGAGCACAGTACTTGTCCTAAGTGGCGATAGGTGAATACAACATGAATTCTGCCTTTGAGGAGCTTGTTTACTCCAGTGAAGCCTAGTTTGGGGAAATGTGACCAAATTAAAAGAAATGAAAACTGTACTATACAAAACCATACCTATACCTTGATTGAAAAATCTGCTGGAAATGAAGTATCTTTAAAACAAAGGTATGCCGGAAGCAGAAATAGAGGCATTTATCCTCTGGACAACATCAAATTGCCTCCGCACATGTCTTCTCTTTATAGCATCCAGCTGAAATCAGTTGGGATTATTATGTACCCATGTTGACTGTTACATTCTAGTGTGAATGAGTCTTACTGCACAGGTAATTGCCTTCTAGCAATTTAAATTTTAAACTTTAATTAATGAAAATCTTTGCCTTCTATTAAAAGAGCATCATGAACTAGCAAAAGGTATAGACATTTACATAAATGCATATCTATTTCTGGCTGGCGGTCTATTTATCCTCTATATTTGGCTTAGAGGATAGTGGGACCATTGGGATTCCATTGCTGGTCTCTCCATCAGAAGGGCACTCTCGCCTCTCATAGGGGCTTGGCTTCCTCCTGTTGAAGGTCTGATGGGTGATTCCTCCTGGGGAAATAGAGGCTGAGTGTATTCACTGTCAGCTTGGTCACCGGCCTGCTCTCAAGGTTGTTTGATCCGGATACACTATCCTGTCAGGACTTTCCTTTTCTGCTTTTCCTTCTCTTTCTAATCTAAATGCATTTCAGATATGATCAGTAACCTCTCCTAATCTTAATCAAATTATTATCTCTCTTTTTAAATTGTTTTAAAAAATTTTCTTTATTGATTAAGGTATTACATATGTGTCCTTATACCCCCATTGCCACCCTCCCCCCACATGTGCCCTCACCTCCCCCTAATGTCTGTGTCCATTGGTTAGGCTTATATGCATGCATACAAGTCCTTTGTTTGATCTCGCCCTCTTACCCCCACCCTCCCCTGCCTAGCCTCTGAGGTTTGACAGTCTGAATGATGATGCTCTGTCTCTGGAACTGTTTTTGTTCATCAGTTTATGTTGTTCATTATATTCCACAAATGAATGAGATCATATGATATTTATCTTTCTCCAACTGACTTATTTCGCTTAGTATAATGCTGTCCAGTTCCATCCATGCTGTTGCAAATGGTAGGAGTTCCTTCTTTTTTACAGCAGCGTAGTATTCTGTTATGTAGATGTACCACAGTTTTTTAATCTGCTGATGGGCACTTAGGCTGTTGTCTGACCTAAAACGCACATTTTATGTCCCCTAATATGCTTGAAATTCTCTCAGTTCAATGGTTTTTTTTTTCACAATAGCCCACCTATTTGTGACTTGGAGTGTACGTTTATGTCTCTAGGATTAATCAAATTCCACCTTGAAACTTGTATGAGCCACATGCAAATATTAACTAAAAAAATATGGTCCCAGCCCCAAGCTGTTAAGAATCGGGAAATTTTTTTAAACAAACAAATATGTTATTAATTACAAATGCCCTGCATATAGTGAAGGAATTAATATACTGTGATTGAAGCTAACTGTGTGCTACACAAGCTCAATGTTCCTGGGGTGAAGGGAAGGAGTGCCCAGTCAGGGTTAGCAGTACACCTGGAGGCTTCTTGGGTAAGGATCTTTATGCAGAGGCCCTGAAGGGTGGTTGTGTTTGAGTTATTTCCAAATTATAATCATTATAACATCATGGGTATAATTGTTGTTACCAATATTTTCTAAAGAGTTGCTTCTGATATGAGAACAAGCTTCAGAGTAGGAATCGGTACCCCTGGAGTCAGGGGGTTTCATCACTAGGAATGTGGATAGATCATTTTCCCATCGAAGGATTCAATCAGGCATGAATTCAGAGTGCACTTGAATTACGTTTTAAGTAGATATAATGAATACATCAATTATATTCCTTTTGTAAACTAAATTAATACAGATTTAGTATTCCTTTATTATAGCATTTTTTTTTTTTTTGGTTTTGTTAAAGGAAGTTCAGTCAACTGAGACCTTTCTTTTTTCAGAAAGCTCTGCTTTGCATAAAGCAGCTACATCATAAGGGGGAAAAGATGGGAGGAGAGCACTAGCCATGGTTTGGGAGAGAAATTGAGTGAGTGAAACTAAGGGCATGTGAAGAACAGTCAATAGCCAGCAACAGCGACAAAACAGTTTCAATTTTCTGGATTATTAATTCAAATTCACACGCACATGCCAGTTAAAATTAAAGGCCTCTTTTTACTGCACTAGTTTAAATTAAAGATTATATTCTGCTCCACAAGTCTGCATTAAATAGCTTATTTTGCACACCAAGCTCTCATTTTTAAAGCTAATAAAGAAAAGACATAGCATGTATGTGCAAGCTTGAGACAGGAAGGGTCTAAATTACTACACCTGTTTCACTTGGGAGCTACTTTATTAGTGTTACAAAACTTGGCTTTCAATTTGGCACTGAGGAGCACATTTAGAACAAGCATTTCTTTGTTTTGACAGAGAAGCCGTGGTAAATGAATGACGTTTGAGCTAGGTGCGAAATGTGAAGGTACAAAATTAACTGGTAAGGTAATTACTGTTCTAATTCTGCATAAACAAGCATTTTGAAAATCATTAATAGTTCAGGGAAATAATGTTAGTGATTAAATAAGGTGGCTTGCATCACTGAGCACAACTAAGCCCCTTTAATTACATTTGAAAGCAAGGGAAAGCAGCTAATTAAAATTAGCACAAGGTTCCTGAATGACCAGCACTGCATTGTTGCTCTAACCTGCATAATTGTGTGTTTATTAATATGTCTTCATTTTCCCTCTCGTGCATTTAACAAAATTATTTAAAATAACTAATAACCTTTAAGGAGTAAATGTGATTGAATCCAGTTATCAAAATGAACACTGCAGGCCTGACTCAGGCCTGCCATCCATCCCCTCTCCCTGCGCCCATTTACACTGATGGGAGCTCCATGGCTGAAACCAGCAAGGGCAGCCCCTCCCTCTGTGCCCCTCAGGGACAGCATCCCTGGCAATGCCAGGACATCCTTTCCTTCCTGGGCTAGGGCTTGGCCCTCCACTGCCTTTTTAAGAGAAAAAGAAATATAATTTGGATTTAAGTATCTCACTTTCTGAGTGTTTTTGGAGTCATTCATTCATTCATGCATTTAATCCATTCATTTGTTCATAAATGTCATTAATAGAATTGATCAAGCTTTCAGCATTGTTCCTAGAATTATGCAAAAAACATGGCCCTGGGCAGGCCCAGCTATATAATATGTGGGGCCTGACGCAAAATGAAAATGCAAGGTGTCTTGTGTAAAAAATGATTAATAATTTCATGGCATTAAGCCAAGGGTGAGGCCTGAGTGTGGGACCCTGTGCAACTGCACACGTTTTGCATCTGTGAAGCTCATCTCTTTGGGCTCATCAAGATGTAAGGATAATACACATGCAAACAGTAACAAGAAAATGTGATTCCTGTGCACAATAGTGGGGTGCAGGCAGAGGAATGATTGCCCAACCCCTGGGATGGATTCTCACCTGTGCTGGATTGAGGATGCTATTTAGATGACTTACTGCCTCCTTCCACTGAGTACCTCAACCCCTACCTGGCAGAATAAAAATTCAGAGTGCTCCTTCCCAAGGTAACCCTGGTTTATTCATCTGGAGACAGGGACTCAATAAAAGAATAAAGAAATGCGTTCATAATGTGTGAACTGTTGAATAAATGGAATAAAATTAGTTTATATTATATTAACAAACATTTTTATTGCTTGCTTGTAATATTCCAGCAACTCTACCAGGTAAGTAGGATCACTATCCACATTTTGCAAATGCCAATTTGGGGAAGAGAATTTAAGTGATTTTCCCAACAAATGAAGTGACAGCTATATTTGAACTCACATGGCCTGACTTCAGAACCTGTGTTCTTCATCACTGTGCTAAAAGATGATGGGGGCAAGCGTGATTGATCAGCTAGGCCCCCTTTTCCTTCACGTCAATCTGTGAGTATAGACAGAGTGGGATCATTTGAGAATCTGAAATGGTTGTTGCCTATCAATCAAATAATTTTGAACATGAAATACAGGGAGACTGTGATTATTTTTCAACTGAGGGACAATATTTGTTGCTCCAGTGTTTGGGAATTTATACATCAGTAGAAATTTTGGGTTAGGGTTGTCATAAGCTTCCCTATGAAGTGGCCCGGGGGAAATGCTAATTACTGTTTGGTCCAACAACTATGGGAGAAACCCAATGCTGCTCAAGTTTCTACTTGTGCTAACAAAGGTCTAACCTCAGGCTCCTTCACATCTTTGAGGAAGGCTGCAAAACATGCGAAAGGTTCTTTTGTGAGAATGTTGTATTTGCAAAAAGTTTAAAATAAAGTACTGATGTGAAGATGAGCCCTCATCATCACTCTAGCCTCCATAAATTTTTTTTAGAAGGTATGGCTGCAGGGCTGGATATACTCTACAACCACAAAAGAAGTCTGGGTTAGAATAATAAACATTTTCATAACTGCTCTAAACAAGAATCTCAAAACAAAGTTTTTCTTGCCCATCCCATTTTGGGTGTGTAATAGAGGTTGTTTCCGCATTCTCATTCTCAAGTATTTTTCCTTTTAAATTCTATCAGATGTGAATGGTGAGTCAAATAATACAACACTCAATGAATTTTATTTTGGAGTTATTCCTTTGCAATCACCCTTACTTGGGTTCATCTTTGTAGAGCCATGTGACCACAGGTCAGATGTATTGATCTATTGTCCACACCAGTTTTGATGCTTTTTATCTGTGTGACTATGTGTTTAAAACGATGTAGGTAGATTTAATGGGGTGAACGGAAGGAGTTGGGGGGAAACTGAGGTAGTTTGATGGATCGCTCCGTGGTGCTCTGTTTTATTGCAGCTGTATTCCAATTAGCACTGGTAATTAAGATTTAGGAATTCTCTGATATTACAGTTGCATCATCTCATATTAAAAGTTTTGTAGGCTGGTGAGACTGAAAAATCCTGGGACTATATCATGTCTAACTTTCACTCTTATTTCCTAAGTTATGCCAACCCATAGTAGCAGATGATAAAGTTTCCTTGCTTGACGTACTTAGAAGTCTTTAGCTATTTGCATAACTGAAAATTAAACAAAAGTTATAAAATTTTAAATGGAGAAGGAACCATTAGACTGATAGATGCTTTTAAATTAAATGAAACATGTGAAGTGTTCATTGATAATCCCAACAATAATATAAGCTTTACTGTTGTATTTTGTCCTGTCTTTTAAGTCTATTGCTCACAGCTGCATAATATTCCCATTCTTCATTTGCATTATTGATTTTGCTGATTTTGGGGGTTGGGCTTCTCCAATAACTGATCTGAACACTATTACACTCCCATTTCATTCCCACAGAAGTTTTCCCAGCACATTGAGTGTTGATTGTTTCTCTGCAGTTTTTCTGAGAATGTGCTATCAAAGCGATTCAGTGTCTTTCCAAGTGTTGACTCCAATATTATTTACTCTTCTTTCTCCTTGAACTTCTTGTATATTTTGACACTGTTGCATGTTCCTCCCTTTCTTCATAGATCCTTCTCCCAGGGTTTCCACAATCCTCTTGTGCCCTGGTTTGACTTATTCTGATTGATCCTGTTCATGGACTGCATCATCTTCTCAAATTATTTGAATATTTTATCTATTACCTGGAAGTGTTTTCTTTCCACTGCTGCCACCCAATTAATCTCCTCATCCTCTTGAGATGCACTATTATAGATTTATCAAAAAAATTGTCTTTATCTTTCTCCTCGCATTTTATAATGGCTTCAATATACTATTCCCTACTCTAACTTTCCATGACTCACCAATGTCTTGGAAGTAAGATCCATCTCCTAAAATTATTTTAGGGTTCTCTCTTATCCAATCTCCAGCTAATGTAGTGAAACTCTAAATATAGCCATAAATGGTTAAATGGATTTACTTGTGTCCCCTATTACCTATTCTGCTTTACCGTTTGCTGTCTTCTACATATATGATTCACTTACCTCTTTTTGATTATCTATCACATTCAGAGTCCAACTCACAGCTTAGCTTCTCTATGAAGCCTTTCTTAATTGTGCCATTTGATGATATCACTTTTTTTGATTTTCTTGAAATTCCAAAATACATACCACCATATTTATTTGGTATTTGATTACCAGAATGCCTTGCAATGTCTAACAAACTGCATCTCAAAGATCAGTTTCTGTACATTTTTCTTTGCACTTTGCATTGGCTATATTAGACATTCCCTAGTGTCCTCTGTGATTTTTTTCAAAGGATGGCTTTTTATTTACATTACTTTTCATAGTTTTTAGTGTTTGTATGATTATGGTGTTCTCAATAGATTGCTATGTAAGAGCAGAAGTTTCCCCCTAACATCTAGTACAGTGGTTGGAATGAAAAAAAGCACTCACAAAATATTCGTTGAACAAATATATAAATGACTTCTATGTCAAAGTTATTTCTTCTGTGCACTGGTCTTAGTTCTTCAGCTGCCCACTGGTTGTCTATAGTTGAATGTCTTCTGTCACCTGAAACTTGACATGTCCAAAACCAAACTGTTATTATTCCTCAAATCTATATATGTATCCAGCTTCTCAGTTTGTCAGTGAAATTATTATTTTCCCAGTTACAAAGGTTCTAAATTATAGAGTCACTCTTAAACCCCTTTTAGTTGTCTTCTATATCTTTGCCTTCTTGTGCATTTCTATTGGTCTTATATGCATTATCTCATTTAGTTCCCATTACATAACTATGGGATATATACAGGGTGTCCCCCCAAAATGTATACACACTATAACAGCTGATAGCTCAATTTTGAAAATAAAATGTATTTGAATAAACACTGTCTTTATAGTTATTCAAAGTGTGTGTATATACTTTTGAGACACTATGTTTAATGAATTATATATAACATGAATATATAATTACATAATAGATAATATATATTAGTATATCAGTGTCCTCCTTTTAGAATTGAAAAAAAGACACCTGAGGCATAGATGAATTAAGTTTCATCAAATTCACGTGACTATTAAGTGGTGGGGTTGAATTTTAAGCACAAGTAGGTACGTCAGACTTAAGAGCTTGGACTCACAACTGTTTTTAGTTTTTATTTATTACCTGGAAGTTTTTTGTTTACACTACTGCCACCCAATTCATTTTCTAATCCTCTTGAGACTGCACTATTATAGATTTATTAAAAAAGTGTCTTTATTTTTCTCTCTTCTTGTATTTTATAATGGCCTCAAGATACTATTCTCTACTCTCTAACTTTCCATGACTCACCAATGTCTTTGAAGTAAGATCCATCTCCTAAGCTTTTTTAGGGTCCTCTCTTATCCAATCTTCAGCTAAATATGTAGTCCAGCTCCAACTATACCATAAATGGCTGAATGAATTTACCTGCATCTCCCATTACTTAATCTGCTTTATCATTTGCTGTCTTCTACATATATGATCCATTTACTTTTTTTGAGTATTTATCATATTCAGAGTCCAACTGGCAGCTTAACTTCTCCATAAAGCTTTTCCCAATTGTGACATTTGATAATTTCACCTTTTTCTGAATTTATTGTAATACATATCTACAATATTTACTTAGTATTTGTTTATTAGAATGTCTTGCATATGGTGTGTCTAACAAATTCTTGTTGAAGTAATGCATGAATTATTTTATCTGTGTTTTCCTAATGAGTCTGTAACATTATTAAAGTTAGGGATCACATTACATGCAAACCTACAAACATTATCTTTAATTATTAGTCAGTCAATACCTCTTAATGCCTACATATTTTATTCTACTTAACTTAAAATTACTCTATTTTATATGGAATAAGAGAACAACTTTCTTCAAATTAAACTTTAAGAAATAATTATTGAGCGTGTGTTAAGCCCTGGAAACACAAAGATAAATGTCAATGTAAGAAACATTCAAACCTGTAGAGAATTTTTGTGAGCTTATTTGAGCCAAACTGTTGACAATTGCCCGGAAACAAAATCTCAATGATTGAGAAAAATGCTCTAGAGAATGGCAGTTTTGAAACTTATTTTATACAGTACAATGAAAGGAGAAGATGTAAGTGGGTTACATGAAATTCATTTGTGATATATTAGGAAGGTGGGAGAAAGCAAAGTGGGGAAACTTCTGGGATTGGATAAAAAAATGATAGACACATACATCTTCTGCATAGGTGGTGCAGGATAGTTAACAGTCAACAATTAACTCAATAGAAATGAAAGAATCTGTGGTCTCCATCTGGTGCAGTACCTGTGCTTTGAAGGGTCAGGAAAAAGGAAATTGTATTGGCATTCCAAATGCATGTTATCATAGATGCAAAAAAGACAACAGACAGGCTTAGTTAAGGTAATGACTGACTTTTGTCAGGGAAGATTCTGGCCTAGGACATGACTACCTGCCATAAACTGCTTTTAGTTAAAAATTTTTAATTTCAGAACATCCTTTGTGGTTACTTTAGGTCTCTGAGTTTGTAAGGCTGCAACACAGGCCCTTTTTTGCCCCATAAATAAGACATTATATCACAAAGCCTACATGTCTGTTACGGGCAGAGGAAGAGATTCAATTTAGTATAACACAATGAGGGAAGTGCTCATGGCATGATAGTGTTCTCAGAAGACAAAGAAGGCACATATTATATGGATGGTGGTGGTCATAGGTCTTCACAGAGAAGGAAACTTTTGATTTGTGCATTGAGAGAAAAGTGAGATTTCATCAGGTGAGGAATAAAAGAAAGCATTCCGAACAGAGGAAACATCAGGTGCAAAGGCTCAGGGGTATGACAAGTGTGCATGCTTAGAGATCAGCAAGTAGTGTAAGATGTCTAGAGCTTGAAGGAGAGTGGAAGGAGATAAGACAGGAGAGAGAGAGTGGAGCCGAATTATATAGGGTCCTGAATACCATGTGAAGGTTCTGAATTTTAACTGGGAGACAAAGGAAGCTGCCAAAGATTTGGGAGCTGGAAATGGCATAATTAGAACCATACTTTTAAAGGATAATTCTGTTAGGAAAGTGGTAGATGATTTCAAGTGTAGGAGACTGGGAGTAGGAAACCCAGCTTGGGTCAATTTCAAATTTAGACAATAAATGATGAAAACTTAAGTTAGGGATATAATGGTAGGATGGATTCCAAACCCATTTCAAAGATAGAGTACTTAGATTCAAAAAATGAGACATCAATTACAGAATATTGTCAATTATTTCCCCCCTAATATAATGATGGATTTGCAGGGTTGTACTCGCCACCTCCATCATCTACTTTTCCAATGTCCAAGAGCTCCCAATTATTTCTAAGGCTAAGGTTAAAGGAGGCATACATTACAAGGCTACTAGAATAAATGATGAAGCAGCTCCCATTAGGATTTCTCATTGAATTTCAGAGAGTTCATGCCTCAAATTTTGTAGGCAAGTCATATTTTGCCAAATGAAATTTCTTTGATAACTCACAGCCAATGGCATGGACATAATTTTTGTTTGCATGACAACTGTGGAAGGCTCACATTCCCGTAAGCAGGGCTGGGGGTTGGTTGAGAAAGGGGTGGGAGTAGGAAGCTAGGAACAGTTTGATTTGGTGTTGTAGCCATTCTGACACTTTCCACCTTTGGGTACTTATTTTATTTTAAATCTCAATGTCTCATTCCATTAGTGTTTTGATTTTTTAAAAAGGTGCAGGCTCCTTAACCTGTTCTCCATTTCAACATGTTCTTTTTGTGAACACAGAGCCAGAAATTTACTTAAAACTGCAAAGTGTCATGAATCAATAGTCATAATTTTTCTTCCTATTAATAATGGTTTCTCTCCTGAATCATATCTATGTGTCAATCACATCAATAGACTAGAAAAATGATGTTTGGCAACATTACAAAACACAGACATCTTGGAACCTGATTATCTTCTATTTTTAGACTTTTAATACTGAGCTAAAATTGATAATAAATCTAAAAAATAATCAATAAGGATATATTTATTATATTCTGTTCAAATTTAGCATAAATCTTTTAGTCTTTACAAATTTTGGTCTCATGGTGTTGTAGGCAGGTGAATTGTAAATTAGGTGTTTTAAAACACATATGCTTTTAATTAATGCATGATATAATACAACAATAAATATAACCAAGAATAAAATGCTTTATATTTAGATATAATGAAGTCAGGTTAAAGCAGATACTTGATGGTCCCCACCTTGATTCAGCACTTATATCTCAGATGCAAAAGGTTCCAATGAATAATAATTTATATATAT
>NW_006288633.1:867131-880820 GCF_000327345.1 Myotis davidii
TGGAATCGTATATAGGTTTGCATAACAAGATAGTGGAATACTAGAGAGCAGTTCAATTGTTAGATGTGAAAACTTAGGAAATTGATATGCAATGTGTGGAAGATGTAAATTATAACTCCATCTAAATTGTGCAATATTTGAGAGATTCTATTATTATATTCCATGTGTTTTAGTTCTTTTATTGGTAACCTTCATATTTTTTAAATTCATAGGGACTGCAAATATGCATTCTGGCTTGGAAGATTTTTATTCCTGTTGCTGTTAGGGTAGATCTGGAAGGGAGTGATTGAATTACAGAGGTAGCCAGTGAGCCAGGCTCTAGTTGAGAAAGGGTCCCTTGAGGGCATTTATTAACCACAAGTTGTCCTCTTTCTGTTGGTGATGTGACTTTCCAGTATGGACTGTTCCAATTGATAAATTTACACAGGAGTATGGATAGGTGATTATGAATATAGGATCTGGCATTGCATTGGTTGTGTGATCTTAGACAAGTCATTTAACCTTCCTTTGTCTTGGTTTTCTCATCCGTTAAATGGAAATCAAGACATAATCTATGTGAAGACAAAATAGTATTGTGTCTGTCATGTAGTAACTCTCCAATGTTAGCTGTCATTGGCATTATGAGCCAGAATTCCACCCCCCACCCCCTTTCTCTACCATCACAATGGCTTTCTTCTTGACTTTGAGAACCTAGAACTGGGTTTGGTTTCTGTTGGTTGACTGTTTCATTTCTTTTTTTGTCTTTTTAATTCTAACTTGGTCAGTTTACATTGTTGCCTAATTATTGCCTTTTCTTTGTCATTTGGGCATGTGCCCCTTGATCCAAGACTTGGATGGATTCAGCATCCCAGGAGCTCAGAACTGCCTTCTGTCTTTTGAACCTGTTGCAGCAATGTCAAATCCCATCTTTATCTTGGGCTCCTCACCTCCTTTCTCTTCCCATATAAGATTCATTTTCAAGTTCATACAATTCTTTATTACATCATTTACACCTGTCATTTTCTTTCTGATCCCAGGTTCAGACTATTCCTAAGGTGCACTTCCTCTTTCTTTTTACTCCCCCTGCACAAAGATGCTATATTAATCTTTTCAAAATGCTGGTTTTCACTTCTCACTCTTTCTCACTCCAATTACCCCTTCAAAAACAATTGCCTACTGAAATGTAGAGAAATTTCACTTGACATGTAAGATCAGAAATAGCCCATCAACTTTGCTTCCATCACTACCCTACATTCATTTATTCATAGAATATTTTATTTTTGGCCAGATTCCATTAGAGGCATTATAGATATAATAATAAAAAATTATATAAAGTCTCTAAGAAAATTCACAAATTAACGCAGAGATTAAAAAAGGCTTCTTCCTATCAAGTATGTTCCTATTCCTGTACTTAAAGAAATCTCCCCTCTTCTCCATTTCTCCTAATCCTTGTTTCAAATGTACCAGGAAATTCTTCTTTCTAGAAGGACTGATACTCTGTCGGCCTAATTCACTGATGTCTTCAGAAAATGTTGCTGCCAACTGCATTCACATTGCTCTCTAACCCATTGCACTGTCCTCCCCCAAACGACTGGATAAGTGCTACCAAGCATCTCTCTTCTCTGCTTCTAAGGTAGTTCCTCAAACCTATCATTTTTTTGCAGAATCTCACAAGGAAAACATGAAAAGGCACTGTAAACAGTTTGATTTCTGAAAGTCTTTTATGCTCGATTTCCTTGGACTTACTTTTGTTTATCTTAGGTCCTGAGAACATGGGTAAAAGCTCATTATGATTCTTTGACATTCAGCTCAAGTTTCCTGTATGAGTCAAAACAAACTAAAAGTTTAAACAGTTATTGGACCTTGGAACATTTACTGAACATATATTATACATACAAACGCTGCTGGTTGTTCTGGGAGAATACTGGAGGAACAAGAGGGAGTTTCTAAGTGATGTTCTTTGATAGTTAAGGCAGGGAGTAGATATTAATTTCGTGGAGAAGAGAGACATAAAAATAACCGTCATCAATGTGAGTTCTGTGAATTCTATTTCCCAAACACTTCTTAATAAATATTTACTTCAGATCTATTCACAATTTACATTTATCATTACTGCTTACATCATGCTCACATTTGTTCTTAACTGGTTTCTCAGCTTCAGGATCTCACATTCTCTTAACATAAGAGAAGAATTTTCTTAACATAAAAATTGTACACCAGCCAGAAGAATTTTCTTAACATAAAAAGTATATCATGTCTCAATTGTGCCATTCTCCTCTTTCAAAATCTCTTTATGACTACCCAAATATTCAAATTCCTTACCTTGGCTTGCTATGTCTTTAAAAATATGTTTCCCTAACATCATGTTTGTTCATTTATTAAATATTTATTGATACCCACTAGGTATCAGGAAATATTCTAAGACCTAAATATACAATGGGTCCTTAAATTTAAAGCCCTCAGGAGGAGTCAAAACAATAAACAATTATCAAAAAATTACATAATTTTAGAAAGAGTTGTTTCTGTGAAAATTAATTTGAACACTTTGAGGAAATTAAATTGAAAAAATCCTAAAAATTCAGGTGTAGATAAGATAGTTATAAATATTTGGGAAAAATATAATAAAACTTTGTATTCAGATTACTTCAGAATTGTCTTTAAGTTCTTTCTCTGCTCCAAAAATAACCCTCCAAAACTTTGAGTCTTGAGGGCATTATGCTAGGAGAAATGTCAGAAAAAGACAAATGCTGTGCAATCTCACTTTTACATGGAATATAAAATAAAATGAAACTCAGAAAAAGAGAACAGATTTGTAGTTACCAGAGGTGAGGGGTAGGGGAAATTGGGTAAAGGTTGTCAAAGGATACAGACTTCCAATTATGAGATAAATAAATACTGGGGATGTAATGTACTATAATGATGACTATACTTAACAATGTTGTGTAGTATACTTCAAAGTTGCCAAGAGAGTAGATCCTAAAAGTTCTCATCACAAGGGAATTGAGATCTATATCTATATCTATATCTATATCTATATCTATATCTATATCTATCTATATCTATATCGATATTGATATCTATATCTATATCATCTATATCTCTATATCATCTATATCTATATATACAGTATATTATGACATATATATATATATATATGAATTTATATTAAAGGATAGATATAAACTAATTGTGGTAATCATTATACCAGGTATGTAAGTCAAGTCATTATGATGTACAATTTCATTATGAAGAAATTGAGATATCCCATTCTCCTGGAAGCTTTGCTGCCTTAATCAAATCTAGCTGAGGTGTTCCTCCTATGTGGTTCCTCTATTATTTCCCACACTATGTTATAATTGTCTGTTTACTTGTCTTCATTTCCTGGCACACTAAGCTTTGGAGGACCATGGTCTTGATGTAATGTATTTCCTCCTATATCTGCAGTACCAAGCATAGTGCTTGACATAGAATACTTATCAAAGTCATATTTATAAAAAATGCATGTATATAACAATGAGTAAGTTTGAGATGAAAGAAGACTTACCTAAATCAGTGAGTGACATGAATAGACATTTAAGAGTTCTGAAGAACTTTCTGCAACATAGAGGAAGAGCCATATAATTCTTTTGGGGAACCATTAAGCACAATGTTACAACTTTATAATTGTTAGGATATACCAAATACACTGTCTATATACAATTGAGACTTTTCTCCTGGGATGGGGTCATTTTAATTGTCAGAATGGTAGTGAATACATAGCAGAGGGGTGGATATTAATTATTATAAAAAGAAAATCTTATCTTGTTTATTTAAAACAACGTTGACCAGGAAAAAAGTTTGGTACTTATTGTTAGAAGAGAATATTTTATGTGCACTAAAACCACTTTTCAGGTGAGGTAGGCCATTTAGTTCTTCTAAAATGCAAATTACAAAGCGCCAAAGTTTCATATTTTATTTTTTTTAACTTAGATACTCTTAGCATTAATCAGCTGACACACCTCTACTGCATTCATAGTGAAAGAATGTCCAGAGCTCAATAATGATTTTAATTAGCTGCACAGAGAGATAAAACAAGTAGATTTATAAATACACTCATATGGGAGCAAAACTATTAATAGCAAACCATAAGAAAAATGTTTTTGGAACTACACTGAAAAACTATTCGTTATATGTTGGAATTTAATATAAAACAGAGCCACTTGAAACTTTTATCTGAGAGGATTCATTTATTGAAGTACAATGCAAACTCAGTAAAGCCCTCTCGTCTCGAAGAGTGCCTCTCAGCATGCATCCTCGGGGGAAGCATTAGATCCAGACTTCAGTGTGTTATCCACAATTCATTGGCGAGCCCATCTCATTGTATCCCAGGATCATCTGTGTAGTCCGTGTACAAGGCCATCTTAGCCATCATCGGCTAGCTCCACATAAAACTGGGCATTTCTAACCCATGCATGCTAAAGTGCATTTTATTTTTTTCTGTGATGTTCTTAATTAGATTTAGACAGTTTATAAAGCTTTTTGTCTGTGGACATGGCTATAAAAGCAGGTGTTTTTCTGTAGGCCTTTGGAGCATTTTGATTTAAAAAAATGCACTGCAGGCACCTATTTGTATTATTTGGAGCTACAATTTGGCAGGATCAAAAATGAGGAAGTTTTTACTCCCCCCACCACACTTGAGAAAAAAAGATTCAGGGAAAGCTCTCTCTGCTGGTATAGGAAGAGATACAGGGAAGATCAGCTACCTTTTTAATGTGTCTCTTTTCCCACTAAAACCTTGATGTTAGAGGACATTGACTAGTGACAAACAGTGCAATTTTCTTTGTATGTGAACTAGAGCATTTCGGCTAAAAGCTTAAAGGAGCTTATAGGTCAGATGTCTTGGCAAGAGTTTCTTCCCTGAAAGAATACAACTTAATAAATGTGCAGTGGCTCTGTTTGGACCCCTACCTGTCTAGAAATACAAAATCACAGTCTGTCTGCTGCCTTAAACCCACGCCTTGCACACGCACGCGCTTCCCCCCCCCCCCCCCCCCATGGAGTGCATTTCATTAGAACCTCTTCATGGCACTAGGAACCTGATTGTAATGAATGGGTTGAACTCTGAAAGCACTGGGCACTGACCTCCCATCTGCTGATATCCTAAATCAGGCCATTAGAGGATTCCACAAGAAAAAGCATGCTGTTTATAGGTTAATTTATCTCTCATTTGGTTCAACTAGATGTGTGCTTATAAAGGTCCTCTAATTGAATCTTATAGATGCCACAGAGATCTTTCCATTTTAAGGAAGTCTTTGGGAATAAATACAGTCAGTTCTCCATTATCTATGGTAATGGGGACCTGGCCAGCATGGATGAGGACAATACAGAGGCGGTTCTCTATCCTCATTTATGCGATTCGTTTTAAACCTCCAGCCCCATCAAATATTGAACCAGAACTGCTACGGTGGCTGATCTTGGTCACTTTTTCATTTATTTTGGCTGATAACCTTCCCATCAAAATGCTATAAACAAACAAAGGAGGCCCACTGCCGGATGAGCACGTGTATCTCTATAAAGCACAGAGCAGAAACTGATGGAGACCGATGCAGGAACTTCATGATTAATGACTTGGTGCCATTAGACCAGTAAAGCTTCCACAGTCATCGATAGCATATGCACATTGTAGGGGCCCGAAGCCCAATGATAGAAACGATAATGACAGTGTCCATTTATAGAGCAATCATTCTGCAGCAAATACTGGACTAAACATTCACATTTATGTGTTTAATCTTCACAGCAAACTGGTGAGGTTGGGACAATCAGTATCCACTTTTCCCAGATAACGAAACGAAGGCTTAACCGAAATTAAATACGCGCTGTGCATGCAGTGCTAGTGAGAACCTGGTGGGGACTGCAAGCCAGGTGTGTTCAACTCTTAAGCTCTTCTCCTGACTCTAGAATTGGCATTCCCACCACCCCTCTCCTTAGCATGTGAGGATCTCAGGACCCATCCTCCACGATGCCTCTGACATCTGCTTGCTTGCCATCCCCTGGACACGCAACCCTTTTTCCCTCCACCTCTTGATCCAACATCTTTTAGAGGTTGGCTAACCCTCATCTAGAAGTTCCTGGTAGTGAAATATCATGAATGGTGCTGGTGCAGGAAATGACCCCCTCTTCACTCACAATGATCATCTGTACCATCCTGCCTGGAAAATCATACCTGCTTTATTTTGATGCCTTTTTAAATTTCTCTACATGCTTTTGCTCCTATTGCTAGAGCCAACTTACAATGCTTCCTTTTGTTCTGTAGTTTTTATTTTTTTATTTTTGATGTTTCAACTACATGGAACACGTATAGCAATATTTTACTAAATTACTGCTATGAAGAAAGATCATACTATCACTTAGAATGTCTATTTTTTTATATGATGCTATCACCATACACTTGTCAGCAATTTTTAAATATTTGAAGGTTTGTGTTTCTAGTACTTAATTCATTTATCACCTACCTTTAAGGGATAATTGTGGGAGCGTAATTTTAGCAACATCATTATGCCTGTTGATATAATCCAGAGCTGCTACGGTGGTGCAGTCCCTGATTATGTGTTCAATTAACTGCCGCGTGTTGTTGGAACCTCTCATGCATCAGGTTTTCTTGTGTTGGATACTTTTAATAATTTATAGCAAAAGTAGTCCTACCAGGAATCATACAGCAATCCCATGGCCTCACATGTACAAGTGACACATATCATGGTTCTTTTTATCTGCATTTTGGTAAAGAAAGCACGCAGCTTAGGGCCAGATTTCTGATTTTTGGCCTGAGTTTCACGTGATTTGGGGCAAGTCACTAACTTTTCCCAGGAACTATTTTATTTGAGTATTAAATGAACGTGAAAGTGTTTCGCCTGCCTAACCTCCTGAGATTATTGTGAGGTTCAATTGGAATAATATATTTGAAAGCACTCTTAAACCTGTAAAGCAGAGGCTAACTCTGACATGTGATGACTCTTAGTCCTGACACGTATTTTCCAGATGCTATATTCATAAACAGGAACAGACATTTTTACTTTCCATCTTATGTTTGTGCAGCTGAACAATTTTTATCCATATTTTCATGGTAGAAAAAGGCTGTTCTTTCCACATTTTTTACTATATGTGAATTCTCTAAAGGCAGGGACAAATCTCATACCTCTTTGTTTTCTCCATGAAATATAGACGTGAGGAAATGTTTTAACGGTAAAGTGCTTCAACTCGATTGCTTGCAAGTTGCTTGGTTTGAAGAATATACATTGTTGGCTCTAACTTGCCCTTTCTATGGTCTTTATGTATTGGGCTTGTGAAATTAGAAGTTCCCGGTGCAATATGCTGCTTTGTCATGGAGGTAATGGGGTTACAATAATGACTTTTTGTCCACATAGGGGCATTTTAGAAGAACAAATTTTAACCACAGAGGCCTCCATTTTTATAACATCATCCCCATTCAAGAAGAGATCTGCCTACTTTTCCATCTTGCTGATATACTCATTTGGTTTAAATATTTTTTTTTTGTGGAAACATGAGTGACAAATATGAAACTAATAAACATGTACCCACTACCCAAGGGGAAGAAGAATACAAGGGAACAGAGATGCAGCTGGGTTATAAGGTGCCTGTGGGAATTTAGAAATAAATTCCTTTGTGGTGAACAAATTAGGAAAAGATGACACTTCTGTGAGGTAACAGCCCCATGTCAGGGCTTTTAACTTGGAGAGTAGCATCCAGGCTTGTTTCAGCTGCTACTCAGTACTCCTGGTGGTGCCTTTTTGCAGGGTACACACTGCATAGGGTCATGCAGTGACCCTGTACGTAAGGATCTACAGTGACCACACTGAGTCCTTGCTTTTGGAGAAAGGAAGAAGTAAAAAAAGAGGTGATGTCCCTCACTACCGAAGAATCAGGCATCACTGAGAAGGAGGGGTAACTTCTCCTAATGAGACCCATCAATCTTTAGGGCATGGCTCTGGATATAAACAGCCACTTATCTCTCAAAATAGAACAATCAGCATTAATTTATTCCACAAATATTTATTGTGTATACAATATGCCACATCCTGGCAACATAGCAGTGATCAATTGCACAAGCTAATTTATTTTCTTGAATATTTCTCCACAACCTGTCCAACTCCTCCTTCTTATTCTTCAGGTCTTAGTTGAATGCCTCTTTTTTACCATCCCAACCCAAACTCCTATAAGTTTCTAGGTCTTCATATGCTATCTTTCATAACATTCTCTACTTTTGTGATTACTAGTTCAATGGCATTTTTTTCTAGTAGACTGTAAATTACATGAGATTAGGGCAATGGCTGCTGGAGCCTAGCTGAGTGCCTGGCTTATAATAGGCCCTCAATAACTACTGGCTGATGAATGAGTGAATGAATGAATGAGTGAATGAATAACTACTAATTCACCTTTTAATAAGCCTTGGTGAACACAGTATTATATATCTGAATGGGAGGTATTTACCCACCCTGGAAATCTAATGAGCTTTTAGGAAATCACTGAAGTTTCTTGCTTAGAGTTCTTCCTATAATCTCTGCCTAAGAGATCTTTAACAAGAGCACTTTAAATCAGAATATCAGAAGAAAGTCTTTTCAATAGTTTTAACAACAATACACCATCTTATATGATGAAAAGGAAATCTCAGAATTTCGTTCATGGGAGTGATTTATATGATTAATTGTGTCCTGCTGCTACAATACAGCAATAGTGATAAATAACAATGCACCAGGTTATTTTAATTGTAAAGCAGCAATTTCTCTGTCCTTTGATTGATCATGGTCACTGTAATCTGACTGAAACCTTTCATTAACCTTTTTATATGGAATACCTTGTTTTGAGGTAACATCATTATAAATCCTGTTTCGATGAGTAAGACAACAGGTGCCCTTTCAAAGAGCACCTAAACTTCCTGGCACGGTGTGGCTGCAGAACAGGAAGCAGAGAGTAACCTTTTCCCAAGCAAATCTAAAAACACGCACACGGGGCTTCAAAATCCTTTGCTGTCTTCCCTCCTAGGGAGGTCTTATCATGATGTGGGGACACCCAGGGAGTACAATGTTCTAAAGACCCATAAAACATTATTTGACATGAAAATTTTGCCTCGCCTACGAGCTGCTGCTAATGAATTACATATGATGCAAGAAGCAGCGTGGCTGAAATATTTTTATTAATACTAATAATATTTTTTGCTTATACAGCAACTTTCATTGGAGGAAACTGAATTGGAAAGGAAGCTTTAAAGACATACAGGGGTAAAATTACTGGCTCATAACTTTTAGACTTGCTGCTGCCCCTTCACCACATTGGAGGCCGAGGCCTGGGTGCAAAGCTATGCCATTCACCTCAAACATTTCAGTCGCTAAAGATTCTTGGTCTGCCATATTCCATAGGAAAACAGAGTAAAGCTTGCTTGTTTTTAAGGAGCAACAAACAGGTCTTTGTTTTCTTCTGGAAGTTCAACAAGTCCCACTGGAGAAAGAATGGCAATGACCACTGAGGTGTGCTTTGTTGACGCCAAGGGCAGAGCACTTATTGTGTACCTGGCATTGTTTTAAGAGCTTTCATGCACACGTTTTAATTCTCACAACATCCTTGTGAAGTAGGTTTTATATTTATTTTATACATGGGGTGACTAAGGTGCAGGGAAGTTAGGCAACTATCCTATTTGCCTAGATTCCTGCTAGGAAATGTTCCCACCTGTGACCTCTACAGAGAACAGGTAACCTGGGCAACTGTTTCTTGGCGCATCCTCATGAGAGCATGCCCTATCTTTTGGCACTTAATGTAAATACCCTTGCATTCTATTCCTTTGGTGCACATCATTCCTCACTTTCCCAACTAGATCACAATCTCCGTGATGATGAGAATTTGAGCTTATGTTTATAACACTTATCTTGGGTTTTTGTAACTAAAAACCAGGTCATATATTTTAATCAGGGCGTAAGATGTTTTCTCATGGGGACAATGATAAAGAATTTTGAAATCAGGGCCATTAATATGCAGGACATATGTCACCATAACTATTGCACTTTCTTTTATAGGAAAACTTGGGAGGCGAGTAGTCAGCTGTTGTTTTCAGGGTGTGTGCATTGTGCTAAAAAATTGAGGCCTGGTACTCTCTTTATGGGACAGATATACTTCAAGGAATTTGTTTAAGCTAATACAACATCCAGAATGTAGAATTTATTTTAATGCAAAAATTTATTTTTTAATTTATGTCTCTATGAAATGTTGTTTATATCTGAGTCAGGCCATCTAAGAAACCAAGTAAGCAATCTGAGACCCTTGGAGAAACTGGAATGGTATGTCTACCAAGGCTACGATTGAACATACAGAATTATTCCAGGTCCCTTCACCTATAGAAAATATTTCTGGTGGCCTGCACCTTGGGCCCAAGGTATAGAGTCTAACTCTCCACTGGACAGCCCTGAAGAGGTAAAAACTCTTTATTATACAACCTCCTCTTTTTTTATTGTTTTCAAAGACTTCCAAACATTCTTGGTCATTTCACCAACAAGCCATCTCTTACTTTCTACTTCTGAAATCATAGAATAGTGTTTCTCTGACAGTATAACAAGGGGTAACCATGTGCCTTTATATGTTCTGATAACATGTATAATGCATATCAATTTCATGAGCAGCAAGTCAAAAATCATCTTTTAAGTGGATCCACAAATGATGTATCACCCCATTTATGTTGACTGTGTTACTTAAGGCTTCAAAAGTTAACTTTCCAAGTGGGTCAGCAGAGTATGGTCCCAAAAGGGGAAGAAATGAGGCCTGGAATCCAACCATTTGAGTTTAGCAACTCAGCTTTGTTTATCCCTTAGCTTGGCCTTGATTGGCTCACTTACCTTCACTGAACCCCAGTTTCCTTATGGTAACAATGACTACTTATAAAACAAAGTAAGATAATGAATGTGCAAGTGCCCAAGAACTATACAATAGCATAAACAAGATAGTTCAATATTTTTATTTACACCCAGTCTAGGAACAGTAATATGTAGGACACTTTCAATTGCAAGTGACAACTCAACATAAACTGGCCAGGATAAAATAGCTTACTGGGTTAAGAATAGTCAGTTCTGCTATAACCTGACATATGCATTTCTGAAAAGGACTGTATATGGTAGAGCTTATGGGTACAACTGTTTAAACCATAACTGTCTAATAGAAATATAATGCTAACCAAAAAATTCAAGCTACATATGTAATTTACAATTTTCTATTGAGATGTTAAAAAAATACACAAAATTAATTTGAAAATATATTCTATCCATCCATATATCCTAAATACTATTTTAATGTAGAGTCAATGTAAATTTTATAAATAGCTATTTTACATTATTTTTCCCTTTCATAAGAAAAAGAATATAACATCTCTATTTAAGCAGTCCTATTTCAAGTTGCCACATGTGGTTTGTGGCAACTGTATTGGACAATGACAGTCTACCACCTGAGTCACATACTACCACTTGGACTCAATCCATTCCCCAGACTCCATGGATTGAGAGTGGGTAATAAGTGAATGGAAACTAACATTTATGTCTTAGAAAAGAGAAAATAAAATTTTAGAGGCAAAAGCATTTTTATCACCATCATCATCATTTGCCACCCTTGCAAAATTTAAGTTTTAAGAAATTAAAATTCCTAATTTCTAGGCCATTTTAGGATAAATTCCACTGAATTTATGGCCACTGAAATTAATGGCCACTGAAATTAATTATGTAGTTCAGTGAAAAGGTAGCAGTTAAGCAGAGAGAGTGCTGAGCTGAGATTTTGGAGATGAGATTTTTGACCTATCTCTATTAGCTCTATTAGCTGTCTGACTGGGCTGACCAAGTTCCCTGTATTCATTCTTCATCTATAACATTAAAGGGTTAGAATAGGTGTTTTCTGAAGTGTTATTCCAAATCTAATATTGTTAAAAATAAGTCTTATTGAGTTATAACATAAAAAAAGTGTAACATGCTAAGTGTCCAGTCTTTGGTGACCGGTCTACTGTTCAACCAATCAAAGCATAATATGCTAATAATATACTAAGGCCGCTCAACCATTCACTATGATGTGCACTGACCACCAGGGGGCAGACACTGTGACCAGTAGGTTAGCTTGCTGGCTGATTGGGACTGAGTGAGATGAGCCAGACATGCCCTGGAGCCCTCCCCAGGCCTCTCCCCTGCTCCAATCATGCACCTGTGGGGTCCCTCTTGGTCTGGCCTGTGCCCTCTTGCAATCTGGGACCTCTCAGGGGATGTTGGAAAGCCAGTTTTGGACTGATCCCACAGGCCACTGGCCTTGGGAGAGCCCCAGATTTAGGCTGGAGAGCACTGCTATGGCTGCGCAAGCCTCTCCTGATCGGGACTGATTGGGTGTGAGCCCACAGCAGGCACAGTGAGGCCAGGCTGAGCGGGAGCAGCAGGTAAGAGATGTAGGTGGCATTGGACTGCGGGTTTCGGCCTATCCCTGCAGACCACCCAGAGGGGCCCCACCTATGCGCCAATTCATGCACTGGGCCTCTAGTATATAGTAAAATATGGCCATTTAAACATATATTTCATTGAGTTTTGACAAATTTAATATCCTTGTTTTCAAAAATCTAGAAAACATTTCCATCTCTTCAAAATGCTACTTTGTACTACTTTCCAGGCAATATTTTGTAGATAGATATTTTTTTCCTAGTTTCTGGATCAAGTAACTTCCAGGCATGGCTGAAATCAGAGCTTAAATGGATTTGATGGGTTTTCTGGGTCATATGTTAAGAGTAGTTTTAAGGTAATGGGAAGCTGTCACACTGTTTTTCAAGTGTTTGTACCATTTTATACTGACAATGTATGAGAATTCAGTTGCTTCATATCCTTGCCAATACTTGTTATTGTCAGTCTTTTTAATTTTGACCATTCTAATATGTGTGTGATGGTATTTCATTGTGGTTTTAATTTGTATTTTCCTGATGACTTAATGACAATTAACCTCTTTTTCTGTGTTTATTAGCCATTTGCACAACACCTTTTGTGAAGTATTTGTTCAAATCTCATTTTAAAAACTGACTTGTTTTTCTTATTAGTTGTCAGGCATAGTTATAGCAAAGAATTTTTAGTCTTTACCTTGTATTTTATTTTTTTAATGACATATTTAAAAGAGCAAAGACTTTAATTTGGAGTCCAATTTATCATTTTATCTTCTATGATTCATGTGTTTTGTGTCTTAAACTAAGAAATTTTTACCTACCCTAAGGAAGATTTTATTCTGTACTTGTCTATAGTTTATTTTTTTTGCATTTAAGTATACTTTTAATTTTGTGTATGGTATGAGATAAGGTTATAGATTCACTTTATTCCAAAGAGATATCCAATTGTTTCACTGTTTTATTATCTTTTTCTCGTTGAATTATCCATGCCGTTCAAATATCTACACTAATAAAAGAGAAAAATGGTAATTGACGTACAACGCTACCCTTTTCATTGGCTAATCAGGGCTATATGCAAATTAACTGCCAACTAAGATTGGCAGTTAACTGCCAACAAAATGGCGATTAATTTGCATATGTAGGCACAAGGCAGGGAGGTGAAAGGGAAAGGAGGAAGAAGCCCCCTGCCACTGACAGTGATCAGAAACCCAGGGGGGAGCTAAGAGCTGGGGGGCAGGGCAAAGGCTCTTCTCAGAGAATCAGGCGCCTTTGCCGCCCTG
>NW_006288633.1:881428-882046 GCF_000327345.1 Myotis davidii
TAAGATAATATCATATATTTATATATTGTTACTTGTTGTTATAGTAATGTTACTTATTACTATAATATTGATGTTACTTCTCCTATAACAATAAGTAATAATATGTGAAATACATAGTATATTATAATAAAATAAATTTATGTATATATGAAAGAAACTTCTATGAAATGTTTATGCCATAGATTATTATTATTGTTTTTGTGACTCTTGTTTAAAGCAACTTGGAATGAAAGAGTTGAACATGAGTCTCCTTTCTGAATGCATATGGGAGAGTAAGGAATTAGAGGATGGTCATATGTCCGGAGCCTTGACTACTGACTCCATCTCACATCTCTACTCAGGAAACAATCATGTGAGGATGGGTCTTATCTACTAGCAATTACCAATCAGACTCTAAGGATTTGGCTTTCTGGTTATTCTTTCTCTCTTCCCCCTCTGTATCCTCCCATCTAAAGTTTATTTATTTAATTATTTTTTACATATTATGCTTATTTATTGTTTCTCTCCCCCTTTTATGAGGTCTAAAGTTTCTTATCATATGTCCATCATGCTGATTTCATGGATTTTTCCCCCAAATGAATAATGTATTATACACAAGTAAACTAGAACTATACGATG
>NW_006288633.1:882094-884186 GCF_000327345.1 Myotis davidii
ACTTAAAGGGAAAGCAGTTTTTCTATTTTTAGAAACCTTATAAATAATCTAGATGTGACTTTGAATAATGGGTACTCCATGAGTTAGGATGTCTCTTGTTTTGAAATTTTCTTGGCAAAAAACGGTAAACGGACCCTCTCTATTACAATTTTCATCATTGCCTGTATTTATTTTGCACTGCATTGAGTGGGTGCATTGCCCTAAGCTGTGGCAGATTTGATTTCCATAGTACTTGTTTCGTTTTAGTTGGCCTGCTTATAACTTCTTCTTAGCACCCTGTCCTTGACTCCATAATATTGGGAGGACCCTGCTCACAAGTCAGCTTTTGGCAGAATGAGGCATCTTTATCCTTGAGGTCATATTTCAGGCTTTTGTTCAGTCACAAGTTCTGTTTGGATTTATCCTCGGCGTGTCTACTTGAATATTCAAAAAGTCATCAGCTAGTCTAATTTGTTTTTTTTTTAGCCATGTAAAAGACTGATTTGCTTTGACAGGTGGATCAGAAACAGAATTGGAGCTATTTTATCTGGACCTAATTAAACAACCTTCATTACCGGCAGATATATGTTTGTGACTTAAAATTAGCATGATTGGAATTAAAACTCAAAATATAAGGCATTGAATTCAGATATGGCTGGTTTAAAAATAAATTCCATACATTTTAAATGCAGCAAGTCTGGCTTGTAAATATCCTATAGCGACAAATTCCACTTAGGGGTGTGTGTGTGTGTGTGTGTGTGTGTGTGTGTGTGAGAGCGCGCGCGCACGCGCGCGCATGTACACACGAGTGTGGCTATACACACTTATGAAACAGTTTCAGAGCAGCATTCTAAAATATTTTTAAAACCTCATTTCTTCTCCTTTCCTTTAACCTCCAAGTATTGAGCTCCATGTTGAGGATTTTTATGTAGCTTTCTTTAGCGTCAAAGGTTACATTCTCTAATCAAATTATTTCTATTCATCATTGTCGAGTTTCTGAGATTTTGTGATTGCCTTTTATTATACGGATCCTGATTGTGTGTAGTTGTATATGTATATAGACACAGTGGAACCTGTTTAAAATGTTCTTCCACATGTAACATTTGAAATCATATTAGACTTTTCTTATAGTGTTTTATTTCCTTAACAATTTGAGAAGCATTTAAAAAAGTATTTAGTGTGTGTTTATACATATACATATATATATATATATGCATTTATACATAATATAATTTTTAATTGTAGTTGTGCATTCTGGATAATGATGGGAGCTTAGTAATTATCAAACAATTTAAAATATACTAGTAACTATATATTTTGTGTTTCCTTAGACATTTTGAGAATTATTATGCATTTAGATATATGAGCCAGATTTTACCTTATGAAGAAAAATAAAAGGTTGAATAAAACATATTGACATTTCTGTTCAACATAAGGCTGCAGGAATTATGGTGGATTCCTTTTCCTAACAAATATTAATATGAGATTCCTGGTGTGATGAGAACTGGATATCAAGAATCTAATCCCTCCCCTTGCCTTTGTGCATCAGAAGCCCTCTCCAAATTATTAAAATGCCAGGTCTTTTGTGATACCTCTTGATGCATCATTGCAAATTTTAACTGCTTTAAAATACAAGCAAGAGTGAGCCTGTAGTATTTATAGCCTTCTTAAATAAAATAAAGCATTTGTGTTTATCCATGTCCTTTTAAAAATTTGAATTTCCAGATGATCTTTTCTTTTTTATTCTCTCACAGAATGAAAACAGCAGTTCCTGTGTGTGTTTGCCACCTTTGTTTGGATTTGTCCAGCCCTTCCTGTTACTGATGAGGAGGCTAGTTCAACTATTGCTCTTGAACTTTGTTCAATCATTTCTTTCATGAAAATGAGGTCTTGCCTTAGCTGGTTAGGCTTAGTGCATAGAGGGTCAACCTGCGAACTGTAGGGTCCCAGGTTCAATTCTGGTCAAGGGCACCTACCTCAGTTGCAGGCTCCATCCCCAGTGGTTGGGGTACGTGTAGGAGGCAACCAGTTGAAGTGTCTCTCTCATCATCGAAGTTTTCTCTCTTTGTCCCCTCTCCCTTTCACTCTCTCTAAAAAATCAATGGAAAAATAT
>NW_006288633.1:884307-904412 GCF_000327345.1 Myotis davidii
GGTTGCCTTATGCCCATCAATATATGAAAGGTTCTGTGTTTGTAAAATTCCATCAGCTTTCCTTCCTCAAAGTCTATCACATCACATAGCATTAAAGACTGGGATACATTGTGTGTGTGTGTGATTTTTGAGGTCGGCAAACATACATTTGAATCCTCACCTCTCAATTTACAGGCCTTGTGACCTTGGTCAAGTTACTTGATGTCACTAAGCTTCACTTTCCTCACCTGTAAACCAAGGTAATCATAGTCCCTCACTCAAGGAGAAGTGAGGACTAAATAAAGAGAGTAGAGTGTTGTGGCTGGGAGCACAGAGGCTGGGGCTGCATGGCCAAAATGCCATGTGTTTTTGTGCAATTCATTTAACCTTTCATTACTTCAGTTACCTCTCTTGAACATGTGGATTATAAGCAAATATTCACAACATTGTGAGGATTAAAGTAGACAATAACTTTAAAGTATTTGTAACCATACTTGATTGTGGGATGGGTCCAGCATTATTTTAGATGCTGGAGAGACAGATGTGAACAAAAGTTCTTATCCACTTTAGCTCTCATTCTAATGGGTAACATAAGACATTTTTTAAAAACAAATAAACATCTATCTCTCTCTATATAAAAGCCTAAGTGACCAGTCGACCAAACGACCTGCCGACTGGTTGCTATGATGTGCACTGACCACCAGGGGTCAGACGCTCAATGCAGGAGCTGCCCCCTGGTGGTCAGTGTGCTCCCACAGGCCAACTTCCTGTGGCTGGCCAACATCCCATGGTCCCTCTCCCAAGACTGGGCAAGACAGCACTGATCACTGGCCAGGCCGAGGGGCCCCACCTGTGCATGAATTCGTACACTAAGTCTCTAGTATATAATAAGGGGTATGGAGAAAAATAAAGCAGAGAAGTAAGATAAGAGGGCCAATAGGAAAAGGTTCAATTTAAAATAGGGTTTTCAGTGTGGGATCACTTGGAAGGTGATATCTGAGCAAAGACCTAAAAGTGGAGATGATTAAGCCATGTGGCTAGGGAAAAACTGAGTAAGCTCAACCCCTCCTGTGGCAGGAGACTTGGAGTAAGCAGAGGGTGACAATAGTCAGAGATGAGTCCAGAGAGAAAATAAGGGTCGGCTCAGAGGGTCTTGTAGGCTAGTTTGGAAGTTTTGCTTTTATGTTGAGTGAGACAGGATTGCAAAAGGGGTTTGAGTAGAAGAGCTACATGATCTGACACATTCTATAAGGGACACCATGGCTGCTAAGTTGAGGATGGGCTATAGGGAGCAAGTTTTAAAATATAGAGGAAGCCATGGTTGGTGTGGCTCAGTTGGTTGGATCATAGTGGATTTGATTCCCTGTCAGGGCACATATATAGATTGTTGGTTCCATCCCTGGTTGGGGCAAATAAAAGAAGCAACTGATCAATGTTTCTCTCTGTTTCTGTCTTTGTCTCTCTCTCTGTCTCTGACTCTCTTTCTCCCTCTTCCTCTTTCTCTGAAATAAATTAAAAATAAAATGTAGAGAGCAGTTAGAGCTATAGCTATAAACCAGAGAAGGGATGAAGGGGCCTGAGATAACCATGGTCCTGTAGGAAGAAGTGAGCAGAAGGTGGATATATTCTGAAAGTGTTGCAGTTAAAATTTGCCATCATCATTAACGTGAGATGATCCATAATTTGTTTGGAAAATCAACAGCTATAGAGTAAACATTTATTAAATGGTAGACTATTTGTTATTAATAAGTAAACTGCTATCAGTTTGACATTATCTTTGTGACTTGTGGTGGAAACTGAGGCTTCCTAAATGCCTCAGTAGGATTTAAATTTGATGTCAGGAAGGACTTTACTCAAATGTACAGAATGCCTTGTGAAGGGTTGGGTGAAATATCTAAGGAAATTTGAATACTACTTCTCCAAATCTTTTCATGTAGGAAACTACTTAAGCAAAATTTTCTTAGTTGAAGAATTCATTAGATCAGGAGTAAGCAAAACTATACCCTGGGGCCAAATCTAGCTTGCCTCCTGTTTTTGCAAATAAAGTTTTATTGGAACACAACCATGCTCATTCATAAAGTATTGTCCATAGCTGCTATATGCTACGACAACAGAATTGAACAGTTGCAGAGCCTAAAATATTTACTCTCTGGCCCTTTACAGAAACTGCCTTAGATGAACACTTATGTGTGGCTTAGCACCATAAACACAGAGTTATTATCACTCAGAGCATATTTATGTAAGTATATGACACCTAGCAATGAATGAAGATACCAAAAGGTAACCATGGATATGTTTATTTAGAGGAAGAGTCCAGCCTTTAGACTCTTGAAGATACTATGAAGGTGTCATCTTCATAGAAACCATTTATCTGTTTTACTATGCTTCAGATGACTGTCTTAACCATTCCCCAGTTACTGGCTCATTTAAGTCTCACAGCAATCATTGGAAGATATTATTACTACTCCTATTTTTCAGATGAGAAAAATGAGGTACAGAGGGATAAATGATTTGCTCAGAGTTCCACTCTTGGTAACAGATAAATGTGCGTGATGTGGCTTCAGAGCCCATGCTTTTCACCCCCATACTTTACTTCTATCCAGGCAATTTTTGAATGGTGTCTTTGCTAGATGCTGTGTGTGTGTGTGGCTTACCCATCAACAAATTCCCCAACTTGGATATTGAACCTGATCTTGTGGGATTACTTAATGAATTGATCATTAGCATCTAGGCTGTTTAAGTTGCTACTGCACAACGGTGTCATTCAGCTGCTGAGGGACAGAAAAAGGAAAGGAAAAATTGCCACATCCTTAATTGTGTTCTTTCCTTTTAAGTTGACAGAATAACAGAAAGACTGTGCCAATTTTGCTGCTTGTCTTATAAGTGTGAAGTCTCAAAGAATAATACAAAATTAATTTTCATATGTTGGTGAATTTATCTGAGCTGAGGGATTCTTAACTCTTGAAATTTCAATGTTGGGCTGCTAAAATATGGATATATTTTTCCTTTAAATAGCAGGCCATTTTAGAATAAGATTATATCTGTCAGAACTGAAAATTCTGTATTTATGCTTCATTGTAATCCATTCATTGCTTTGAGGGCTCTAGGTTCCCGAGGGAGCATTAAATAGCCAAATGATGTCCCTGAGTGCTGGGCTTTGTAGTTGGATCTTTGATTTAGCTTACATGTAAAAGCATGAGTCATCTGACAATCACTTATTGACAGCACATTTGGAGAAAAAGCAGCCCAACTTCTTCTGGCTAACTATAGTCTACGTAATTTTGGATCAAAATGTTCTATACTTTCCCCATCCCATGGCCTATTTTAGGTAATAGCATGCAAATAAGTGTCTTTTCCAGCTAATTTCACCCATTTTTGGTTAACTGCCACTCTGAAGATGCAGCTGCCACAGATGAGAAATTGCAAGAAAAGAGGGTGGTGTGGCTGCTGAAACGGCTTTCTCATTCCTGGACTAGAAGCCAGCCCCTTCCCCCCGCCCGAGGTTGTTCAATGGCAGAGTCTGATTCAGAGACCATGGTTTCTCTTCATTGAAACTTCTCATTCTCTCTCACACACAGAATCTATTCCCAAGGCACTGAACTTTGTGAGCTTTGGTGGAAACTGAGGCTCAAGGAGAACTCAAGGACTGTGAGACTTCAATTGGCCAAGGAAAAGGAATTCAGGAGTCCTGATTTACATGTGTAAATTAAACAAGTTGAAATAAAAGAGCTCAGTTTCTTTTTGGTACATCTGAATTAGGGGAAGCTTTGGGGAATTAGAAAAGGGGAAAACAGAGACCAAGAATTCTTGGGAACTAGTTCTTTATTTTTTTTTTTATTTGTTGTTTTGATTTTATAGTGTATCTAAAAACTGCGGAATTGACTACTGATGCCATTTAAATAATATTTGCCCTAGATCTTGACTTTCCTTGTACAATGTGCCAGGATGTCTGTTGGGAACTCAGTCAATACTATTTTCCATCTTCTCTGCTTTACCAGTATTTCAGGGCTTTAAAGCATAAGAACTAAATTTCTTAGTCTACCTGTCAGCAGAATTCTGCTTTAGATTACACCAATGAAATATACTTGTGCAAGAGATGTAAGGCAAAAGAGAAACAGAAGCCACTATTGCTTCTGAGCAGCATTGGGTAGGTGTTTGGGCTATGACACATCACAAAAAATAAGATTTTGCCAGAGATTTCTAGGAATTTCCCTGCAATTCCTTAGCAACAATTAGGTGCTCAAGACAGCTGAAATAATCAGGATCATTTTCCTTAAATTTACACATTTCCTGATTTCCTGGGTGCTAGCCTTAACTTTTCCAACCTCCTCCAAGAGATATTAAATCTCTAGCTCCTTGTTTTGGATCTATTTCTGCCTGAAATATCTGGAGTGGTTTCTGTTTTCCTGACCAAACTCTGACTGATATAAGCCATTATCAGTGAGTTCATATTTTTAAAATGGAATTAAATTTGTTTAGTGAATTAATGAATGTTTTGCAAGAATACTATTTAAATAGCTTGTATGATTTCATTAGTCTTTTTTTTTGTATTCTGTTCTTATTCATGACTTCTGTATGCCTCTCTAAATCCCCATTCTACATAAAACTCTCTGATAGATCTAAATAGCTGGTAAGTTAAAGCCCCCAACTCCTTAATTGGGAATACAAGAGCCCTCAAAAGATGCTCCCAACCATACCATATTTTGCCTTATCATTTCTGGTCTTGCCTTTTCAAATCCCTAGAGCCATGAGTCTCCTATAATTATTGTTTCTGACTCTCTACTCACATGTTGTCTCTGCTTAGATATACAGTATACTTCATCTTGTTCTATCATATCTGTATATATTCTTCAAGATTCAGCTCAAATATCTTTTCTTCTTCTCTACTGTTTTTCTTCATGACTCTCTCTCCAACAAACCCAAGTATTCCTCAATAGCAACCTATATGTAAACCCAGTACAAAGTTATTATATTATTTTGTAGCTATTTGCTTTGTATTCCACATTCACTAAATAGTAAATTCTTTGAGGAATGAAACCCATTCACTTTATTTATCTCAATAATTTAGAACTCAATAAATGGTCATTGACTTGAAATAGTGAGTTGAAATGGACTGTCACCTAAATGCCATGTGAGCTAGAAGAACCATCTAAATTTTTTCAATAAAAGCAAAAAAATGTTTTTCAAAGTAATCAAATTCTTCCTAGACTAGCCTAGGGAAAACTTTGACTTTACTCTGGTCTGGCAAAAAGGAAAACTAATAAAAGAATGTTCTTGCTTTTTAAAAACTGATGTTTTGAATATGTATTTTCTTTTCAATATATAAAAATGTAACTCCCACTAAAGCCTTTGGGCATATGTACAGTTATAAATATAACATTGAAATACAAATGTACATCAGGATTTAATTGTATAATACAAACAGGGAAGAGAAGAGAAGGGAAGGGAAGGGAAGGGAAGGGAAGGGAAGGGAAGGGAAGGGAGTGAGGACTGGCACAGAGCTTGCATTAGAAACTTCTATGGTGCCCAGTGGTGTGGGGTTAGCAATAATCAAACAGTCCATGAGCAGGAAGTGGGGAATTTTAAAGCATTAACTAGGATTGCAATGAAGAATAGAAATGTGGGGGCTTTGGTAGTTCATCTCAAAAATCAATGATACAAAAACCTCCCAACTTCCGCCATAGATAAATCCAAACAGAAGTTTTAGGTCTTGAGTCTTGATAAGGTAGGCATAGCACAAAGGATGTGCTAAATGGCAAAAAACTCTCAATACCAAGGAGATGAAATTCTTAATTTCCATGTGCTAATGGCTCAATACGGAATTTTAAGTAAGTTATTCAATATTTTGGGTCTCAGATGTATCATCCATTTATGGGGATAGTAATGTGTGACTTTTCTTTACTTTTTTGTACTTTTCTTCTGGACATTTAACATATTCATTTCCAAAGCTCTCTCCAGGCAAGATTATGAATAGAGATGTTTTTTCTCAGTTCCTTCCCATCACCAAAGTCAGAACTCCCTTTTCTTTTTCTACTGTGGTTCCTATTTCCAATGAGCTCTTTTAGATACCGTGATCACTGTCCTTTGAGTAGCAAGTAACATTTGTATAGCATTTTATAACATATGTGAGGATTATCTTACCCTTATCTTTGAGAGGTAGTAATTATTATGATCCACACTTTCTGGATCAGGAAACTGAGCCACAGGTAGATGTTAAGAATCTTGCTCAGAACTGCATATTTAATAAATGGTATGTCTGTATCTGGAACCCAAGAATTTTAATAAAGAAAAAAACAAAACCCTAATACTTTCGAAGCACACAGAAAACTCTTAAAGTGTTAGAAGTTTTGGAACATGAAAGAATGAGTTTATATAAGAGGTTCTGGTGGGTAAATTTCAGATTCATTGTGTCCATGGTTGGAAACCCAGCCAAAGTAAAATGCCTCACATGTAGTAGTTACTGTTTCAAAATAGTATATGAGTGAATGAATAAAATAATAAATGAATGAATAAAATGGTAGTGATCATACTGATTTATCTATGTAGTTACATATTATAGTACATCTATCATCTATCTATCACCTATGCATCTATATCTTAAATGTACATGTATGTATATGTGTATATGTATGTTTGTTTTGTTTTGCTCTGCTGTGTACAAATAGATTATCCTTTTTCATTTGATTCTTTTTCTTGTCAAAAGTGCTATACTCTAAATTTTAATTCTTTTTCTTTACACAATTAAAAAATTCTAGGCTCGCGATTACAGAGATGTTTTTAGATTAACTTTTTACTTTGAAATAATTTCAGATTTATATAAAAGTTGCAAAGAGAATAATACAGAGAATTTCTGTATATCCCTCACTGCTCACCCAGCTTTTCCTAATCTTCATATTTAGCATACCATGATTCATTTGTCAAAGTTAAGAAATCAACATGGCTATATTACTATTAATTAAACACCAGGCTTTATTCAGATTTTACTAGTTTTTTCATTTGTGTCTAATTTTCCTTTTTTAAAAAAATATATTTTATTGATTTTTCACAGAGAGGAAGGGAGAGAGATAGAGAGTTAGAAACATCGATGAGAGAGAAACATCGATCAGCTGCCTCCTGCACATCTCCCACTGAGGATGTGCCCGCAACCCTAATTTTCCTTTTTTCTCTTCCAGGATCAAAATTATCATACTGCATTGCATTTAAACATTGTATCCATTTAAAGATCACATCTTACTCTCCTCTGGTCTGTTACAGTTTCTCAGTCCTTTCTTCTTTTCATGACCTTGATAGCTTTGACGATTACTAGTCATTATTTTGTAAAAGGCCCTTTAATTTGGATTTGTCTGATGTTTTTCTTCTTTAGGCTGGTGTTATAGCTTTGGGAGAGAATACCACAGAAATAATGTGGCCTTCTTGTCACATCCTTTTATGAGGGTACATGTTATTAACATGACTTATCACTAGTGATATTAATCTTGATCATCTGGCCCAGGTAACATTTGGCAAACTTCTCCACTCTAAACTTAACTCCCTACTCTTTCCTTGCATACTCTGTTATTTGGCAAGAGTCACTAAATACAGTCTAGTTCAGTGATGGCGAACCTATGACACGCGTGTCAGAGGTGACACGCGAACTCATTTTTTTGGTTAATTTTTCTTTGCTACATCGCATTTAAATATATAAAATAAATATTAAAAATATAAGTCTTTGTTTTACTATGGTTGCAAATATCAAAAAATTTCTAAATGTGACACGGCACCAGAGTTAAGATAGGGTTTTTGAAAATGCTGACATGCCGAGCTCAAAAGGTTCGCCATCACTGGTCTAATTCAAGGGCAGAGAAGGTGGTTGGGGCAGTACAGGTAGGGCATTAAGAACTATTTCTAGAGGGGAGAGTACATAAGTCATTCAAAAATTTTCTGAGAGGGATATTTTTCTCATTTATTTATTTACTCATTCATTTATTTATAGCAGTATGGATACATATCTAATATTTTGGGCTATAATCCAATGTTATTATTTATTTTGTTGTTCAAATTGTTCCAGCTTTGATGGTCATTTATTTTTACTTGTTATTGTTGACACTCTTACAGAAATCTCCCATTTTATCTCCTTTTGCCCCCCTCCACCCAGCACCTGCCCTGCTCCCCACCCTTCACCACATTGCTGTCTGAGTCCATGGGCTATGCATGTATGCATATATATTCTTTGGCTAATCTCTTCGTCTCCTCTTCCCCTCACCCCTCTGAGATCTGTCAGCCTGTTCCATATACCCATGCCTTTGGTCCTATTTTGGTCACGATTTGAATTTTTAGGGTTTCTCATTTATCAAAAGGGCTCCACCATATTAGCCTAACGCCATTAAAAAAGAGCTTGGCCAGGGAATTAATCTTATGACATCGAAGTCTCCCATTACACAGATTTACGTCTTCTCCATGTGCTTGACAATTCACTGAAGTCAGTCCCATCTCTCTTCCCCAAGGCTACCAGCATGGTTTCAGAACCATGATGTGGAATTCCCGAGACTGCTTCTGAAAAGCAAAAATGCAGTGAAAATCATAGGGGTCAATGCCCTGACATGTCAGCACTTCAAAAAGGTCTTTGGGAATGCAGGGAGGGGTGGGGGAAATAAATTCCCATGAGGTTCTATTCCCTGTTCCCTTGGCTTCTTTGATTTCAGTAGCAACTGGAGGCTTCAGACAGGTGATGAATTTGGTCCAGAGTGAGGTTAGTTGAGAAGGAAATGAAAACAGAGGTTTAACAGGAAGATTAGTGGACTTTCTACCTCTGGGCAATAAACGTCTGCTTTGGTCCTCACTAATCAGTTTTCCACATGCCTCATGCCATTTGCTTTACTTAGGATGAGTTCTTAGAGCTCCATTAGGAAGTGTTCAAGTCACTGTTCTGAACAGGCTGTGTGTGTGTGTGTGTGTGTGTGTGTGTGTGTGTGTGTGTCTGTATGTGTGCGTGTGTGTGTTTTCCCAATGCCTTCCTTTTAACCCACTTCCTTTCTTCTAAGGGTATGCACATAGAGGACTGGTCAAGGGGGAAATTATGCTAATTAGGAAACATGGTCCAATTAAAGCAGACATGATGGGAAAATTGCCTTGGAGTCCAAATATATTATTCCAGGATAGAGGCCTCTGTAACACCTGCAATGAGTGTACACATTTCATAGCTCATAGCTCAGGGCAAAGGAAATGGGCTCTGATAAATTTGCATGTAAAAACCAATTGCAGCCAGCTAAATAATAATACAGCTCCTGCCAGGGAGGGGAAACTACTTGGTTTCTTTTAGTCCTGTGATGTTTACAAAATATCTATTTTTTAAAAGGCTGAACTAGGAAGATTAGAGAAAGATAGAGCATAAATAACCCTTAATTGTTTCCCTTCACATCTGTAACCCCTTACTTCCTTTCTCTCCCCTCTACTCTCACTCTCAACTGTTTTCTCATCCCTTTTCCCCTCAATTTCTAATGAGCTCTTACATCATAAGGTCAGGACTTGAGCAGTGTTGCAAGTCTAAAATGATTTCAGCTTTAGGGGGGAGGATAGCAGAAGTTCAGGGGACACAACAGAGAAATTGCTCATTGTGAAATGCCCTTTGAAACGCTCCTCATACCCTCTGTTTAGTCTTGAGAAAGTTCCATAGAGGTTGACGGATTATGTAATCTGCTCGCCCACTGATAATTTTTTGTCATGGGGAGATCGTAAAGGTATTTTGATTTTAGCCAGTCCCTAGTTAATAATCAATAGTCCTGTTGTCTAATGAAGTGATGGCCTTGACACCCCAACCTTTGTGCAGTGTTAAAATAACATTGATCGCTATCATTATCATATGCCCTTGATATACTGAATAAGGACATGGATATCAATCTTGGAGCAAAGTAACATTTCATAAATCTTATAGAAATCACCAGGATTGTCCAAACAGGAATGTGCCTCTTGACAGCAATGTGACAGGAGTCTAAGACACAGATAATTTATAATTTATCTCCAAACTCAGCTTGAAGAAAGACTCAGAAGTGGCATTTAGTATAAAAAGTGTTTCTTTTTGTGTCAAAGAGGACAAGGGAATCTTTTAATTATTTTTTTATTGGGTATTGGAAGGTTCCTATGGTACTTCTGTGGGGGGTGGGGTGGAGGAAGAGCTGAATAATTTATCTTGGTTTTCTATCTGAACTTTATTTAAATGTGGTGTTAACTTTAAATGGCTTGATTATCAGAATCATGGAATTTGTATGGAGTGGACTTTACCATGGACTGGCGCTCATCCAGCAAGGCTGAAGAACTGCATGGAAAAGGATTTGTTTTCCCAACAGACTTTTCATCAGAATCTCAGATTTCAAACTTTATCTTTCAAAATTAACATTTTAGTGTATTCACAATAGTTTCTCATTCAGAAATACTAATTATTCATCTAACTATTCTGATTATCCTAGTATTAAGAGGTTGATTTATTTTTTATTGCTAGATAACAAGTGTTACAAAATCAGGGACATTGGATCAAAATTTCAAGATATAATTCTTTATTTCTTTGGAAACACCATTCTTCTAAAACAACACATTCATGGGTCATAGTCAAGGTAGGATCCTAAGCCAAGTGTAGAGGCATTTGTTTAGATAAGTAGGCCTACACCCTATAATTTTCCACCTCAGAATAGTTACTGAAAATTGTGTGAAGATTTGAGAATCAGGGTGTGAATAATTCACAGCAATTACTTTTGTGTGACAGAATTATCCCTTCACTGTCCATAGAATTCCAGAATCTATATATATATATATCACTGACCACCAGGGAGAAGACACTCAATGCAGGAGCTGCCCCATAGTGGTCAGTGTGCTCCCACAGAGGGAGTGCTGATCAGCGAGAAGCTGGGCTCTTGGCTGGCAAGCATAGCTGTGATGGCAGGAGCCTCTCCTGCCTCCATGGCAGCGCTACCGAGCAGTGGTGGCAGCGGCAGGTACAGGGGGGCCAGGATGAGCAGCAGCGGAGCTCCACCTGCCCCAGCTGGGGCTCCTCCCTGACTTTGGCACTGCTACATCCCTCAGGGAGGATGTCTGACTGCTGGGTTTCAGCCTGACAGTCCAACATCCCCTGAGGGGCTCGGATTGTGAGAGGGCACAGGCTAGGCTGAGGGACTTCACTTGTGCATGAATCTGTGCCCTGGGCGTCTACTAGTCGTAGGTAAATAAGAAGGAGTATAACAACAATTCCTTAAAAATTGCTGAAATCTCAAATGGAGAAATTCGTTTATAGAAGGCAGAATAGAGCAGGAGCAGGCAGATGCAACACCAGGATTTATCCATTGTCATTAATTGAAGAATGCAAAGATGTTTTTCCATTTTTATTGTATAAGGTTTTAATTTATTTCAATGTATTTTTATTTCTACCTTGTCTTTATCTAAATGTGTTTATTGTCATTAATTTGTGAATAGAAAGATGGTTTACTATTCAGAAACTAAACACCAGTTTTGTTTTTAAGATACGAAGAGGCCCTGTTCATGGAAAACCCGGTGACTAGGTATATGTCCCATCTATGTGTTCTGTGTTATGCACATTATGTGTGTACATTTGTGCCCATGCATATTTCTACTTTATGCATATGTAAAGCTCTTATTAGTACTATCAAGGGCATGCCTACCAGATAGAAAAACATACCTTTTTATAAGTTCAATAGAATATAGATGTCTTATAAAATGTTTTATTTACTACACACTAAGCTCTACACACACACATACATACACACACACACATTATATAAAAAATATATATACTATCTGCAGATGTGAAATCTAGCTGATAGTAATTTAAATTGAACTAAAATTATCCAGCTCTACAGTACTCCCCCCTCCCCACTTTTTTTGGCTTCCTCTTAAAAATTATTATTTTACAAGATATTTTATTTACAAGATAATTCCAGGTATTACATTTTAAAACTGGAGTGGAAAAAGTAAAAGGAGCACCAGCTCTTTCTGATAGCTTGTGCTCAGAAACATTGAGGTGGAGTAAGAGAGAGACATGTATATGTATATGTCCATAGAGAAGTATTACGTTGTAACCTTGGTTGCCCCACATGCTTAGTCAAAGACACCCATGAAGAAAACAACTGATATTTGGGCCTAAATATTTGAGATGGAGGCATCACCCACATAACTACAGCCAGAAGTCTTTTTTAATGAATGATTTCCTCCCCTTAAACAAAGGGGAGAGTTTCCAGCTGGGTACAACCTTTACTCACTAATCTGACAAAAATGTAAATGTTTTTACAAACATATTATTTACTAGGCAGGAAGCTTTTGGGGAGGTGGTGGGGTAGCGGAGGAACACAGATAAATGTGCCAGCAGTAAGAGCTTTATGACCACACCAGACCCGACTGTCATTCCTTCGGTACTTCCTGTCAGTCTGACTAAATTCTGTCATCCCTCACCCCGGTTTAAATTAACAGGTAATTTGTAAATGTCACTTCAGGTTAGGCCGCTCATTTTGTTTCTACTCTACCAATGCAAAGTCTAGGACTAATTTTTCTTGTCTTCTTTTAATAGGATTTTCATTTATAAATAGAATTATGTTCTGAAAATAAATTACAGTAAGTGATGCACAGAGCGGGTAGCAGCAGCACTTTCATAGAATTTCAAGCACCTACATCAGAAGAGATTAATAAAAACACTTCAAAGGCTAAATTCTATTTAAGCAGAAGACAGCTTTTGGTTAATATTTAATCTGAGTAACTGAGATCTTGGTGGAAAATATAATTTTTTAATATCTAAATTAATTTTCAAAACAAAACCATTAATTTTGCTCGGAGAGTTTGTGCAGTGAGAAAGTTTTAGTAATATATTTGTAGAGGGAAAAGTTAATCAATTAATTTTGTGGTGGAAAAAATTAGCTTTTAATATTATATTTGTTCTAAATGAATTCTTATTATTTGCTCAGGTGCCGTGCTTTGGGGTTCTTCCTAAGTCTTTTCCATCTCCATCGCCAAAGGAGAAGGCTGTATGGGAATAACATTTTTTTTTCTAATTACTATGCATGGCTGCCATGCCCTTCCCTTCTTTTTTTTTAAATCGAAAGGTCTCAAACTCAAACTCTGTACCTCTCTACCCTAAAGGCTGCAAAGCTGGCTAATGGGGTTTGTCATTACAGCAGGTCCATTGCAATCATGGTGTGTTTTACAGAGAGGCAATTATGGTGGGGAGATGCAGTGGGGGATCATGTTAGGGTGAAAGGGAAAGTGCTCTCTAAGTCACATGACAAATATTCACCAAATGCTAATTGATTGAGACAAAAGAAGTTTGCCTATATGACTTGAATAAAGAAATTTGTGGAACTATCAAGTTGATTATTTCTTCCATCTTACCAGTTCTGTCATTTACTATCTTTGTGGCCTTAGACTCCTGAGTTTGAAAATGCATTATCAATTTAATTCTACATCTGGTCTGATTTAGTGCGGGGTTATGTAGCTGAACAATGTTTTCTACGCTATAATCTTATTTTGTCACAGCTATAAGCTTTTTAACAAAACCACAGACTTTACTACTCTCCTAATTAGGAGTGGTATGGCTGGACTGAGAGAGCTTTTGTCTTTCTTCTATCTTGCAGCCAGGGCAGCATCATTTTAGCAGTAAGATAAAGGGACTCTTTAATACTGAGGTTCTGAAAACAGGTTAATAGAAACTGGAGGTTCAGACCTACTAACCATTCTGACATTGTGTTCTTCTACCTTCTCCTTTCATCTTATTGTGCCAACAATCTCCTTGGACTATTCTCTATATGTTAAGTGGGAGGTGTGGAGGAAAAGAAATTTAAATTGTGTTTGGTCTGAGCCTTCACCAATTTTTTTCTCAACCTCTTTGCTACTGTGGTTCAATGAACAAGTGCATGACTGAGAACTTTTTCATTTCTCAAGGTGATCATCTTCTTACTGGACATAGATGTTTAATAATTAAAGTCATATGATCTCACTAAAAAAATCTGGGAAATGGAAAAATTATTACTCAGAACCCTGCCATCCTAACATACTGTGGTCATATTTTCTTCAAGTATTTCTTATATATCAGTTTTTTCTTTTTTTAAATAAATTTTATCGATTTTTTACAGAGAGGAAGGGAGAGAGATAGAGAGTTAGAAACATTGATGAGAGAGAAACATCAATCAGTTGCCTCCTGCACATCCCCCACTGGGGATATGCCCGCAACCAAGGTACATGCCCTTGACCGGAATCAAACCCGGGACGACCCTTCAGACCACAGGCCGACGCTCTATCCACTGAGCCAAACCGGTTTTGGCCAGTTTTTTTCATTCTAATACAATTTTCAGCAGTATACATATAACTTCCAGCATTTTTCCTTAATGTGTCATTTTCCCCATATTTTTGCATTGCTTTTATAATGATCATATTTCCCAAAGAAAATATTATTAAAGGAAGTAGTCAAAACTCTTTTAACAAATAACCAGATTACACTCATTTTTGAACAGTGATTTAGAAGAATTGATATCTGTTGCTTTTTGCTATTAACAACAAATTTTCCCCAAATGACAGAGAACTAACATTCTATGTCAGAACAGTGCCAAGTGGAAGTGGCTCCATTTGCTCAGTGCCAGGCCTCTCTGCCCACCCCCCCCGCCCCCCACCTGTAGAGGTGAGGCTCTGCATTCCCAATCAGATGCCTGACTCTTCACCTTGTGTTTCAGCTTGTTCATGTACCTAAGGCCTTCTTCTTGGTATTATATTTGTCTTAAACATTAGCCTGTGAAATAATACAGGAAGGACAGGAAAAGCCAGTGAGTGAGAGACGGGTGAAGGATACTTTTTCCTGCTGCCTTAAATAATTAGAGAAACAAGAACTCTTTATAACGAACTGTGTTAAAAGTACAAAAAAGGCATAACTTTCACCCATTTTTTTCTATTATTTAAATAGCATTTTTTACTTAATGGTTTTCCTCTTAAGCCTTGTTTTTTTGGGAAAAAAATGATATAGAATGTTAGAGTGGGGGGCCAGGAAAGGTGTATGTTAAATCTCTGAGTCATTATGTTAGCTTTTAATAAAGTTCTACCAATGGAACAGGGGGTGAAATTTTATTTATATAGAAAAAATGGAGCACTGCTTCCTCTCTCTTTCTCGCGTGCATGTCTGAGCGCGCCTGCAGAAGCACACACACATGCACACACACACACTCACATACTCACACACAACCACACACACATACTCACTCACTTCTTAATTGAATAATTTCACTCAATTCTCATTAGGATTAGAAGCATTATTACAGGGTCTCGGTGATCCACACACCTTTGAAAAACTTGTCATCCTTTTTAAAATAATAACTTAAGGTTTTCATTGAAACCATACGTTGAAACTGGAGTCCACAAACAGGACTTTAGCATTGATGAAGACCAATTCCAACTTTGCCATTAGTTTACCATGTGAGCTGATGGAAAACCATTTCCTTCCCCCCGCCTGCAGTATTCTTACTTGTAGCTAGAAGAAATAATTGGTAAGGCAGAGGCATATCATTACCAGTCAAGCTTCATGGAATGGACTTTCAAAATCTTTGCAAAATATGAAGCACATGTTTAAGAATATTATTAATTAGGTTTCAGGCCGTTTGCATGTACTTAAACACACACACACACACACACACACTAAAAAAAGACCTGCTTCTTATTTACACAGGCCAGTACTTTGAAATTTCTCATGGCGTAAAGCAGTCCTTCATGTACATAACCTATGAATTATCCTTGAAATAAAATGTTTAATTACAGTTGACATTTCTGAACCCATTGCAGGTGGTGCCCATCTGAAGAGTGACATTGTTTACTACACCACAAGGCTCCAGGCCTGGTGTCAGAGATTATAAACCAATTTCCATCCCTGCTTTAATGCTGGTTTAATATCAGAAGAAGAACTTTACTGTGTAAATATTAAACATTTTGTTTAAATATTAAGTACCAAAGGTCTTTTCCTTTTGATTATTAAAACAGGAAGAGCCCCAACTTTGAAAGTGGTGCCTTGTTGTATTAAGAAAATGACTGGTTCTTTACCTTCAGGTTAATTATCACTGGCCAGAGACACATGCTCACGCAAAATGTCAGGTGTCTTCTTGTAACATTGATTCTCTCAACTATTACAAGGAAATAGGTGGCCAGGAATCTGACCGCTATAAAGAGCTTATTAGAAATTGTGCATTTTATCTTGCTCTTTACCTAAGATGTGGTCTGATGGGAACAGACATAAATATGCTGTCTCCTTGCTGGACACAGGTAGGGCAGGGTGGGGAATCACAAGGAAGTGACTCATGAGTGACCCAACTGTAACACTTCCTGGGTCACCACCAAAGTGCAAAAAAGCTAATCGTGGTTGACAAGAAGATATCTAGTGTGTTTATATGCTTGTTTGCCCAGCTAATACTGAAATTAAACTAGGGAAAGTGGACATGTGTGAATACCTGTCCTGCAAACAAAGACTCAAGATGGATGCAAACTCTCCTCAAGCGTTTACATCTTCCAACTAATTGCAGTGGGAACTGCAGAGAAAATATTCCCAATTTCTCCCAACTGTGGAAAAATGAGCTGTGGTCTTTATTCTGTTTTGCTAGCTTTTTATTTTTCTTACATATTGTCTTAGAATCCCCGAGCAGAACACTGCATCTATTAGGCAAGTATGAGAGATCCAGATGTTACTCTTAAATTGATAACTGTTGGGTCTGTTTTATTGAAGTGCTTATGTGAAGGCAAATAAACCCGGGGTTTAGCCTTTTTGTATTCAAATAAATTCACTACCTCTAAAAATAGAAGAGTCTTTATAATTCTGAAAAAGATGATGAAACCCTGGCAAATCTTGTTAGAGGAGTGTTTTAGAGCATAGTAATTTTGATGGGAAAAGGGAAAAGGGCCTCTTTTGATTTTTCCTAAAACTACTGACCCTGTTAATATTTACAGTTATATGATTAGATGGTAACATCACATGCAGCTTACCAGTACGTCACAAGCACTTTAAAAAATGTTCTCAATTATTTAATCAATTAACATACGTGTATGTATATTGGGCATTTATTTTGTATCTGGAATTGTGAATACCTGTTGAGCTTACCAACATTTGAGATAGATCTGAAAAGTCAAGATCCATTTACTTGATTTGATTAGAAAGTGTTCTACGTTCTACTCTCTTAAATGGTAGGGAAACAAAGTTAGTGTTTGATCAGATTTTATAAAACTTTAGATAGTGATTCGAGAAACGAGATTGGGGCAGTGCTACCTTTGAGCTGTATGGTTTGGGGAGACATGTCACAGTAGTAAGAGGGACAGCTGGTAAAGGGAGAGACTTGAACTTGAGATTCTTGCCAAAAACTACAGCGATCATCTACTGATAGATTAAAAGGAATTTAGGTTAGTGCAGTGATGGTGGGAACGGACAAGAAAAGGTGGTTTTAATAAAATTCTCAACTTGGTGGTTATTAGTAGTTTTTTAAAAAATTATGTTTCTCATTTTTTTCCTAAATGGAGAATGTGGAAAATGTAAGTCCATGGCCAAAGAATGAGTCAAAGATTTGGAAGGCACGTTTTGTTTTTTGATCAGATTACTGACCCTACGTGACTGGACTTTCCATACCTCCTGGCTCCACTATGCCTAGAATCAATATGGCCATGGCAGATGAATGTTTCAAGCTTCCTATGTAAAATACACTTTGTAATTAAATGAATTATTTTTAGGATACATGACGATTTTTGTTTTGCTCCAGCCCCGCAAAGGGAGGAGGGCAGCTTGCAGTTTGAATCAGAACTCGTATATTGTTAATCATTTAAACATGTTTGTCTTTTCTTCATGTATGTGTGGCATTAATATCCTTCAAAGATTTTCTTTGTGAAAAATTAAGTGTTCTGTTTTTTGAATTTTGCAGTTTAATTTAATGAATTCTTTTCTAATGTGTACTATAGTGAAATTTTTAAGATCCATTCTTAGGTGAGATTTCTTTTTTCTTATAATGCTGCTTTCCAAATATGAATATACTTTTAAATATTAGGTACTTTTTATGTTAAGAGTCTTCATATATTCTACTAACATCTCTTGTGTACTTTTCACTAAAGTATAATCATTGATCTATTATATAAGCAGTACCAAAGTGAAAGATATCTTCTTGCTTCTAGGAAATTACACTCTGTTTGGGAAGATCTAACATTTAAACACAGCAATGCTGATAAGTGGTGTATGAGTGGTAAAATCATCAGTGATATGCATTCATTCAGAAACATACCCATTACATAGCAAGCACATGCCACGTATATAATGTGTTAGGAGGAGATAAAAGGTGAACTCCGACTGAAGAGGTCTTTGAATTGGATCCTAGAGAAAGGGTGGGTTATGATAGAGAAGAGCTTTCTCAGCTCAGGCGCTCCCCTTGCAAAGGTATCAAGGCCCCAAAGCCCAAAGGGAGGCCAGAGGAGACTCAACAGGCCAGGAAGAGGCCACTCGAATGTCAGTGTTTAGCCCACAAGCGCAGAGAAAAGAAGCATTTAAGAATGCTGTAAAATAGAAAGAAAATGTGTAGAATACAAATAAATATCAAGAGGAAGAAAAGGAGTCTGACCCAGCTAAATTAGCCCGTTTCCTTTAGAAAAAAAATGTAACTGTTTAGAATTGTGCAATAGTATTTTCTTTTCATTCATCTCACAAAAGAAGATTGTTTTTTGCTCTGCGTCCTAGTGTCCCTTGCTCATTGGTTAGAGGTCACTTCCTCCATCTCATTAATGGCAAATGGAGCAATCAATTTTCCCCACTACTGATTTCTGTTTCAAGAAACTTGGGAATCATATTCCATTTTCAAAATTATCATTGATAGGAGTGCCTCCATTTCACTCCTGGGCCCTTAACAGACCATGATGTTTTTAGAAATGTTGACATATTCAAACCCATGCAATATCAATGTTCAGGGATAAGTTTTCTTATCTCAAGAGACTTTTGAAAAAAAGAGCCACATTATGAGAAGTAGAGCATTATTCCTATCTTTTTAGGTAATTTGACTCTGTAAATACAAATTACCACAATTATAATGGACACTCTTTTACAGAATGAAAGTGATTGCCTCTCTGAGTTCTTAGAAGGAAAAAGAGTTTCATAAATTTACTCATGGTTCAGGGAAAAAAAAAAACACACCCCAAAACCTAACGTTGATATGAAACTAGAACATTTTTTTTTCCAGAGGAAGACAAGTGCATTAAAGAAGAAATTATGCTCTACTCAAAGTTGTCTTTGTATACAAAAAGTTCCTTCCTGCAGACCCTATGATGATAGTCACCACTTTTGAATTTTTCAGGAAATATATGAAATGAATCATTTTCAAGATATTTTGACCTGACTTCTGGTTGCAGTTTTGAATAAAAGAAAGACATGTCTTCATAGTATATTTGTTTAAAGTTTTGGGAATTGGGATTTGGATGGTTGTATGTTTCACAATGGAAATGCTGCAGAAACCTCTTACACAGCAATTTAAAAAATTAAAATAAGTATAGAACAATAAACAAAACCCTCCATTAAGCACATCAGTAAAACAGCACATGATGTAGTTTATTAATATATTTTGTTGTAATTCATCTTAATTTTGGTTTCACTGAAAACAAACTTTCAGAAAATATTCTAAATAAACATATTGATATTATTTTAGGATGCCAAATTTAAAAGACTAGGACTGACCCTCTGTCAAAAGGACTGTGTAATATAAGAAAATGTTTTCTTGGCTATTTCATTGTTTTTTTATGCACTACTGACAAAAATCAAGTTTTGTTTCAGAAACAATTCCAAATAGATCCATTTTTGTTCTTCTGATATTTTAAACTGGCTTATGTAAAATGATTTCATTTTTTTTATTGAAAGCAACTGAACATTTCACAAGTCATGATATATCCTCTGGTATAAAATGATTGTTGAATCAAGTTTTAAAATACAGAAGATATTAACATAGAGAAATGGAATAGCTGGGGCGTTTCCTTGGTGGTATCATTACAGAAAGACTAATACAAAAGGTGCTACCCATTTGTTGTCTAAACAGGCAGAATCAGGAAAGCCTAGGTTATCTTTTTAAAGAACTTACCCATGTTTTAACACACACACATATATATATATATAT
>NW_006288633.1:905047-910493 GCF_000327345.1 Myotis davidii
GTTTATTAGTAGACATAAGGTAAGTAAGTATGAGGTGGAGAGGAAAAAAAGCAAATTTATTTTGCATGAGACATACTGATAAAATTTGTGTGGGCTGGTACTTTTCACAATATACTTACAAGGCAATAAATACATTTCCAGATATTCAAATAATATGTATTACAGAGATTTGAAGGCAACGGAAATGGCTCTAACAGAAAAAAAATACAGCCAGAGGTAGCCTTCCTTTGAAGAAATGAATAGAAAAGATCTACTATTAAGAGTCTCTCATAGGAATGATTGCTTGTCCTCTGCATAGCAAAGACATTTGATTACTTATACATTTCTAATTCCAAGCAGCACGAACGAGGAAGTTTCTTTTCTATTATCTCAAACATAAACTCCCATATCTGTTTTACCTTTTGAGAGGTCTGTGAACTGGAAATCATATTTCAACACATTCAAAATATTACTAAGTCTTGATCCTAAGGGGTATCTTTTCAGTGCAAGGCAGTGGGATTTGGCTGTGTAATTCTTATTAATATTAATAACAGCCAATTATTAGAGTCTGGAATGTACCAGAAGAATTTATTTTAAAGCTTAAATACATGAAAACAATTTATTTTAGTGAAACTCAATATCAGACAGTATAAACTTTCTTGGAATCAAGGAGAGAAAATATGAATATTAAAAACACACAAACCATAATTATAAATAAAAATTACTTGAACTTGTGGAACAACATCATATGGTTTTTGCATCTTTCCAGACCTATATAGAGTTGGTGTGGGAATGTTGGAAGAATCAAAATAGATGACATGACAACTTCCATGCAGTACCTATAAAACAAGCTATGCCATTCCTATATGCATGTATGGGGAATGTGGGATGTTCTGTGGCCCCTGACTAGCAATCTTCACAGAGCTGTAATAATTTGGCAGATCTGAACTAAATTTACTAAATGGACATTCACTGAGTTTACTTTGGTTCTGATTCTGCTTTGTTAGACTCTTCCATTTCTTGAATTTAATGAAATTGGTAGCCAATACAAATTTGATTTCTCAAAAATGACTCACTCCACAAATTCAACCTTTAAGAAAACATTACCTAGAGAGAGGTTAACTTTAGACAGTTTTGTACCACGTCATGAGTTTGTGATAGGTTGTGTTGGGATTAGCTATGACCCCTTTGGCAGCCATTCCCTTGTCTAACCATGAAATTTCAGCCCCCTCTCACACTTCCAGCCATACACAGCCCACTTCCATACTTTGTACATTGATTCATTTCTGTAATTAGATATCCATCCCCTTCAGTAGCTGAGGGCAGGCTCCTTAGTCAGACTTAAAGCTTTGTGACTTTGGCCAAATTTATTATTCTCTCTGGGTTTCATTTCCCTCTTCTGAAAAATAGAGATAATAAAGTACTTTTTTTCATAGAGTGGTGAGGGAATTAAAGGTGTTAAGAAATGTAAAGCTCTCTAAACAATGTCTGGAATACCATAGACATATTTGTGTAAGTCATCCTCTTATGTGATATAGTAATACAGTCTCTTTTTTTCTGCCTTCACCTTGAGGCAGATCTTGTTTTGTCTGCTCAGTTCTTGGCCCTTGTTTTGGTACTTAGAATAATGGGAAAGCAAAGAATGGAAAGGAACTGAGAAAGAGCAGACTAACATTGACTAGAAAGGACATGCAGCAATGCAGAGCAGAACAGAATTTGTTTGGAAAATGGGAAGAAGGTGGGAATAAAGAAAGATCAGGAGGCCAGATTTAAGTAGAGAATTTATGGGAGGGTTAGTAAAGTAGAGGAGCAGTAGTAAGGCAAAGAAAGAGGAGAAGGGTGGAAGAGCAGAGGAGGAGAGAAATGGAGGATTCACCAAGCTAGAGAGAAGTCTATTAGGTATCTTATATAATAAAGAGGTAATATGCAAATTAACCCTCACACTCTCACAAGATGGCTGCCTACAACCAGGCCAGCAGGGCAGTTAGTGAGGGATGACCAAACGACTGTTTGAGGAGACCAGGACAGTGGGGTGGGGGGAGCGTGAGGGGCAACCAGGCTGGCAGGAGGGCAGTTGGGGGCAATCAGGCCAGTACACAGAGGCAGTGAGGGACAATCAGGCTGGCAAAGGGGTCAGTTAGGGGCAACCAGGCAGGCAGGTGGTGAGCAATTAGGAGCCAGTGGTTCAAAATTGTGAGAGGGATGTCCAACTGCTGGTTTAGGACCAATCCCCAGGATTAGGCCTAAACTGGCAGGAAGTCATCCCCCGAGGGGTACCGGATTGGAGAGGGAGCAGGCTGGGCTGAGGGGACCCCCCCCACCACCACCATGCACGAATTTCGTGCACCGGGCCTCTAGTGAATAGATGAATGGCTGAATCCCAGGCAATGCTGTTCATTCTTGGCACCAGTCAAGAGACTTTGGTAAAGGTTATAATTCTTTCTCCCTTTCCCTTCCTTTTATTTTCTCCATTTTCTTTTCTTCTTCTTTAATTTTAAAATGGGATTTATTTTATTAACTTATGGAGAGAAGGTAAATGCAGGACCCTTTTTCTCCTCATTAGGAGGACTTTGTAGACACAAATACCAACTGCAATATGCCTTCAGTGTCTTGCGTTGCTCTTCCCAAAGGTGTATACCACCCCCTACCCCTCCTCTCCAAACAATATTAATATACTGTTTGAAAGCTGTTTTCTTTTTTCTTTTAAACATATATATATATATATTATTGATTTCAGAGAGTAAAGGAGAAGGGCATAAAGGTAGAAACATCAATGATGAGAGAGAATCATTGATTGGCTGCCTCCTGCATGCCCCACACTAGGGATCCAGCCCACAACCTGGGCATATGCCCTGACCAGGAATCGAACTGTGATCTCTTGGTTCATAGGTTAATGCTCAACCACTGAGCCATGTCAGCTGGGCCAAAAGCTATCTTTTCTAATGCAAATGTTGTGGAAAGGCTTACCATCACTTCAATCCAGCAACGCAATAATACATAACAACTTATTCAGCACAGAAGATCTTTATAGTCTGTAAATGTTTTCATACTCATGGTCTCATTTCTCCCCACAATAATTGTGCACACTTACATGTCAGACACTGCCATTTCTAGTTCATGCAAGAGGGAAACCATGGCTCAGAGACATGCCAGTCCTAGAACTAATAATGTGCTGTGACTCCTGTCCGTATTCATTTTATTCCATTGTAATGGCTGGCTCAAGTACACATATTCCTTTTGGCAAGTTTCTTCAAAATGTACAGAGTCCATATTTGAGCCTATAGGTCCCCAGCCAGCTTCATGCAGAAGCCAGCCAGTTAGATAGGAAGTCTTGCCTTTGGCCATATTTCTGACCTGGGTATTAGAACCCACAACCTCTCTGTGGTTTAGCCCTTTGAGCTATCCTGTATTTAGGTTTAGTAATTAGCACTTAGGAAGTCATTGAGGTTAATCCCCATTGCGCCTGTGTAAGATTTGGACTTATTTAAATGTCAAAGCCTCTTAGGGAACATTTTTGGATAATTCTGTGCATTTGAAAGTAAACTAATGCCATTATCCATATTCCCTTAGAATGAGATGCATCAATTACAGTATATGGACAGAACAAAAATCTATTAATAGTCACATGTGTGGTAAGGTGACATTCAGATGCATCTGTTTCCTTTCATAAAGTCACCTGCTGGAAGCCTATTGAGCAAATGTTAATGAATTTGGGTGTACCTTAGCTGCAAATGGACCTGATCTTCCTAATGTAACATTACAGCAACCTAGATTCACTTGGATTATTCCGCTGATTTAAATTAAATTGAACACCAAAGCCAGCAAAATGTATCAGAGAGGAATTAGATGTGCTATAGAAACATTTAAAGGGTGTTTATCCTTAGAACCCAAGGAAGTGGAGAAAGAATAAACGTACCTTGTTGTATTCTTCCAACTTAAGCCCAAAACACACATTTGGAGAGATGGATATGATGATTCTATTGTGTGAGAGGAATTTTCCTTGTGACCTCCATTCAGGTTTAAAGTTTTCTCCATAGTTTTATCTTTAAAACATCATGCGGAAAGCATTCCACCAAGTGCCTGCCAAATTTGGTTTTAAAATTCAGCTGGATTTTAGCTATAGGTGAGGAGAAAAACATTAAATTTTTGTTTTTGTTTTTAGTGCTTCAACATAAGTTAAAACTTGGATTTACTCTAGATTAATTATTTAAGAAATAGCATGCACTTTGCCCATAAATCAAATCAAACTCATAAGTGGAGGTTAAATATGCTTCTCCCCCTATATCTACCTATCTGGCTTCTTTAATGTCTTGACTTACATGCTGCACAAAAGCCCAGTGTATGTGATTCATTCCTACCCATGTTCATCAATACTTAAAACCTCTTGCTTTATGGCTTTTCATATGTGTTATATCCTCATCATGAGGGTAAATACTGAAGGAAATAATTCATTGGCTCTACTTTTGATGTAAATTCTCACAGTGGAATTTAAGTTTTCTTTTCAGTGCATGTACCTCCTGACCCTTGCTGACTTATAGTTTCATTTAGAAGATACATTTGGTCAGGCAGCAACAAATACTTATAGAAAATTTAATATTAACTCTTTTTTTCTCATAGAAAAATTTCTTTGTGAAAAGTGCCCTGAATGTGTTTTGGTTGATAATATGGGTTCTCAGATATTTGTATAATTGTGGATGAAATGAACTGTTTTCTTAGACTTCATGAGGTAATAATTTTTCTTTCTCTTTAATAGACACAAGTTTACTGGTGCTGTTGGGCCAGAGTCTCTTTCTACTATCGTTGGATTCACCAAGGACCCTTGTACTAGAATATTTTACAAGAAAATAAGTAATATATGATGTCTACTCTTAAAGTCCTCAACACAGAAAGGCAAGGCAATTGCACCTTGTAGATGCTGATGTTTAGCCAACAACTGGCCAGGAATTCCCAACATTGAAAGATTTCAATATGGTTATTGTGAATTGGAGATGGTTCCTAGCAAACTGAGTAAAACAGCAAACTTTGGTTTATAGTTACTGTTGATGGACAACTATTTGACATCCCACAGCAGTTTATGCACATGAAGCATGAGATAGCCAATATTGGGGGGCATTGTGGTTTTTGGTTGGAGTTATGATTTCAACCTATTCTTTTCAATGAGATTCTTAGTATAAATGAAGTAATCTCATGGTAGAAAATAGTGAAAACAATAAAAATGACTACCAACAGTTACCTATCAATAATAACATTAAATGTAAATGGACTAAATGCTCCAATCAAAAGACATCAAGTAGCTGAACGGATAAGAAAACAGGACCCATATATATGCTGTCTAAAAGAGACCCACCTCAAAACAAGAGACTCACAAGACTGAAAGTGAAGGGATGGAAAAATATCTTTCAGGCAAATGGAAGTGAAAAAAAAGCTGGAGTAGCAATACTTAAATCTGACAAAATAGACATCAAAG
>NW_006288633.1:910947-914308 GCF_000327345.1 Myotis davidii
TTTGTCATAGCAATATCTTTACCGACACAACTCCTAGGGCAATGGAAACTAAGGAGAAAATAAACAAATGAAACTACATCAAAATAAAAAGTTTTTGCACAGCGAAAGAAACCATAAATAAAACAACAAGAAAGCCCACTGCATGAGAGAACATATTTGTCAGTGTTATCTCCGTTAAGGGTTTAATCTCCAAAATTTACAGGGAACTCATACAACTTAACAAAAGGAAGATAAACAATCCAATCAAAAAATGGGCAAAGGACCTAAATAGACACTTTTCAAAAGAAGACATGTAGAAGACCAGGAGACATATGAAAACATGCTCAAAGTCACTAATCATCTGAGAGATGAAAACCAAAATAATAATGAGGTACCACCTCACACCTGTCAAAATGGTGCAGCCACTGTGGAGAACAGTATGGCGTTTCCTCAAAAAATTAAAAATGGAACTGCCATTTGACCTAGTAACCCACTTATAAGAATATATCCCAAGAAACCAGAAACACCAATCAGAAAGGATATATGCACCCCTATGTTCATAGCAGCACAATTGACCATAGCTAAGATTTGGAAACAGCCTAAGTGCCCATCAGCAGATGAGTGGATTAGAAAGCTGTGGTACATCTACACAATGGAATACTATGCCTCTATAAAAAAGAAGAAAACAGGTAAACTTAAATTTAATAATATGTTTTATTTAATTCTAAATAATCAAATCATTATCATTTCAACCTGTAAGCAATGTAACAAATCTAGTATTTACATATGCTACATTATTTTTTTTTTCATACTAAGTCTTCAAATCTTGTCTATTTTACCCTTGTAACACATTTGAATTCAGACTACACATATTTCAACTGCTCAATAGCTACATGTGACTAGTGGCTGCCACATTGAACTGTGAAGGATTAGTTGTACCATTTGTGAGTGTTGAGAACGCTAAGACTCTCTGGATTTCAGTATTGTCTCTGTCTCAGTGCCTCTTGACCATGGGCAAGTCAAAATTTCTGAGATTCAATTTCATAACATGTAAAACAGAGATAAAAATTGTTTTTATCCCATTGAGTTTTCACGAAGTTAAATTCCAAATACTTGACAAATAGTAAGTCTACTATACTGGATGATACAAAGGGAATGATATTGCTGATAAAGTTAGTTATGTCTATCAGGTCATTTAGAAAAATGCATGATATTGAAGTTGTATTTCCACGTTCAAAACATTACCATTATCCCAGCATTCCGATCATGCTATCCTCAATGCTTAATTATTATTGCTGTTTTGAGTTCATTCTGTGCGTTAGGTGAGACCCTGTCTTCTTTTGGGAGTAGTCTTCTTTTGCATCTCACATTTGATTTTCACAGAAGCCAAAGGCTTGAAAGTTAGAAGTTAAGAATTAGCCTTGTTTGAACTACTTTTTTTGTTAGTATTAAGTAACTTAGATGTGTAGAATACAATGATTTTGCAAAAGCTCATTGTCTGAAAATATACAAACAAGTTGAAATTGTTTACTCTTCTAATGGTGCAATGTTTCTGCTAGATCCAGAGAAAAGTAAAACCCATTTTGTCAGCACACACCATGACTGGAAAAAATGGACTGGCAGCTCCTATATCCTTCAGATAGCTGTCAGAATTCATGGGCACACAGCAATACTGTGGAAAGCCCATTGTAAGTTACAATATTCATGTAGCTGCCAACCACCTCTAACAAGTGCCAGACATCAATAACTGTCCACATTGTCAAAGGGAAGCAGTAAGGACAAGCACCATTGATACTGCAACCAACATGGTAATAGCTAACCAAGAGGACAATATTAATTCATGACCACAGCATTCTTTGAAGCTAGCCAGAGATGTGGGGTGGAGGGAGCCAATAGCAGAAATTCAGACCATCCAGGCTGGATAAGGTCCATAGAGAAATCACAGGCCAGCCAAAGCCCCAGAATTACACAGTATGCCATACAAAGATGGTGTTTTCTGTCCGCCACAGAAGTCCATGCTTTGCGCGCGCACGTGTGTGTGTGTGTGTGTGTGTGTGTGTGTGTGTAAAGGAATCTTGGGATCCTGATAAAAACAACAACAACAACAAATAAAGGAAAGTTGCCTTGTTAAAATAAATGGGTCACAAAAATTAGATAAGAAGCTTATCAATAAACATCTCCAATCTGGACATAATCCTTTCCTTTCCTCAGTTTCCTCAATTACATCTGAAAATATCTATGGAGACCCAGTGAAGTTAATTGCTCAAAGTCAGTCTGACAGTTCCTGGGAATGTACAAGTCTAGTAGACAGACCTGCTATCCTGGCTTCCTGTGCATTTTAGTCTGTCCAGGCTTCCTTGCTACTCTCCTTTGATTTTGTTGAGTAAGAATCATTTTCTCCTTTTTATTATTTTAGCTGACACCCTAAGAATGGGTGAAGAACTAAAGACAGAATGGCAAAGTCATGGAATTCCCGAGACTGATAAATCCATTCAACCATTTTTCTAGGGATTACTTCTACAATGGATGGTCTTGTAATTCAGCAAAACTAGACCTGCTGGTGACCTCACCAAAGACAGTTCATGCTTTCTACACTGTCTCCAAGGTCCAGAGCCTGGATTGTTCTGTGTTGGCATGTTTTCCATGCAAGCACTGTGAAATTTCCTGTGAATACCTGAAATACAGCCAGAAAGTATCCTGGGACTTAAGAAAATGTATGTCATTTACAAACTTATTTGTTTATAATTAGATAGTGTTAAAATATAGGAATGTCTTCTTTTGTGTTTCTACCAAATCTATGTAGCATCCTGTTCCCAGAGAGGTTGAATTTCTAGAATGCTTACCTACTGCAAAAAAGTAACTTTTTGTTGTTAACTAAAAGTATATTGTTTATAAATAATAGCCTATTCTCACCAATACTAGTTTTGTAGGCAGCTGTAAAATTGTGCTAAAAAGCCCTGAACTTTGAGTTATAAGAACTGAGATTTTTAAGGCTCTGACCAGCCACTTATTAGCAAATAATACTCACTCTTCATTTAAAATGGTTATGATGAAAATGAAACAAAATAACATTTATAAGCTTTGTGTAAACTATAAAGATTGTTCAAATGTAAAATCTTATTCTTTTGCTCAACATCTAATAGCTATTTGCATTTATATATAGAAATAATTTACATTTATATCAAGTATTTTCTATTTGATAGATAGAGATTATGTCCAGATTGGAGATGTTTATTGATAAGCTTCCTATCTAATTTTTGTGACCCATTTATTTTAACAAGGCAACTTACTTTATAGCTTACTTTAAATTTGCCTCAAACATTCAACTGACAGTGACTACAGCTATCAGACCCTCTGTTTATGGTGCAAAAATGAAACTAAA
>NW_006288633.1:914724-939840 GCF_000327345.1 Myotis davidii
GGCCTCTGCTGCTGAAAGCAGGTATCTGGTTTGTTTCGGTTCTATAATCGAAACAATGTATAACTCCAGCTCTGAGATCCCGTCGCTGAAAGCAGGTTTCTGGGGTTTTGTTTAGCTTCTATATTTGTTACAATGTTTGAAACTGCAGGCTCAGAGGCCAGCAAGGCAGGCGGGGAATGTTGGTTTCCTCCGTCACTGAAGCAAGAAAGCCTCATGTTAATTTCAAGCTGCCTGGCTGCTGGCCACCATCTTGGCTGGCCGTTAATTTGCATATTGCCCTGATTAGCCAATGGGAAGGGTAGCGGTCGTACGCCAATTACCATGTTTCTCTTTTATTAGATAGGATAGATTAGGAAGAGAAGTTACAACACTTTTGTCAGAATTTTGTTTTATGATCTCCTTGCTCCTTGGAATATTAGCCCACACTAATGGAACTTAAGAAATATCCAGCAATTTGCTAAGAATTTCAGTTTGATGACTCAAAAGACTTTTTAATTACTTTTTTGGAAGACTCTAGTTATCATGTTTTAGGTATTTCTTCCTATTGAGGCTGATAAAGACTATCTCCCTATAGTATATTTGATTTTGATTTTATTTTAGGTCAAATTATCTTGTTTAAAATATATAGATAATTCCATGTGGGTCAACAATGGGATCAGATGAATTATACATTTACTAGAGGCCCGGTGCATGAAAATTCGTGCACTTGGGGGGGGGTGTCTCTCAGCCCAGCCTGCACATTATCATAATCCGGGACCCCTCAGGTAGGGTCCAGTCCCATTGCAGCATGGCTCTAGTTCCCTGGGCCTTTGGGCCAGGGGGGCGTGACCAAGAGGCAAGTCTGATTGCAGCATGGCTCCTGTTCCCCTGAGTCTGTGGGCAGGGGAAGGGACCAAGATTCCCAGATGGCAGCATGGCTCTGGTTCCCCAGAGTCTACAGGCAGGAGGAGGGACCCAGAGGCCAGTCTAATGGCAGCATGGCTCCATTCCCACAGCTCCCTCCTGCCGCTGTGCTCCAGGCATCCAGGGCCCAGAACCGACTCCTGCCACAGGCTGTCAGGACCCAGGACCAACTCCAGCCATGGGCCACCAGAACCCTAGCCTGGTTTTCGGTCATCCTTCTGAATGTTTCGGTCGTGATGGACCTGGCTCTTTATATATTAGGATATGCAGTGGATTTGGATAGAGGATACCGTTTTATTCTACATCATAGGACAGCAGTTCCATATCTGTATTAAATTTTTGTTCTTGTGACTAGTGGATTTATAGGTAATTTTTACAGTTTTCTTTGTTAGAAAGCAGTAATAGCAGCTATTTTATTGCCACATTATGTAGTGATCTTACCTGCTGTAATATCAAACTATCAAATACAGAATTGACTGGACAGCATTCTATTTACAAAAGAATGACCCATATAAAACCTCACTATCTAACCTTGGAAGAACATTTAACATGTAATGTACTTATAAAACTCAGTACACACAAGTTACCATGAACCTACCCATTCCTTGAGGTGATGGTGAATTTGCCTAATGCCACTCTCACAATCAAGTAGACCATGGTTAGAGCTGGCAGATATGGCCATATGTCTGGAGGACCAGTGGAAAGAAATGAGAGGGAGACTGAAGCACCCCTGTTACTATTTTCTGAGGGCTCTGATTAAAGAAAAGGTGATTGGGGAACCATATTTGTCTTTTTCTATTATAGTTCCTAAGAAATTATAGGGTAATATATTCCAAAGATGAAAATTATTTTGAATTTAATCAAGGAAAACTGCTATTTGACTTGAATGGTAAATTGTCTTCCAAATGGCTGACAAAGTACGTAGATAACTCCTTTTGGAAACTAGTTTTCAATATGTACAATACCTTTGCTTTGCCTCACTTATGTGCTGTCATCTCCATCTTTTGACCAAGGTTTTGTGTATATGGTTGTCTAGGAAAACTCTAAGGTTAGGTGGAAAAGTGTTAAAGGGGTTGGGGACTCTGAATTGCATTTATAACTGTTGAGTTCCCTCATCTGTAAAAAAGGAGTGTTGGATTAGCTCATTCCCCCAATATTTTGAACACATTGATTTTAAGTATATGAAGTAATAGAATCTCAGAGACAATTGAGAACATCGTCTTCCTTTCAGAAGTTCAGGAACCTTAGATGAGTAGATGAGGGAAGAGTAAACAAGGCTTCCTTTTTTTTAAATTTCATGTTAAAAAATAAAGGAATTTAATTCCAAGTCCCTATCTTTCATATACTCCTTGCAAAATGTACAAAGTCCACACAGAGGGATGATAATGCAATAGTACTCTATATGACTCATAAATATAATTTAGTTTGGAAATGTCATATGGTAATCCCACATACAGCCCTATTCATCAAAGGCCTGAGCTGTCAGGCCGTGATGGCACTTTGATTATTTTGCACATTATTTACACAGGGAAGAGCCAAAAACACATTCCACACACAATTTAAGGGGGAAAAAGAGCTCAATGGAGGGTTTATCCTTTTCACAAATGTGGTTAATTAAGAAAATGTGAAAGGATAGATATTTTAAATTGGCTGGCAATTTAAGAAACACACCAAATAGATAGATAAATAGATAGATATTCCGATAGATGATAGATGGATAGACAGATAATAAATAGATGATAGATAAAAGATAGATAGATAGATGATAGATAGATAATAGGCACACACACATATGTAAACATACATTGCCATCGAACATGAGAGAAAAAATTGTGATGTCATGTGAGTACAAGACATATAAACAAAATAAACAGCATTTACCCTGAGTAATGGTGCTTGTGTAGATTCACAGAAAGTGTTTAGCATCTAAGATTGCACAACTGAAAGGTGGTGTGATATTTGATTTAATATCCCCTGGAGCCAGGAGCCAGGGGCCAAGAAAGAAGAGGGTGTAGGATGGGGAGGTCTTGTGGTGAACTTGATGCAAGGTTATAGCCTCACCTGCTATTTAGGGAGGGTTAATCCCAACCAGAAAACAGGAAAAGCGCCCACTTGTGAATGTATGTGCATATGCACTCAGCTCGTGTGTAGACATGACATGTACACAACTCAACTAAGTCAGTAATTGGTGTCTTTCTGGGGGAAGCAAACTGGGAGAGTGAAGAAACATAATGGAATAAACCTTTGATCTGCTGCATCTGTATGTGCTTACTGTGTTAGTTTAATATGCCATTGACAATTCTTTTGAGACATAGGTAAGTAAAAGGAAAGTATTTGAGAAAGAAATTAAAATAGAAAGAGAAATGTTGAAATCCAGAAATAAAAATTGAAAAAACCACTTTCCATTTTCTTGAGTTGTTTTTCTTGTATCTTCTTTTTCTTCCTCAGTAACTTCAATTTATTATTATCTTTCTCTGGGGAATAGATAAGTAGTTTCAGTTGGAACTAAGAATTGTTCTTGCCTTTGGGTTACACTACTCTCCTTCCTATGTTAATAAAACATCCAGTACCAGGTAATTAGTCCAAGAGTAGTCCAGTTGTTCAGGATATTTCTGGCTCTTAATAGGAGATGAATTGCAATTTGAGAATTACTTTGCAAAGGGGAAACTTGAAAAAATTCTACTTCAAAATTGCTGTGAAGATCCAACAAACATATTTATTATACTCATGTTACTACCTTTGGAAGATTAGAAAGCACATTCAGCCAAGATAAGTTGAAAAGATTGAGCATTTTCATAAAAAAAATGGCTCCAAAATACCAAAAAGCAAATCACAACGAATTTTAATAAATGTTCTAATAAATATCTACATGTTGTCATAGCATGCCACCATAATTAATTGTTAATTTTGGTATTTATTAAAATGTCACTGAATTTGTAGGTTTAGATTTTCTTACTCTATAAAATTTCAACTATGCATGAGTGCTGAGAACTCATAACATGTTGTAAATCAACTCAGTTACTCGTAGCCAACTAATTTCAAAAGTAAATTCACAAATATTTTTTGAAAAAAATTATACCATATGCTAAGTGAAATAAGTCAGCTAGAGAAAGACAAATATCATATGATCTCAGTTATATGTGGACTCTAATGAACAAAATAAACTGACGAACAAAATAGAAGCCCAAGCCATTGATATTAGTACATGGAACAAACTGACAGCTGTCAGAGGGGAGGTGGGCAGAGGAGATTAGATGAAAGAAGGTGAAGCAATTAGCCAAAAAACATATATGCATAATCCATGGTCACAGACAACAGTGTAGTGATGCCCAGAGGGAAGCAGGGTAGGGGCTGGATTGAGGTAGGCAAAGAGTGTAAAATGTGGACATCTGTAATCGTGACAATAATAAAATAAAAATATAAAAAGGAAGAAAAAACTATACAAATATTAGGTTTAATGTGGGTCATAGGTATATATTTTAAATGCTTATATGTTTGTGGCAAGACCTCCAAATATAAGAGGACCTAAGGCCAGTAGAGATCTTAAAAATTTGGATAAAGAATCATAACTTTAGTCAAAAACCGGTTTGGCTCAGCAGATAGAGCGTTGGCCTGCGGACTGAAGGGTCCCAGGTTCTATTCTGGTCAAGGGCATATACTTTGGTTGTGGGTACATCCTCTGTAGGAGGTGTGCAGGAGGCAGCTGGTTGGTGTTTCTCTCTCATCGATGTTTCTAACTCTCTATCCCTCTTCCTTCTACTCTGTAAAAAATCAATAATAATATATTTTTTTTAAAAAAGACTCATAACTTTAATAAAAGTTAAAGCAACTTTATTGAAGATACTGGTAGTTTATGTGACTATTTCTAGAATTCTCTGAAGGTGGCAAAGCTGAATTCTTTATTTTTTAAGGACTCTCAATTGGAGGATATCAAGCTAGTCTTGAATATCTGCAGGGATGCAGTTGATTATATGCAGCTCTTGCAGCAGGCTGGCTGTCCCTGCTGACTTGATTCAGCTCTTGGACACCTTGAACTACTTGGAACAGGTTGTTAACTATAATAATACTCTAGGTGTGGGATCACTTTGACATTCTAGACTCTTCACATAAGATTTTGTAACCTTGCTGTAGTTCACATAAAGTCACACAGCTGAATTTGTATCATCCACTGTTCAGTGTGTTTTGAAGCAAATTTTGTGCTGGCATGTCAGCCACATTAAGAAGATATTCCTCAAACCAACATTAGACAATCTCCTGGAGGAATATTTTCCTAGCAAGGGTATTTTCATTTTATTTTAGATTCCACCTTTACCTCAATAATCTAGTATAAATTAGAGAGTTGGCTAATATTTATTTACACTGAACTAGCACAGGAAATGAAAATGATGTTCCTGAGCCACAGGGATAGTATCCACCTTGATTTTGAGACAGAAAGGAAAATAAAACTGGTATTTTTAAATTTTCAAAAAGTAACGCTTGCTCTGAATCACCACATGTTTGGCTACTGTTAAAACTGCCTTGTACTGAAATATGTTATGTGCTGGGCTGGAACTTTTTTCTGAATTGTACCAAGTGGATTGTTGTAGTTAACATTATTGCATTTTAGAAGGACATAGCACACTATCTTAACTTTCTCTTTCACCCTAATCCTCCCCTCACTCCCCTCTTTCCTTTTAAGCTTGCCTTCTACTTGGACTTGCTTTTGGGCAAACTTCTAATCAAAATCTTTGTATCTCTCTCTGGGTCTACTTTCTTCTAGAAAAGACTCATTCTTATAAAAATCATGATAGTTTGACAAGCTGAGGGCAATTACCTGATCAATATCAGTCAGAATGAGAAGCCCATGATGGATGCCCCTTTGGATTGAAAGAAAAGTAGCAGAGACATATTAAATTAAGCTAGTCTCATTTGGCCCATCACCAGAAGATACTGAAGCAAGGCAATTTGACCTTTAAAAAAATCAAGAGACAGTCTGCATCACCCCAGTATGAAGAAAGGTCTCAGACAAGGTCGTTAGAGAATTTTGATAATTGCTGGCTTTGCAATAAAGGATTTTTAAAAGTGTGTGTGTGGTGTTTTTTTTTTTTAGAGCTAACATAGAAATCAAGGAAAATGAGTAAGCCCATTTCCCAGTTTCAATAGAATAGGTGGGGATATTCCATGGGGCAAGGTGGGCATAAGATCAAATGGTAAACATTGCCACTTTTTAGACATGTAAGTCTTAACCTACCCTTTTCAACTTGGCAGGTTAATAAACGTTTTAATTATACTTTTAGCTTGATACTTCTTCTAAAGCCAAACAGTAAATCTCTTTAGATTATGTTGTCATTGGCTGTTAGCATAGCTAACAAGGCAATAGATCTTAGGTATTTAGCCATCATTACTTCTTATTGGCTCAAATCATCACAATCAGCAACTGCACACTCAGAGGAATTAAGATCTGTTCAAATGTAAGCATCATGAGAAAAAGGTGACCTCCATCCAGTAACTATACATATTTTTAATGATTGTACAGTCATAGATATTAACAATGATTTAAAAATGCATTTAAATTATCTCCTTTTCCCTGCTACAATATCTTAAGGCATTTTACTAGACTATTTTCTCTTCACCCAATTCACAGATCTGTGGCCCTGAAAACCACAAACAAAACACACCAGGATGGAACATTCTGGGGACATGATATGGGAAACTCTATTCATAGAAATCCAGAGTCAGAGAGACCCTTTAGACATTGTCTTTTCTATTCATTGTTCTCAAACTTTAGATGCATAGAAATTCCAGCACAATTATTGGACAGCATAATCCAGTACATCTGAGGAGCGTCCAGCAGTCTGCATTTTCACAAGTGTCCCCAAGTGATACTATGCTGGTGGTCCATGAACACATATTAAGAAACACTACATCTGGCCCTCCTTTCTAGTAGCCTTCTAGCAGTGTGGAAAGTATACCAGCTTAAAGTTCTGAGAATCAATCACTTTTTTTTTGCAAAAGCTACCATGGAAATGGTCTGAGACTCATTCAATCAAATAACACAGTCCAAGGCTTTGATGTTTTGTCACTTTCCTGTTAAGAACTGCCACATCTCTTCCTCCAGCTAGAATCCCTTTGTTTCATTTGTCAATTTTGCTTAAACGTATTCTACTTCCAAATATGTTCCTAGGAAAAACAATGAGTTATTTCACCTTTTACCATCAAATATGTGCCCCCCCCCCATTTTACATATTATCCCAGGCTTCCAAGTTCTTTCTAAGTATAGGGTGCTTTCTTTCCAGTAAGAAGAGAAATTTGTAAAGTAAATCATTTCGCAGAGTAAAAGCCACAGCTTCAATGCCATCACCTCTACTTTGCCCCTTTCTCACTCAAGCCAGGCACGCTCTCACTTTAGGACCTTAATTTAGCTATTTTCTCTATTTGGAACACTTCCTTCCCAGATATCTACTTCAAGTCTTGGCTTAAATCCTACCTTATCCCTGAGGCTTCTTCTCACTACTTTATTTAACACTGAAATTCAGTCTGTCTTTTTACTTTATCCACCATAATAGGGTCTATATATTTTTTTTTCTTTTCCCTCCATAGTACTTATTTCCTCCTAATATGCTATTTAATTTACTTAAAAGTATTCTTGTTTATTTTCTGTTACCATCTATTATATTATAAACTCCGTGAAGGTTGAAATTTTATTTTTTAGGCTGATGCATAATAGGTAAGTAGAACAGTACCTGGCACATAGTAAATACTCAATGAATCTTTGTTGAATGAAAAAATGAATGTCTAATTACTCATGATAGGTTCCTTTTCACAAACATTTTGCATCAAAACCTAATAGAGGCTAGAAGAGGCAACAGTTAAAAAGAGTAGAAATTCAGACATTATTCAGAGTCACATAAATACCAACATGATTCAGAAAAGTATTTAAGTAGTCGGTATTCTAGGTGGGGTCTTAAATTACACTATAAAGATTACCAACCTCTCAGCCTATTCATCCAGCCAGCTGCTCCAAATTTGTAACCATGAATATTGATTACTGCTATAACTGAAGGCTGAATAATCATTTGAAAGTAGCAAACTATAGGGGAAAAGTTGGAGTAAGGGCCATATTGCTTTGAAAATATCATTTGGGACTTGATGCTACCTTGGCATTTGGACACAACTCTATTGGAACTTACTTATTTTTGCTAAATTTTTAGGAATAAGTACCGTTATGAAGAATTTATGATATATTCTACATGATGCTATGCTTCACAAACATTATCTCGCTATTTCTTCAAGGATGCATTGACTTGCAAGAGAAGCCAACTCAAACTGTTATAAACAAAGACAAACAGAAGGAAAAAAAGTTTCTATAGTTCATGTATCTAGGAAATAGAGAGAAAAAACTATTGATATTTATTACTCAGATATTTTAAACCTAACATAAGCAAAGTAAAATATAATATTAGATATTGGGACATTTAAAAAATATAAGCTGGGTAATTATTTTACATTTATATTCATACTAGAGGCTCACTGCACAAATTCATGCACTCGAGGTGGGGGCGGGGGGAGGTTCCCCCTCGGTCCGGATTGTAAGAAGGTGCAGACCAGGCCAAAGGACCCCATCGGTTCATGATCAGGACTGAGAAGGGATGTGGAAGGGCTCCAGGGTGTGTCCAGACTATCTTGCTCAGTCCCGATCGGCTGGACCACAGCAAGTTAATCTACCGGTCAAAGCATCTGCACCTTGGTGGTCAGTGAATGTCATAGTGAGCTGTTGAGCAACCTTAGCATATCATTAGCATATTACGCTTTGATTGATTAAATGGCTGACCGGACACAGCATATTAGGCTTTTATTATATAGGATATTTTAATCAGTTTTCTTAGTCATAATCTATCTTAACACCATGTTACAGCCCTGTGATGGTTAATTTTATGTAAACTTGTTGCTCATCAGGTTGACTGCCCAGATATTTTGTGAAACCTCATACGGGGTGCCTCTATAGGGTGTTTTGGAAAAGCTTAAGATTTGAATGGACAAAATAAAGTGATTGTCTACCCAAGTGTGGATGGGCCTCATCCATTCTATTGGAGGCCTGAGATTTCATCTCTTCCTGATTACTTTTAAGATGAAGTATCAGTCTCCTGTCCTTAGACTGGAACTATACCACTAGATCTCTTGAATCTCCAGCTTGCAGATGGCAGATGGTAGGATGCTTCAGTATCCAAATCATGTGAGTCAGTACATATCCTATATAATAAAAGAGAAACATGCAAATTAACCATCACTCTGTCACTCCGCCACTATGCTATACCCACCAGCCAATCAGAGCAACTATGCAAATTAACCTACAAAGATGGTGGTTAATTTGCATACCCAGGCACAGAGCAAAGACTGAAGAAAACTGAAGATGGCGGTGGCCATAGAGCTTGAGCGAGCAGGAGGCTTGGGTTGCTCCCAGCGACGGAGGAAGCCAAGCTTCCCGCGGGCCCTGGACTCTGCTCAAGGAGTGGCTGGGGGACTGTGTCACTGGTGGCAACCCAGGCTTCCAGCCTGCCTTGGGCTCCACTCAAGGAGCTAGAAAAAAAGGAGGGGCTGGGAGAAGCTGGAGCGGAGAAGCCAAGCTGTTGCAGCCGGACCTGAGTCCCGGGTGCTGGAGAAAAACTGGTGCCAGCAGCCAGGGGAAGGAAGGGCTATTGCGTGAATCTCCGTGCAATGGGCCACTAGTCCATTATAATAGTTCTGTTTCTATGGAGAATTTTGAATGAAACAAGGTGCTTTTTTTTCCCCATTATGGTCCCTTTACTTAAAAAACAATAATAATTCCCAGCAATTTTCTTCCATGTTGCATTATGAGGTTAATAAATATAAAATCTTTGACATCTTCAATTAATTTTTCTCTCTACAGTACAATATTGTGAAATGAGAAAAAAATAATTTTTCTATAAATGTTGAGGAACCAGGTAAATTTGGAGCATATTCTGCAGAATGGAGAATACTCTCAAACCAATTTTTTCATATTGAGATATTTAAATATTTCAGGCCAAATATTTTCACAGGTACTGTCTTTTTGCCCATGATTTTTGACAAATATGTTTATAAGACAAAACTCTTCAAATAAGTTATCACTATGATTTTTTAATGCTTTGCCAGATACAGATGCTGCAAAATACTAACCTTCTTAATTTTATCTGAGTCCAGTAGTTCATAGAGATTTATCCAATAAAAAATAGGAACTTTACTAGTATTTCTCTACATATCAAGCTATTCCCAAGCACAATTATAAATTTAAGAATTATATTTTGTACAATATTTGAGTCTTAATTCTTTGATTTGTTCAGTCCCTCCTGTGCTTTTGTAAGGATCAATTTTTTAAATCTTTGTGTTCACAATTGCAATATGCTAAAAGATTCAAAAGCTGAAGTCTGTAGGCACTCAATTTGCTAAATAATCTTATTAAAATTTTTCACTAATTTTAAGCAGAATATAACAAAAATATTTGATCATTTATAAAAATGCACAATATCCACATGGGACAAGAAAGTTGTTTAAAAGCAGTTTTTCAGAAGTGCAAATATTTCTAAAATTCATTGGATGATGGATCTCATAGAGGAAGTTTACATTGCCATGTTGCAGTATTTTTTAAAGATTCAATATCAGAGTAATTACATTTTGTTGTTGAACTGCAGTGTGTGTGTGTGTGTGTGTGTGCACGCATGCATGTTTATAAGCACAGCTTTTATTGTCTTTAGTGAAACGTACCAACTTATTTGGACACAGTTGTGAGTTACATATACATCACAATCCATTCCTAGTATATGCATGCTTCATAGATTTCTTAATTTTGTAAAAGTTACATCTTTACTATGATACTATGCTTTATTAAATTTATGTTTTTTATTGTCACAAATAAACAAATAATTGTAGCTTTATTGTTTTACTTTGAAATTAATTTTACCGTATCATTCAATAATTTCAAATGATCCTTCTTTAACAAAATGAACTTCCAAAGCTTTGCTTTGATTCCATGAAACATATTAAAAACTAGAGGCCTGGTGCACAGAAATTTGTGCACTCGGGAGGGGCCTGAGCCTGGCCTGTGCCCTCTCACAGTCTGGGACCCCTTGGGGAATGACCAACTGCTGACTTAGACCTGCTCCCCAGGGGAACAGGCCTAAGCTGGCAGTCAGACATCCCTCTGGCAACCCTGGAGCCCTCAGGGGATGTCCACTTGCCAGCGGGGAGCAGGCCTAGCTGCAGTCGGACATCCTTAGCACTGCTGAGAAGGCGGGAGAAGCTCCCACCACCACTGCTGTACTGGCAGCCCTCAGCCTGGCTTGTGGCTGAGTAGTGCTCCCTCTGTGGGAGCACAGTAACCACCAGGGGCAGCTCTTGCATTGAGCATCTGCCCCCTGGTGGCCAGTGTGTGTCATAGTGACCAGTGATTCCCAGTCACTCCGCTGTTAGGGTAAATTACCCTTTTATTATATAGGATAGAGGCCGTGTGCATGGGTGGGGGCCAGCTGGTTTGCCCTGAAGGGTGTCTGGATCAGGGTAGGGGTCCCTGCTGGGGTGCCTGGCCAGTCTAGGTGAGGGGCTGAGGGTCATTTTCATGCTGGCCACAACCCCTTCAGGGTGGCGGGTCCTGCTGGGGTCCCTGAGCAGGCAGGAAGACTGGCTTCCTCCATCGCGGGGGCAACCAAGCCTCCTGCTTGCTCCAGCTCTGTGGCTGCGGCCACCTCCATCTTGGTTGTGTTAATTTGCATATGGTCTCTCTGATTGGCTGGTGGGCATGGCTTGGGCATAGCAAAGTTATGGTCAATTAGTATCTTTGTCTTTTATTAGTGTAGATGACCCAATTTTGGAATTAATTGATTTTCTATCTCAAGCATCTGATGAGACTGATAGGAAACTAGCATCACTTCTCCTGATAATAAGTCTAACATGTTGACAGCTATGGCTTGGCTTTTCATTCATGTAAAAGAAAACATGAATTGAAAATAAACACAATTAATTTAAAACTACAATCCTTTGATCTAAATGAAAAGTCATGGCTTTCAGAGTGACTCATAAACACACGTTCTGCAGCTGCCTCAGTTAAATTATCTTTTTTGGTCTCTGGCTTTAAAATAACCACTAACTTTTGAAGTAGACACTGATGTTTCATCAGCAGATTTATGCCTCCTCATTTTTACATGCCAGTAATATCATTTATGGCCACCAAAGTAAACATTGAATGTTGATAAGCATTATGGGCAAGACAAGCATTTAAGTCAACATGAAAAATGAAAAATCAGCACTTTCATTTTTATTTCACATACATTTTAGCTCATTATGATTGAAATATTTATTTAAAATATTAAAATGCTTTATCAAAATTAAATAAATAGCTGTATACCATTAGCAAATGGTAACTGGACATCTGTATTAAGAGTATTAAGTTTATAATTTCTATGCTCTATTCTAGAAGGACTGCTTAGTCTAATTTTCTGTATAGATTTCATATACACTTAACCCATCATTTCCTTAATTACCCATTGACCCCTGACTGGCAAGCTGGTGACTTCATGCATCCCACAGGGTTTGAGCACACGAGTGGTGGACAAAATAGGAGGCATTCTATATTTTCTCCACCACTAGCTGAAACTAGACATGAGTTGTCATTAGCCATCTGACCACATGCCCCTTTAAAATGAAGGCCTTGGTTATACTGCATTTAGAAATAAGAGTGACAGAATGTTCTTGGTAATTTTTCATATTTCACTATATGCTAAAGTGAAAGTTGGTTCACTGCACACCCTACTCTCATACTATTAGACATGAACATGCCACCAACTGGCATTATTGCAAAGTAAAGGCCTCCCGAACCTATTCCAGTTTATATTAATGAAACTGCAGTCAGAGATTCATGATACTAAACAAAATAAATCACCTGCTTAGTTGAAATCAGTTGGGCCCCATGGCAAACTAGATATCTGGTCACTCTCGGCACAGGGAGAAGCAAGTATAAAGTAGCCTGTGTAGGGTTCAGTAGACAAGAGATGGAATGGCAGTGAGAGAATAATAGAAAGATAGTTGGAGGCCAGTTCATTAAGAGCCTTGTAGGCCTTGCAAATATTTTAGGTGTTATTTTACACAATCCAAGAAGCATTTGGAAGACATTGATCTGATTAATGTTTAAAAGGTCATCTAGCTGCTGCCAGAGACAGTGGTTCTCAACCTTCTGGCTCTTTAAATACAGTTCCTCATGTTGTGACCCAACCATAAAATTATTTTCATTGCTACTTCATAACTGTAATGTTGCCACTGTTATGAATCATAACGTAAATATCTGATATGCAGGATGGTCTTAGGCGACCCCTGTGAAAGGGTCGTGAGACCACCAAAGGGGTTGCCATCCACAGGTTGAGAACCGCTGGAATAGACACTAGAGAATCAGAATGGAGGCAGGAAAACCTGTTAGGAAGCCATTACTATTGTCAGGTAAAAGGTGATGGTGTTTAAGACAAGGGTGAATATGTAGATACAGTAAAAAAATAGTTCAATTTGAGAAATATTTTAAATATATATCTGACAGGATAGGGAGTAGATAAGATCACTTCTGGAGGTAGTGTAGATCAAGAAGATAATCGCAGATTGAGTCTCAGAGTACTCTTATAATTATTTATTCAATAGATATACAATATCCAAAATAATATTTTATTCAGTTAATTCATTTTTATAATTGTATCAAAATTACAATTACACACACACACATACATCTAACCCTTTTTGTACTATGAAAATTTTTTAAAAATTACATTTCATGAAATGAACCAATGATGTGGGAATTAGGCTACTTAGATTTTTCTTTGTCTTCTAAAATAATTCATATTCTACAGTTCTTGGTGAGGTGTTGCAACCTGAAAATAGTAACATACCACCAACTCTCATTTTCATTCATTTACTAGAAAAATACATAGAAAATTAATTACTATAAAACTCATAGTTCTGAATGGCTAATGAGATGAGACATGTGCCTGGAGATGCATTCTCCATTTGATTCAGATATCTGCCTATCACAAAAGGTGTATTTCTTATCTATAGTCATGAGCCCAATTTAATCAAAATATTACATTTTCCTGGACAACCAATCAGTAATTGATACTTCAAATGCTTCACATGAAAGGGATTCTGATTATATATTAGCATCTAATGACAGGACAGTTTATTGATGATGCAAAAGGACAGGTAAGAGACAAAGGGCCAGAGAGACCAGTAATCAAAAAGATATCAAGCCATTGACTGCAGAGAGAGACACACTTAGAATAATACAAGATGAAGTATTTGGGAATGAGAGGTGGAGAAAGGAACCACCAAATGTGTCTAATTATGGAAGTAGCCAACTTCAAAGATTCCAAATTGGAACTCTGATGTGATGGTTGAGCAAAGAAACTTAAATTCCATTTCGCTGGTGTGGTCAATTTGAAGAAACCCTTTGATCTGGGAGCAGGAAGGTCAATGAACTGGAATAATCTTTTAAAATTCTGTATCATTAGTATACTCAGTGCTAGAAAAGAGTAGAAGAGAGAATGGGCCAAAGAGAAAGATTTTTTGTTTTTTAGATTTGATTTCATGTATGAGATCATATGGTAATTATCTTTCTCTGTCCAGCTAATTTCACTTAGCATAGTGCCCTCAAGGTTCACCCATATTGGTGCAAATGGAATAATTCCTTCTTTTTTGTGGCTGAATAATATTTTATATATATGTCACACTTCCTTTATCTATTTATCCACTGATGGACACAGGTTGCTTCCATGTCTTGGATATTATCCTATATCAGTGATGGCGAACCTTTTGAGCTCGGCGTGTCACCATTTTGAAAAACCCTAACTTAACTCTGGTGCCGTGTCTCATATAGAAATGTTTTGATATTTGCAACCATAGTAAAACAAAGATTTATATTTTTGATATTTATTTTATATCTTTAAATGCAATTTAACAAAGAAAAATCAACCAAAAAATGAGTTCACGTGTCACCTCTGACACACATGTCATAGGTTCGCCATCACTGTTCTATATAATAAAAGAGTAATATGCAAATCGATCAAATGGTGCAATGACCGGTCACTATGACACACACTGACCACCAGGGGACAGGTGCTCAACGCAGAAACTGCCCCTGGTGTTAGTGTGCTCCCACAGGGGGAACACCACTCAGCCAGAAGCGGGTTTATGGATGGTGAGCCTAGCGGCAGTGGCGTGATCCTCTCCCACCTCCGCTGCAGACAGGCGGTAAGGAGCGAGGGTGTCCCGGGCTGTGAGAATCCCAAACTGCAAGATGGATGTCTGACTGCTGGCTTAAGCCAGCAGGTAGACATCCCCTGTAGGGTCCCAGACTGCAAGAGGGCACAGGCTGGGCTGAGGGACCCCTCTCACCCCAGTTCACAAATCTCGTGCACCGGGCCTCTAGCTGTAAATAATCCTGCAGTGAACATGAGAGTGCACGTAACTTTTCAAGTTAGTGCTTTGTTTTCTTTTGGTAAATACCCAGAAGTGGAATTGCTGGATCACATTGTGGTTCTATTTTTAATTTTTTGAGGAACCTTCATACTGTTTTCCTTAGTGACCACTAATTTACATTACACCAACAGCACACAAGGTTTCCCTTTTCTCTATCTTCAACACTTACCACTTATCCTTTGATAACACCCATTCTAACAGAAGAGTTTTCCTAAAATCTAATCTATGATTATGTGGCTGGTAATAGTAATAATAATAAATAGATCACATTAAACCTGACAAAGAACTTTTAACAAATATTCTCATTTAATTACCATAACAAATAGATGAATTAGGAAGATTATGTCTAATTATCTTCAATATGTTCAATTTTCAGTTGAGAAAAATGACACTTGGAGATGATTTATAATTGCCAAAGTTCACATAGCCTGGGAAGGAAACACGACCAGTCCTCTAATCTGTCTGGCTTCACATTGCTGCACATGGATGCCACACAGGTGAGCAAGCAAGATCACAGCCCTAAGCAGCTGCAGCTCCTGGTGATATGTGCCTGATACCCTATGCCCTAAGCACACTCTTATTTTAAGCTTTTCTTTGCCAAATATTCAAAAGGGAGAGAGGGCTGTAACAGCAGAGTTGCATTTTCTTCAAAGTGGCATTTAAATTGTCCAGAGTGGATCAATATTGGACGTGATCCATGAATATCATTAATTGTCTTCAATGGCCCTGACCAGTGTGGCTCAGTTGGTTGGAGTGTCATCCCAAACACCAAAAAGTTTTAAGTTCAAATCCCAGGTTGTGGGATTGGGGTACCTATGGGAAACAATTAACCTATGTTTCTCTCTCACATTAATCTCTCTCTCTCTCTCTCTCTCTCCCTCCCTTCCTACCTCTAAGATCAATTAAAAATAATTGTTTCCTATGAGATATTTTCTTAAAATCAAGTGTTATTGGATTAAAATAAAAAGGCCTAACTTGCAAAACTCAAGTCCCAAAGCATGAGAGGAATGCCTGAACTCTGAAAGATCCTAACAAGATTCTTCTCTTTGCCATATGCAAACACATTATCAAGAATCAAGACTTGGAATATATGGCCTTCACAGTGCTTTGGTAGTTAAGTTTTCTTTGAAAATCCTTATAATCACCAGTTATTTCCTCTTCTTAAGAAGGTTCGCCTTTGGTCCTTATTGCATCAGAGCTGGGCATTTTGTCAGTTTCTGTTTCACATGAGAATTAAAATCAGGCTTCCACAGACACAAAAACCATGGGAAATATTTTCCTGGAGAAATTAGAAATAAAACTGAATGACAGTTATGAGCCCTTTTATCACTTATTACTGAGAGCTGTTTTCCTGAGTCATCTGCTAAAAATGAATGCTACAGCAAGCTGTAATGACAGTCAAGGTTCATCTACCATGGATTGCTAGGTAAATTCTAAATAATGTACTTACCTATCTATTTCTTGATTTATCAACTTATATTATAGCTATGCTAAACTATAAAGCAATATAGTTTTATCTCTCAATTTTATTGGTTATGTTGTTAGTATTTCCAGAAGTTACATTATAATTAAATAATAATCTACTTATTCTTTATCCATCAATTTAGGGAGTATCTATTGACTTCTCACTGGATAAGCGGCAAAATTAGTGAGCCTATTGTTTTTCCATCTATTTTTCTCCTACTCTTTCACCACATTTCAAAACCTATTAACCATATTGTTACTGTTACATATTCTGTAATTATAATTGTCTTCATATATAAGTTGATTCTATAAACTGAAAATAAACACATATATAATGGAATTGTCATGCAAATATTATTCTCCATAAATCAAAGTGAAATGCTTGGGTCCAGAGAGAAGAATACGTTAATCTATGTCACTTAATTTCTACAACTTGAAGGAGAATGTCTATTGTAAGCATTAAGAGCAAATGGATTCTTGTTTCCTAGCTGTGTTTCCTTATAAGTGTGTTTATTATTTGCACTGTGGTTTTCACTGAATCTATTTTATCCTAGAATTGTTAAATGCCTTTATTTTTCTTATTAAAAGAGGGGAAAGTCAAGTGATTTCATCTTATCAATTTCTGAACCGAATGACAGAATTGACTTGCTTATTAAAGATATTTTATACCGCCAAAACCGGTTTGGCTCAGTGGATAGAGCGTCGGCTTACTGACTGAAAGGTCCCAGGTTCGATTCTGGTCAAGGGCATGTACCTGGGTTGCGGGCATATCCCCAGTAGGAGATGTGCAGGAGGCAGCTGATCGATGTTTCTCTCTCATCGATGTTTTTAACTCTCTATCTCTCTCCCTTCCTCTCTGTAAAAAGTCAATAAAATATATTTTTTTAAAAAAGATATTTTATACCTAGCATTCTCATTAATTTTACCCATTGCTTGCTAGGCTGGCTGCACGATGATCTTCTCTTTGCATGGCCTTGTATTAGTGATATTGTGGTCCAATCACATGTCTTATACTTTTCAAAATTTTTGTTTTGTTTTGTCGGAATACAACCTCAAGGAAATATTATTTTTAGAAAGTTTGTGTGAGTTCTCCAATAAAATGGATATATATACCTGCTAGCTTTCATTCATAATTAAAGGTCTGATGCCAGTTTGGTTTTTAATCCTTTGTTGATAAACTTTTTTTTTTTTTTTATCTCTGGGACTTATTAGAATTTCTCATTGCTCTTAAGATTTCAAATTTCACAAAAAATGCATCTAAGTCTTTGTTTCAGTTTGCATAACCAATTATGTCTTTAGCTCAGATAAAATTTTTTGTATAATTTATTTGATTATATTTCTATCTGTTGGAAAGAGTATAATATTATTTTCTTCAGGAATTCTAATTAGTTATTATGGTCTATTATGGATTGATCTTTCATGTCTTTTGCATTATCTCATAGTTTCCATTTCCTTAGTATTTAGTTCTGGGAGATGTTTCTCAACTTTATCTGCCAAATCACGCAAATTCATTTTCAGCCATGCTCATTCATTATTGAATTCTTCTATTGATTTTTCTTCAATTTAAAAATCTTATTTAATTTTTGAAAAAATCTGTCTTATTTTCTCATTACTCCTTTTTCAGAATGGTCTAATTTTCTTCAGGGATGCAATGTCTTCTTGAATATCTCCCAAGATATCAATTAGATTTTGGGGGGAGATTCTCTACTGTTACTTATACTGGCCTCTTCCCTTAAGGTCATTATTTTCTACTTTTTTCCTTTTGTTAATCCTTTTTTAAAAATTCTACTGGTCAGGTAACTATTATCATAGGGAGATGAGGACCATTTAATTGGCATAAGTTGCAAAGTTTTGTTGTCACTCCTTTACTTTGATTTACCAAAGGACTCCTCCTTGGTAAGGCTGACAGGGAATGGAGCTTCTGACAATCAGGCTGTCCTGTAGAGTGTGTAGGCAGGAAATAGGTAGATAGGTCCAATGCTCCTAGAAGTGCCATCAATAGGGAGAATCCACTCTGGGGCCAGAGTAAATAAAGTGAGTTCTCTACTTCATTTTTCTGCAAGCCTGTAGCTATCTTCTCCCCATCCCCCAATTCAGCTCATATTTGGGGCCTTTATGTGGGTCTAAAGTCACCTCTAGATTTTGTTGCTTATCTTTAATCCCAACCACCCAATAAGGGTCCTCTGGAGTAAATCTAATACTTTGTTTAGAAACAAGTTTTCAAGTACTTAATTAAGATGGAGGCAAATGCTACCCTGTATACCCTTGTGGGTGGTAGAAGGATCAGCAATCCCAGCTGTTTTATAGACATTCCTCCATTTAATTGGCCTGAACCATGCACCAAAACCCACTCCTGATCTTCATGTCTGCCAACTCCATAATTGAATCTTTCTGAGCTTTCCTGGGAAGAATGTTTCCAATCTCATTATATGGTAACCAGTATGAGATCAGAGATCACTCTTAGTCCCACCATATACCTAGAATCTACGAAAGTATGTGACACATGATTGGCACTCAATTAATATTCGTTAAATGAATAGATGAAAAAACAAATGAATTAGTAGATTTTGATATATTACTTTGATTTCTTTTCACTGTTATCTTACTAAATCTTCGAAAGTGTGGATAAGTGCTCAGATCATCATTTTCAAGCTGATCAACCATTAAAATCGTAATTGTGATAATTATGTACAAAGTTTATAATATTACATAAAATAATCAAAATGCTTAACTGTATATATAGTATGATTCCTAATTCTCAGATACTACTTAGTTTGTGTGTGTACAGGGACTAGAAAAATATCATATAAATGGTAGTTCAATTTCTAGAGACTTGGATTCATGTTTCCTTTTTATTTCAATTTGTTATAATATTATTTCTGAAATAATAAAAAATATCAAGTTAAATTAAATGTCAATGGACAGAGATACAACAATATTCCAGAGTAATGTAACATGAAAAAAATATTTTACCCAGACAGTTAGAAAAGCCGTCTAATATCTAACCTCAATTATTTCTTTGTCACTTTTGTATAATTTGCTCTTCCACCCACTACCTTTACAACGGTCCCTGTTGTATTGACCCTTTCTGAGATTCAATATTATCTGCTTAATTATTATGCCCATTCAACACATTATTTTAAATCAATTTTCCTAGGTATTATGCCAAAATCTGGGGATACAAAGATAAATAAGCGTCTGTATGTTTTTAAGATCATAGCCTAGTTAGTGATTCTTCAATGGGAATTTGTAGAGGTTCTTACAATATTCCTTTGTGTATTTTCTGACTTTTAAGAAACTCTCCCAAGCCCTGGCCAGATAAGCTCAGTTGGTTAGAGTGTTGTCCTGATATACCAAGGTTGCAGGTTTGATCCCCCGTTACAGTACATCAAAGAATCAACCAATGAATGCATAAATAAGTGGAACAAAAAATTGATGTTTCTCTCTCTTAATCAATCAATCAATCAATCAATCAAAGAAACTGTCCCCAACCTTCTGTGGGCCTTTTCTCATTGATCTAATTACAATGATTGAAAATCTAATTTTGTATTTTCCAAGAAAAAAGTTGAAAGCAAAGATAAGGAATAAGGAAAAGGCAGGGAACTAAAAAGGACAAAGACAAAAGGGAAATAAAAGCATAAATAGAAATTACTTTAATGAGTCATATAGGGAAATTAGATAGGGAAAGTTGAGAGGAAGAGTATGTTTCTTAAGCAACTATAATCAAAACAATGAAAACTCTTATATATGCCTTTGCACACTGCAAATGGATGTTCCTTTGTGGAATTATCCACTTGTTTTTGTATGTTGCTTTGTGTAATTATTTCTATGGTCACTTAAATGCTATTCAACAAAGTCCAATACATTATATTTGAAGGAAGAGTAAAAGGTGGTTTTTGATTGAGAGCTTAAGGATCTTTTCTATATTAAAGTTCATAGTTTTATCTCATGGGTTTCATAATATCTATCTGGCTCCCATGAAAGTCTTATCTTATACTTAACTAAGTTCTCCATCTATGAGTCTTCCAGAAATTAAGCTATTGCAACAGACAAAGGATTGATGTACTTTTAATAGAATTTCCTTATGGATTTATGCCTCTACCATAAGCACTCACGGTTAAACAGCATTGCTATCCATGTAATGTTTCATGCCAGAAAGCTGGGAGTCATTCTTGACACCTGCCTTTCTCTCCATCCCTATATCCTATACATCATACGTCTTATTGATCCTACTTTCAAAATGGGTCTTGATTCCTTCTAGTGCTCTTTATTTCCACTGTCAGCATTTTGATCCTGACTTAGACCTCAATCATCTTGCACATGGGTCACTGAAATAGCCTCCTAATTACACTTCTAGCTGTCTCTCTTGATCCCTTCAGTCCATTTTTCATATAACAGTAATAGTAGTGTTTTTAAAAACTCAAATCTAAGCTCATGGCTCCCCTGCTTATATCTCTTCAATGACCTCTCCTTGCTCTTAGAACAAAACCCTAAATCCTTATGATACTCTCCATGGAGTGATCTTTAATCATCCTACTCTTCTTTGGAGAATAGAAGAGCTCTTTTCTGCTTCAGACCCTTTCTATGCATCCTTTTCTTCCATTTTTTTTTTTTACTTAAACCTATGTATGACTCAGATTTTTAATTAACTGTTATTCCTCAGAGAAGTATTATTGGACTCTGTCTTCCTTAGTAAGTATACTTATAATTAAATATTTGTTGGTTATTTGTTTCATTGTTATCTCTCCCATAAAACTTTAAGCCCCATGAGGGCACAGATCATACACATTTTGTTTGTTATCATATTCTCAGTAACTGGAACAGTGCCCAGCTTAAAGCAGTTGCTCAAAAAAATATGTGGTGAGTAAATGAGTGATGATGTTTCTTGGCCTGGCAGAGATGGTGATGGTGAATTAGGTCTAGTTGCTAAGATATCGGTCAGCTCAGTCACACAGAAGCTGTCCTCGATGATTTTTTTCTCAAGCTGTCTTGGATATTTATCCAGTCATACCTGGGGTCATTCTAGCCAAAAGAGTTTTTCTGAAATGGAAAGGAAATTTATGACTTCTCCAATAATCAAGAGAAGTAAACTGAGCATTTCAGCATCAAGATAAAGAATGATGACCCAATCCAATAAAGTAGCAGATGCCTGTTCTTGTCGTTTAATTCCAAAGACAGCATGCATGAGTAATATATAATAAGCATTTATCAGTGTGCTAATAGTGTTTGAAATTCTATTAGGTGACATGATGAGGAATCTCAAGATGAATGAAGTTGTGATATATTTGGTGTCTTGACTATGCCTGCCAGAGCCTTTAAAGTCAGTTTAGTGGTCTATTAATGTGTCCATTATGAACCCAATTTCTTACCTTAGTCATTTTAAATCTCATCTGTCTAATAACTTAGTGTATGTTATTAGCCCAAATTCAAACATTTTATACCAACTATAATTCTTAGTTGTTAAACCAGTTTTGACTTATTGGTGCCACATTAAAACCTTAATAGGTGGAATAATTGGCTCTCATAACAATTTGGAGTAGGAGAAGTCATGAGCGAACACTGTTTTCAGATACCTGAAAGCTATGAATGAGTCCCCTTTGCCCTTTGAAAAGCTATGAATGAGTCCCCTTTGCCCTCCACTGCATCTCCCCACCCCTGCTGATTCTATGTTCTCTCAGTTTCCCAAGCCAGGCCTAATTGGATCCAAACAGGAGCCATGAAACCTAGCATGGCTCTAGGTAAACACCTTCCAGGATTTCATAGGGGAATCTTTCTCCACGAGTAGCCAGTCAGTGGTACAAAATAAAAGGCTTTAGATGTTCTTTGCTTCATAGGGATAAACCTGAGGCCATCCTAAGGGAGAATGTTGATTTGCCAAGTCTTCTGAGTGCTCTGCCCTATAACATTCCAAACATCATACATGAAATACATTTGAACACCACACAGGAAAATTCCCCCCTCACCAATTTCACTTGTATGGCTTTCCCATTTTAGCACCCTAAACTTCACTCTTCTCTGACAAAGTCAAATTCTCCTCCACAAAATGGACTCCTAAGCACGGGTCTTCTTGAATCGTAATTCTGCAGCCAAGTCAGGCAGGCCAACACATGTCTAAGTGTTACAAGATCAGATATCTATGCTCCTGGACTTTTGAACTTGTTTATCCTCCTTGCCTACCTGCAAAGCCTCTGGTGCATCCTGTATGTCTTTGAGTGCATCTCCTCTCTCTAACTGAGAGAAGAAAAGCCTCCTGGGGTACCATGAAACTGCTTTAGGAAGGCAAGAAACAGATGGAAAATAAATGGGTTTAAGTGCTCTAGGGACCCAAGTGCTGCTGCAGAAGGGAAACAGAGCATCTAAACAGCAAAAGTGTATTTGTGTTTTGCCTTTCAAATTTTGCATTGGGGCAGAAAAGTATCAAGGTAAAGAATCAGAGATTCTGTCCCTGGTGCAAATGACACATAGATCGCATTTGGGTTAAAGCCTGTCGTTCCCTCGTTTCTAGAGTTGACTTACTGATGGCTCTAACCTGTGTGTGAGGTGAAAAGTAGGTCCTACATTTGAGTTCTTGCAAATCGGTTTTTCCCCTCCTTTCAGAACTATTTCATAGGAAGAAGGATGTTATGAAAGAGAGAATTGAGTTCTAATCCTCAATTCAACATGTACTGTCTACATGGACAAGTCACTCAACACCCCAGAATCTAGATGTTCTCAACTCTGAAATAGGGATATCAAAAGTTGTGTCAAAGAATGTTTGGAAGTATACAGATATGCATGCAAAGTATGGGACAAACTGTTACTATTGAAAGATCTATGCATACCTAAGGTCTATTATTCCCTGCCCCACTTCCTCAGGTAAATGATTAAAATCCTCTGTGATATCACCCTTTTCCCACTCCTTCTGTTTCATAATTTTCACCAAATATCTAAGAGCTGCTTTAGACACCACTCCTAGCCCTTTCTACCTCGTTCCCCTTTATATCTTTGCAGGTTTAATCTATGAGGCCAATGTAATTTGTAGAACAAGGAAAATCCAGTGAACAATAAGACATAAAGTGAGCTTTTCAATTTTGGAGAACGAATTTTGCCACGGAGTCAAGAGCTTTAGTGAATGATGTCCTTGCCAAAATATGCTGCTTTCCAGGAAACAATTAATGATAGATAGTGCTTACTGAGTGCTCATTCTGGCCCGGGTACTATTAGAAGTGCTTGCCTTGAATTTACTAATTGAATTTCCCTCTTCCTCAAATGCTATTTTTACTCTCACTTTACAGGCAAGAAAGTGAGACACGAAGAGATCAAGTGACTGGTTCAAGGTCACGCAGGTAAAAAAGACAGACCTGGGAAGCTGTCTCCAGAGCCCCTATACTAAACCACTAGGAAGTACTATCATTTGAAACAAAGAGAGGAGACTCGTTCTGGTTGCCTGGACTTTCTGGCTAAATATAAATCTAGCGTCATGCAGAGCAACAGGTCCAATATAGTTTTACTGATACCCTCTCTGTGCTATAACTTGTATACAATGGCTCGGGGCAACCAGGAACATATCCGCTGAGGTTTACTGCCTGGCAGTCTGAGATTTATAACCTACATATGGTGGTGGTGTGTTTGAAACATCCCCCCTCATGTATATTTTCTTAGTGAGATAGTAAGTTTCTCAAATGTTTGTGTACAGCTTTTCATTTCTCTTGCATATCCCTTACTCACAACGCTTTGGAGTTCAGTAAATTGGTTTGGATGGACAGCCTGAATTTTAGCAATGATGCGTGGTGCTCACAATCATCACAATTAAAAAATGTAAAAGGACTGGTAAAGCTGCTCAAGGATTTTATTTCAAATTCTGAGAATTTACCCCGGGGTTAATTTTATAGTCAGCAAGCCAATAGACATTCAAGGTACATTTCTTGAATGCTCACCATCAGCACAGGCTGGTGCTAAGAACTGTGGGGTACAAAGGCAAACAAGACACAGTCGCTGTGCTCCTGGAACTCACTATATAGTGGAAATTAAGTCCAACAGTATGCTACCAAAAGAGTGGGTATCTGCCTGGAAGAATCTGAAATGGCTCTTTGGAGAAAGTAGGATTTACCGTATTTGCCGGCGTATAAGACGACTGGGCGTATAAAACGACCCCCTAACATTTCCACTCAAAATACAGAGTTTGTTATATACTCGCCGTATAAGACTACCCCCTCTTCCGCACACCTTCCACACACCAAATAAAAGGTAAAACAATATCAGATTTGATTTTAACATTTTAATTTA